>NW_017729030.1:47468438-47470652 GCF_001723915.1 Gavialis gangeticus | reverse complement strand
TAAATTTTAAGCATGACAAAAGGTTAACAGAAGTGTGCTCCAAACTAGGACAGGGGTTGTTTTTATATATTTAGTCGTGATGTATAGAACATTCTGCTGGAAAAACTGCAGGTGACACAAAGTTATTTAAGTCAAGACTAGATAAGATTGAGAAGAACCTCAAAAGGACCAAACAAAGGTAGGGGATTGATCAGCATGATAGCAGGTGAAATTGTTGGCAAATATATGGTAGTGCATATTGGAAACAGTTTAAGTTAATCATGCATATAGCTGCATTTAAGACAACAAACTGTAACCATTCAGGGAAAATACCTGAATGTCACTGTAGACAGCTCAATGAAACCTGTCCTCAGTGTACAGCAGTGGTTAAAATGCAAATTACATATTTAAATACCTCTCAAAATCATATTGGAAATATTACAATGGCATTATGTAAACAGGAGGCACAGTTTTGTATATTGTGCTCAATTTTGGTCATTCTGCATCTAATAAGGATTATAAATGAGCGACAATTTATTAGCAGTATGGCAAGAAAAGAGAAGCTGAAAAAAGTGGGACTGCTTGGTCTGGAGCTGAGCGGAGACCAAAATAATAAATACATGTCAGAGAAAATAATCTAAACTTTTTATTCTCTTGCGTAGTACAACTACAAAAAACACTAAAAATGAAGTAAGTTTGAAATGTATGTAGTTACCCTCTAATTCTGGTAATACACACACACATTTAAATTTCTGTGCCTTTCATGCTTCACATTAAGCATATGTAAAAGTGCTTATAGGATTGAGGCTACAGCCAAAAAGGCTACAGCCAATACTTTACTACATAATATTTTTAAGACCAAGAGTAAAACAAAATTTAGGAAATTATGGACGACATCCACAGTACATTAAATAGAATACAAAATGTATAAACTCTCATGCACCTGTGGGTAGATCAACCAATTGTTGATAGGTATTAGGAGGAAACTTGTATGCAAAAGTTATCTTAGAACTGTCTGTTAAAGGGTTCCTTGCTTTTTTCCCCCTCTGAAGCATCTGCAAGTAGCTATTGCCTATAGTAAACCAGTTTCTATAACTCTTTGCTGCTGTCCAGGACCCAGGATGTGAATGACAGTTAAAATCTCTTTTAAGGAAAATCATAATTTTCTTTTTCTATTAGTATTTATATTTTTAAGCCAATTATTATTTATTGGAATTTTAAAAGTACTGCTAGAAGCAGCTTTTATGCAGTGCTCTAAAAACTAACACCTGGGCGTGACGCTGTTTTAATAATTTCTTATGATTTAATCTTGAGCCTTTGAATTGTGGTATAATACCTTCCAAATTCTCTCTTTTTAAAATTCAGTTGGCAGGAAGTTCTCCTTTTTTCTCCTTCATGAAATTCCTTTTGTACGTCTGCAAAAGTGTAATGTAGAGTGGGTTTTTTTTTTTTAAGACAAAGCAGGCCCTGGAAGCCTGGGTGATGTTGCTGTTGTGACCTCTGAGAAGGGAAATCCAAGTCACAGAGATCTGCTCTCTCTTTTCATCAGCATTCTTCAAAGGTGGCCTGCTGAGCCCTTCGAAAGGAAGCTGAGCTGTCATAAAGACTTTGTCACCTGACTGAGACCATGGCTTTGAGTGGCTTCAAAAGAAATCATATTCATGGCTGTGACATGGAGCCTCCAGAAGAATTTGTTAAAAAGAGGGTGGGGAGAGACTGATTCTTGGGGATCCTAAAGATATAGTCTAACATATGGATCTCAGTGTGTATATGAGATAAAGTTACTGTAGTAATAGTGCTTGCAACCTTTATCTCATCTCTGCATCCCTCAAAAAGGAAAAATCACATTCCACAATATTTTCAGTAGTGCTTACAGCACTTTCATTATATTTTTTCCTATCTATAGTATATCACATTATTCTACTGGGGTTGAGATTTAAAACTGACTTTGGATGATGTAAGAGCTGGGCTTCAGCAGTGGTCTTTAATTTTTCATTTGTTGCCATTTAAAAAAAATATTAATGAATCCAACTCATAAAATAATAGATTTAACTTTCAGAAATATAATCAATCCCCCCAAATATACACCAGAACAGACATTCATCTTGTCAACAGTGCTAGCACAATCCAAATCAATAACTTAAAGCAGGGGTGTCAAACTTATGGCCAGTGGGCTGGATCCGTCCTCTGAAGCCATATCACCTGGCCACCAGTGCTGCCCATGGGTCTCAGAGT
>NW_017729030.1:47424004-47463438 GCF_001723915.1 Gavialis gangeticus | reverse complement strand
AATCCCCCCAAATATACACCAGAACAGACATTCATCTTGTCAACAGTGCTAGCACAATCCAAATCAATAACTTAAAGCAGGGGTGTCAAACTTATGGCCAGTGGGCTGGATCCGTCCTCTGAAGCCATATCACCTGGCCACCAGTGCTGCCCATGGGTCTCAGAGTGACCCACATGCCACGTGGTGTGCCGGATTGCCCGGTGTGGTGCATGCGGTCCCCGTTCCAGCTCATGTCCCGGTGTGGAAAGCAGCTGCTGTGAACCTCCCAGCTCCAGAGAGGCTGTGTGCTGCTCTGGGGCTGTGCTACATGCACAGTTGCTCTGGGGCTCCGTACTGCACAACCTAGTGCTGGCAGCACAGCTCCAGATCCAAAATGTGGAGCTGGTCTGTGGGTCTGATGTGGCCCGCAGATTAATACCACACCACACATTGGGCCTCGGTCTGGATGACTTTGGCACCCTTGCCTTAAGTTTACTTGTTTTGTAAACAGCACATTTGTATCATGTTAAGAATGTTGTTCTCTAAATTATGTTCTGCTGAGATTCCCTCTGACTCTCTGAGTACCACCTAAACTTTGCAACCTTTGGGTACTGCTGCTCTGTAAATCAGAGCAGCATCAATGAAATGCAGTTTTACTGAGTGCAGAGCGGTATAGAACAGGAGAGAGATGTTTGGCTCACTAACCACTCATCTCTGCCAGCCTTAAATCAGATCCTGTTTAGATCACTGGTAAATCTGGTTGAAATTCAAGATTTCTGGTTCACAAGAGATTTGCGTATATTTTTTATAATATGCATATGGTTTTCATTTGAACCAGACTGAAACCAAGTTTTTAAAAACAATTTCTCATGAACAGGAGATTCTGAGAAAGGTTTATTGTGGAAACAACAAAATATGGTGTTTCCAAAATGAAATATGCTGTGAGGGAAATCTGCATGATGAGCTATCCTGGAGCCATAGGGTAAGTACAGACAGTCAAAAAGCCTGAGGCTGAATCGATTCAGTCTTTGCAGGTTAGCCTAAGATGCACAGATTACATTGAAACAGAAGTAAACAGACATTTAAATGCAGCCACATGCCTGCAGTGGCTCAGGCGAGAAGCCAGGGGATACTAGAGCACAGCTGTCTGGCTGTATGTTCACTTCCCCTTCCTGCTGCCCCAGAGGTCTCTGGGATTTGCAGTCCAGACTTAAAACATCAGGACACTGCAGGGTTGCTCATCACTTCTTCTTCCTGCTTCCAGGTGCCTCTGGGATTTGTAGTTCACAATTGCAGCCAGCAGTAAGTTTGAGCACGGGAAGGGGTGTTTAACCTTCATCTCTGCCCTTTCTCCCATTCCTGTAGACTGGGCTGCATCCCCAGCCAGGCATGCCCCCCCCACCCACTTGTCAGCCAGCCCTCACTGCTCTGTCTAGAGAGCAGAGAGGTGGGGCTAACCCTGCTCTCTGGAGCAGACAGCACAGCCCAGGGTTGCAAAATGCTGGGATCCTGCAAGACTCTGATTTAACTTAAACCAGGAAGGGGTCTGGGACAGAAGTTCCATAAACTGGTTCAACCCAAATCACTTAAGTCTGATACCATTTTCAACCAGGTTTATCTTAAATCAGTTTTAGCCATTTTAAAACTGGTTTATGTGCACTAAGTTTCTGTTTTGTTACAGGTTTAAACCAGTTTCTGATCACTTAAACCAGTTTATGTGTAGCTTCTGTCCCTAGCCATAGACTCGAAGAGCCTGGGTCTTCCTAGGGTCTCAGTCCTGGCTCTGTGGCATGGAGACCAGGCTCTGAGAAACCACAGTTAATGCTGTAGCTTCCCAGTCTGCTGTTGCAGGGTTGGGAACTGAGCTCCAGTTAGAACTTGGGGTCCCAGGACTTCCAGACTCCCATGTTCACAGCGGTGAGTTATAAAGCCTTGGCTGGCTGCCTTCCATCACTCTGGAAGTACCAAGGTCAATAAGGAAATGAGACAGTCACACGAGAACCCTGCCTTTGACCTGATGATGGTTATTGAACCCCAGATGCCTTAGGTAAAACATTTCAGGTTCAATGAAGAGCCATTTCTCAACAAAAATCTGTTTTGTTGAAAAACTTCCAACCACTCTAGTTGAGTGAAAATGATTGTATTGATTTCAGCCTAGTGCCAGTTCATCCAGATCATACATTCACTCAGGGGTCTAGAACAAATTTACATGTCTGGCAATCTTTGCTCGAGGAATATCTAGGGTTAATATTGGGTAATTGTATCACAATGCACTGAGGAAGTTGTATAGGCAAGTTTGCTTTGCACCTGCTGGCATTATGCTTGGCTCAGTTACCCCCTTCTTAAATGCTATATATATGTGTGTGTGTATGTATATATGTATATGTGTGTGTATATATATATATGTATATATTTATATATGTATATATATATGGTTAAAGCTAAATATATATGCACACTATATATGCTTAAATGCTATATATAGATATATATACACATACACATATACTATAATGCTATACCCCCCCAATATATGCACATTTTATATAAAACATGCATATATTTGTGAGGTAGCTCTGAATGGCAGTAATTGGGGGAGGCCCCCAATGTACTAGGCCAGTGGATCTGTGGTACGCAGACAACCTGTCAGTGGCATGTGTTAACAGATTTATTATAATCATATGACAGAAAATTGCTGGTGGTATTTAAGGCTGAACTGAAAAATTTGCTGCTTGTACTTAAGGTTGTATTGTTTTAAATTGATGGTGCACAACCTGTCCCTGTTTGGGACCCACTGTGCTAGGCAAACGTATAGGCAGACACAGTTCCTGCCCAGAACAAATTGAAGATGTTCAATACAAACAAAAAACCAAACCAAGCCCAAACAAAACAAAACAAAAACCAAAAAGGTAAACCTTTCCAGGTAGTGCTTGATCAAACAATATGGGCTGTTTCATCATATTTATTCGTTGTCATAAAATCTTTCATTTTCTGATAGAATAAGTTAGCCACTGACAACGTTTGTTGCAATTTAGATAAACAGAAACCATTTTTTTTCTTCTAATAGAGGATTCATATGGGACTTAAACGGAGTAGAAGGGTTACCATTCACGTTAGTATGTTTCCAGGCTTGCACTGTTTATGGCTATTAGGCTATTCTTCTATAGGAAGAATCAGTTTTATGCAGTGGTGAAGGTTAGGATCAGGTCATAAGGGCTGCCAATTTCGATGATGCAGAAAGATGTCCTATTTTATTTTTCAGCAGGCCTTGAGATTTAGATACTTTGCCCTCTGTGTGCAATAATGCCATTTTTATTAATAATGGATTTTATTCAGAATCTTTCATGTCAGCTAACTGGCAAACCTTTCATTTCATTTCCTTAATAAAAATGTGTGCCAATGTGGCACAGGGGTGAAACATCTCCAATATTTGTATAGCTTGTTTCTTAAATGTAGGTGTTTTTTGTTCTTAACCATTTAATCAGGTTCACCAACACCAGGACAGGGGAGAGACCTTCCAGTGCCAGCTATGCCCTTTCACCTCCTCCCGCCACTTCAGCTTGAAACTCCACATGCGTTGCCATCAGCACTTCCTCAGGACAGAATCCAAAGTGAAGGAGGAAATCCCAGAAACTGAGATCAAGGGGTCACCACAGCTAAATAATGACTCTTGTCCTACACAGAAGAGGGAAGGAGGATCTGAGCTTATAGGACCTGCTTCTGTGTCTAAAACACCTGACCTGGCTGGGCAGGCCAGTACTGGTGTTCCACCCTTATTAGTAAAGGAAGAGCCCAAAGATGACACTGGCATCTCAGCTGCATCCTTTGCTCTTAGCACTGTCGACAGAGCCGCCAACAACAGAAAGCTGAAAGACTCCTCTGACTTTGTGGCCAATACAGCCTCAGCATTATTCAGCCAGGACATCTCTGTCAAGATGGCGTCGGACTTTCTCATGAAGCTGTCAGGTAATTGATCAGCGGGCAGCAGATGCCACTCCTCCTTCAAGCTTAAGAAACCCTTCTGTTTTGTACGTGCTAACTTATGGATTTGTCAGAATTTTTTAAAAAGAAATATAAATTGGGCCAAAGAGGACCTGCTCAAGTCATACTGAATCAGCATCAGAATCTAGAAATTCAGAAAGTGATATTCCTAGTTTCTGGATGTAAGAATTAAACTATAATTCTGGGGACGTCCCATAGTTTAATTCTTACATCCAGGAACTCGCATCCAGTTCCTTACATCCAGGAACTCTTACATATAGGATCTCAGTTTCTGGGAAGGCTTAATTCTTACATCCAGGAACTAGGAATAAGACCTCCAGATTCTGGTGCTGATTTCAGTATGACCCGAGCAGGTCCTGTTCAGCCTAGTTTTCATAAGAGCTGGGCATCCATAGAATCCAGTTGAAGTCAGTCAGAGCCACAAATGCACAGCATTTCAGAAAATCAGGCCTTTTGGCTCCCTCTGCTTTTACTTACCTGGTATACGGGGCTATTAATGCTCTCTCCTCCTCAGGAATTTGAGGACCTTAATCAATCAATGGAAGTATGTAAAGTATGGAAGGCGTGTTACTTTATTTTCTTGATTATCATCGCCAAAATGTTGATAGCTCAAGAGGCGCATGAAGACATTCTGAAAGTCTTTATTATCTTTTTTAAATTGAATTCCGTGTCTAATGCAGGCGGTGGTGTCTTTTTCCTCCCTGAGATGGTTGCCTGCTGAATAATTTTATGAAACTGAACGTATGTGTCTAGGGAGAGTCCACCGCATTTTCTGTATTCCGTTGTTGATTTGACTGAATATTTCAGTATTGAGAATATCCTGGAGGGGAGGGATGTATTACATTAAACATTTAAAAAATTGTATTTACAGTTAAAAAGAAAGGAAGGCGGGGAGAAGGTTGGCAGAGAATCCAGCTTGTCTAACGTGTAGATGGCAGTCCCCAAGGTGATTTGCAAATGCCATATCAGTCCTTTGGAGATTGACAATACCCTTTTAAATGGAGAATAATTGGTCACCCCCTTCCTTTAAATGGAATTTGAGTTGCATTTCAGTAAATGTCATTGCCAGGTGAACCAGAGGTTCAGCTTTGCTGTAATGTGTGCCTGCTTGGTGATACTGCAGTCATGTCTTTTGGAATTGCTCAATGTCCTGATCTGCCCCAGATCTTTGTACCTCTGGGAGCACAAATACTTTTTGCTTGTGAATGTAGGATGGAATGAGAAGAGATGGAAAATAAAGGCTAAGGCTTCATACAGCCAGTCAGCAAAAAGGAAAAGGGTGAAGGAAAAGAGGAATGAGAAGCTTAACAGGATGGGAATAACAAAACAATTTCCACTATGTGTCAGAAGCAGCAAGGAAAAGCACAGCATTTTAGAAGTGTGGTGACATTTTGTCCCTTTTTGATATGGAAGAACATTCGCTGTTACTGTGTTTCCATTTTATTTTTGTTGTGTTTAAAATGTAGATTAAAACAATTGTTTGGGGGGTTTTGTGACATCTATTGTAGATGAGCTAGATAAACATTGCTTAAGTGCATGTTATGCAGTAAGTGGCTCTAGACCTCCACTGTACTGAATAGTAAATAATAGAGCTCATGATGGCTTCTTACAGCATGAATGAGAGCAGAAAGCAAGAGAAGGGGAAAAGCCTGCTCACTGAAAAAGCACACAACATTTTGATCTGTCACTTTCTACGTAATATTTGATGAGGAGCTGTTTATGGTTTGGCAGATAGTCATGCTTTCAATGACTGATCTATTGGCATCAGAAAGAGAATGCAACTGTATGTTACTCATGCAAAAGGCCCATGCGTTTATTTTATGGTGACTTACTAAAGGTCTTGAAACCTGACTTGTATGCACTGTTACCTAGCAACATGTTATAAAGTCACTGGGGAGTGAGATGTATCTGTAATTTTGTGTGCGCGCATATTTGGATGAAAATGTACTGCCACAATCACCAAGTTTACTACACTAGGAAGAAGATGTTACGTTACGTTATGCTACGTTATGTTATGTTAGAGGGAAAGGAACCTGTTTTCCAAGGAGCCTTACATTTTGGGGCAGAATTTATGGTTCTGTATGTTCAACTGCTGTTATTACTTATGCAGTGTGCCACAGAATAATAGCAGTAGAGTGTTTTTTTTGTTTAGCAGCTTTGCTAAATATTAGCTATGGTTTTGCTAACTGTTTCCAGGTTTTTAACTTACCATGCTGAACCCAATCCTTTTGATTTGCTCCTTTTAGGCTGGTTCAGTCTATTAAAACTTCTATTATTAGGCTTACCTTTTCAAGAAATTACATATTTCCACTCTTCAAATTGCACATACCAGACACTTGGCATAGAGGAAATTAGACTGGAGGTGACTCTTTAAGATTTTCTTAAATAAAAGATAAAAACCTAGTTAACAAATTTTAAATCCAAAAAAAACTTAACCCCCCCAAACCACAAAACAGATTGCAAAATACTTTCCCAGTTTTTGTCCATATTCAACAATCCTTGTGAGCATTTCTTTAAAGTGCTTCCAAGTATTTTATTTAAATTGGAGAGGCTTATAGATTATATTGGTTATTAGTTACTGAGGATGAACAAACAGCATATGTATATTTGTTGTAGCCCTGATCCATCCTATTATCCAAGTCTAGACTTAACTTTTCCCCTATTTAAATGAATCTACTCACATGCTTCAAGGTATGCGTGAACTGAAGTGTTTTGCTGGATCAGGGCAACGTGTTTTCTGCTCCTGTGCATCAATTCTGTATAGAACTGTATTTGTGTGTTAATCTGCAGAGTGCTTTCTTCTGTTTTTAAAGGTTTCAGCATTAGAAATTTCAAAAAATGTATCCGTTTAAAATATTTAGCCCTTCCACTCATTTTTTAAATTTGCTTCCTATTGTTATAAAACAGGGTTTTCTCTCATTAAGCCAAATTACCATGGCCAGCATAGTATAATAAAACTGTTACTGCGCTAGTGTTATGTGTAGAATTTACTTTCATAATGTTTTAAAATAAATGAGTCCCATTGAAATAAATGTGATTCTAGCACTATTGATTTCAAAGGGACTTTGTGTGGAAACGATAATTGTAAAGCACACTTCATTTGCTCCCTCCCTCCCTCTCTCTTCCATTTCTGTTGCTCTGCACAACATCTCTTTACAGCCTTTTGTTGCATATTTTCAGTTGTACACTGCTTCTACTGTTCTTTTTATGTTGTCTGAATTACTCATGTGATAACACTTTAATATGGAATAAGGCTAACAGGGCCACATATAAAGTGTGGCTAGCTGCACACTATGTTTAACAGGATAGAAAAAAAGATAACCTTTCTAATTCATGACTGATGTCAGAGCCATACAAAAATACAAATTGTATGTTTTTTTGGAAATAATACCATGTTAGGATTTTGCTAACTGGCCGAAAACCACTTTATACTCTGAGATCATGTTTTCTGAGCTGAGTTCATTGGTGGAAAAAATGAAGTCCTAAGTCAGCTGACTGCCACAAACAATACATATGTAGGTAAATCACAAAATTAGATATTAAGATTATTCATATTGCATGGACCCTTGAAATTTGAGGGGGTCATGCAAGCAATATGAAATGCTGCAAAGCTTGTCATCAGCAGCGCTGCACTGGCTAGTTTGGAGATTCTTCAAAAGGCTATTTTTTAAATAGTATAAAAAGTAGGCCCAATTACATTTTTATAATTGTTATATTTCTTTAGCAGTTTCAAATAGAATATCTGCAGCATATTCTTTTAAGTCAATAGTTTATGTCAAAGTGGGAGATTTCAGTTAGGATGTATCAGCACATAAGACTGGCAATTTATTGGCCAAAGGTCTGATATTGCTCTTAGGTTAGGCCAGTGGTTTTCAACCTTTTTTCATTTGCGGACCTCTAAACATTTTTAAAAGGAGGTACAGACCCTTTTGGAAATTTCAGACAGAGGTGTACCCCCCTTTGAATTGTAAGTGTGGATATTCGTATACTTTTGATTGATCATAGTTGTCTTTTAAACATAGTCTGCAGACTCCCAGTGATCCATAGACCACAAATTAAAAAACACCGGTGTGGACTTCTGATGCCATCAGGATACTTCTTTGAATCATCTCTTCAGATTCAGCATTTCACCAGGACTCTTACTTGAAAGTAAAACTCAGAAAGGCCATTAACATAGTTAATTGAAACTTAGGCAAATAAAAGATTTAATCATCTTTGCCTCTGATATATCATCAGTTTCCCCTTCCCTTTGCCGATTGGTTGTGAGTTTTTTTGGCATCATCCAAATCAAATGTCACATATCTTACACCTCCCTGAAACACCTAAAATTTAGCCAGAAGTAGCACTGTAAACTCTGCTCTGCTGCAGTCACACAAATTTCAGTGTAGAAGACTACTTCCCAATGTCACTTGTCCCAGTATACATAAGGCAACATATATACCCGTGATTCTAGAGAGTGTATTTTCAATCTAGATTTGAAATGAACATCGGTTCTATTAGCAAAAACAAAGACAATGATAATTCTGTTTCTCCTGTGATGACTCCTGCCTAGAGCAATGGATCCATAATTTATGGGCCTGTCTGTCAAACCCACTGGAATACAGACAGTTTGTTCATTCAGTTTGTTTTCAATAAAGTTCCCCTTACCAGCATTTTAAACCAACCTTCCCTTTTACAGTCTGTGCTTTTATGGGGGAGAGCAGGGATTTTCATTCCTTTTTCCTCTGTAACAGCCTTCTGCAAGGAATTCTTTCCTATCAGAAACAAATTTAACTTTATTTCTTCCCACCCACAGCGTTGTCCTTATCTGGTGTGGAGGGAAGAGTCTTTGCAAATGATCTTGCCACATGGTGGTAAGAAGCCAGGACCTTGCTGCATATGAGATTGAGGATATACCAGAGAGTTCAACACGGTGGTTCAGGCAACTGACTTGCTTCCGTTCAGGGCAAGCAGCACTCCACTTGACTGGCAAACAGTTTGGCATACCCTTAAGGACAGTAGCAGAGTTGAACCATGCAAGCCTTCAGCTTAGCAGAACATTTATGTAACCATAAGGACAGCAAACTTGTCCTGGCTCATTCAATAGGCTCCACAAAAATGAGCCTCCCCCATTTTTCTGCGTATCTCTTCCTATGACAAGTCACATACATACTCTACACTCTTCTGGATTGATTGTTCACTAGCTGGCTAAAACCCAGTCAGAAAAGGAGAAAGGGAACTTCTTGTAGCAGCATTTGTATATAAACTAATGCTTCATGGTTTTCTTAAAGCTCAGTTCCCTCCCAAGCATATTTATCCTTCAGTTCAAGGGAGCTTTAAGAGAAACCAGGGTAGTTAGCTGCCCTTTTTCCAAACCTTTTACTATTCCCAACCTTAAAATATTCCAAAATAAAATTATTTTCCATGCTATGAACTTTAACAGTGTATGGGACCTTATAAGTCCTTGAACAGTTGGGGAGTTTAGTAGCAGCATCCTTTCCTTTTAAACCTTTTCTACCCTGTAATGTCATTGCCTAGGTTGGGGCTGTCCAAGTTTGAGGCAGCCAGGAGTCACATGAGGTGAGGGTCATAGATCCAGGACCAGTGCCCATCCGGGATTCCCCATGCTATTTGGGCAGTCCAGCAACCATCCCCCCACCTCACTCCCTGCCATGCACAAAACCCAGCAGCTTGTCTCCCTGCTCTCCTAGCCATAGGTGCTGCGTGGGCACCTTCAAAATTCACTGCTGTGCAAACAGTCTGGCCCCTTTCCCCTGTCCTGCTCTGAGTCCAAGGGGGTAGGGACAGGAAATAGAAGCCAGAAGAGGGATGGGGAACCCAAAGAACCCAAATGCCATAGCAGGAGCAATAGAAACTAATTCACCAATTCTTCCTCTTGCAGAGGGTACAGATTTTTCTCCATTCCTGCTTATCTTCAAGCATAAACCGTGGTCTCCATAGAGGTTACCAGAGTTCATCTCTATATTTTTTCCCCCACCTTTCTATTACTCTAGCAAAAAATGGCCAGTAAATACACATCAGTTGTACCTTTACTGACCTCAGCTTCCTTTTGGATGTGAAGGTCCAGTAACCAAAAGGGGTTTCTTCAAATATAGTGAATATGATTAATCCAAATCCCTTGGCTGTTCCCAGTCTCCAGTGCCCAGAAATTCTCATCTGGGGCTTAGTGTTTATTGAGTCATTCAGATGTTCTAACCTTAATCCTATCCTGGATAAAGTGCTGTTTCTTTTGTTTTCCTGCCATAAAATTCACAGTGGAGTTCCCTATGGAAAGGTTTTGTCTCATCTGCCAAGTTCTGGGGGGAAGTTATTTAAGTTCAGGTCTCAGTACTTTCTGTCATTCAGCTTCTTCCATGGAGTCTTTGGTTGCATCTTGCTGTCACATGTCTCTTGTATTTTGTGACAACTAATAAGACAGTTTGGTATTATTCTGATGTAATATGGGGACAGAGTGATTTGTTACAACTGCTTTGAACCATGGTGGGTTTATTTGCTCTCTCTGTCGATCTCTTTTCTTGTGGCCTTCAGTTCAGCAGAAAGGTTAAGTGCTTGGGGATTCTTTTACTGTCTTAAATTCTTCCTTTCAATTATCTAGTAGATGGACCACTAGCTAGTACTTCATTGTGCCCAACGTATAACACTGAGCTTCACTTGAAGCTGTCTGTGACTTTTCTTTTTTTAAGTCATAGGCATTTTGACCACTTAGAAATACACAGTAAGTAAACTGGTCAGCAGCTTCTGTCAAAACCTTTCAGCTTAGTGATGGAAGCCCAAGGCTTTTTCTTGTGGTGTTTGGTAGTTTCAGGAAAGTGCGTCATTATCTTTAAAGATCTACTTTGCCAAGTGCATCAAATGGTCCCATTTTCAAGAAAGATGAAACTCAGCAATCTGGAAATTTTTGGGTCTTATTCTGTTAGTTATTCATAATGTGATGAATGAATAAACATTGGCCCTCTGAAAAAAAGCTGCTGCTTGCTGATCAATACATTTTTTCTATGCATTACACAATTGAACTGCTATCCTGTTTGGATTCAATCTACAGGCAACATATCCTTCAGTTTGTTCTCATTGTATTTCAGGATGAAGGTAAGCTAATACAAGTTAATTATATATATGTATGTAATTTTTTGTGTGTAAGTAGAGAACATTATTAATTCTGGAAAGAAATAATTGTGTAGTTCAAAGCTATTTGAATAGACTTAACATCTCTTTAATCCTAAGTTGGTTCTAATTTGTAAAAGGTTTTTTAGTTGTCTTTTTTTATATGACCCACAGTCACCTTTATTTGCAATGGCTTTTGTTAGGCCTGTTCGCTGTTTCTCCCAGTCTGCTTGGTGATTTGTCACTGGTTGCTATTTCTCATGTATTATGAATCCTCTCCAGAGTTCTGGATCTAAGACAGGAGTGAGATAAAATGAGTTTGCTTGCCTGTAATTTTAATTTATCTTAGTATGGATCCACTGTTGTATGGATCCACTTTCTTATGCTTACATACTGCCCTGTGTAGGCTTGGTTTGCCTTAGAAATACCCTTTTGTGCCGGTTTAGTTGAACTGTTTCTGGTTTTGGTTTTTGGAGGGTTTTTCTGTGTGTTTTTTTTTTTTGTAGCCAGGTCTGAACAAAAAATTATCCGTTCAACTAAACTGTGTGTATGTGGATACTTTTATATTGGGGTAGGTTAAACTGATGTAAGCCAGGTGTTTAATTTGGACACAGTTGCAGTGGGTTAGCTGCTCTTGTATGTGTGTTACCATCACACCTTTATTTTAAAACAGTGCAACTTTATGCATAGACGAGGCCTATGAGTTTCCCTTTCCTGTATTGCTTTCCTGAGCAATAAAAAAGCTAACACTGGTAACATTCAAATGAGAATATTCATTTGTTGCCTTTACTTGTTTCAGTCACCTTCTATTTCCTTTATTTCCTGCAAATTAACACCCACTGAGATGACTGGGGCAATTCCTACCTTTTGGAGCTACTGTTCTTGGCTCTCTGAAGCCTGTAGCAGGGAGCTGATTATCTTCTGCTTGTATTTTGAAGTTACCTTCTGTCCACATTTTTTATTCTTCACACCCATAGGAGCTAGAAAGATTTTTTTTTTCCTTATTTAAAATGGCAGTTGAGAGTCTGCAGCATCTTTCCAAGCTATACCACCACATGCTGGCCCAGTTTGAGCCCTAGAATAGATTACCTTGTGTAGAGGTGGGGTGTGAGAGACAGAGAGGCAGATGACTCAGGCCTGGACAAGAGATGGTAGAAGTGTTCTATGTGGAACTTACTGCTGATGAAAAATCACTGTGGGAACCATAACTTGCATTTTGGTGAATTTGAAATTTGTCTGGGGGCATAAATGCTAATCATGCATACTAACAAGAACACATTTAAGCCTATTTAATTCTTTAAGAGAGAACAGTGGATATGCATTGAAACGTACATGTTGATTCAGTATGCACAATTTGTGCCACTTCCTGAAATCCTGTTCTTTCAGAGGATCTGGCCAGCTAGCAAGCCAGCCTGAAAGTACAGGTCCCCCAGAGCCAAACCAAGCAGCCCTGTAATGTAAACAGCAGGGCTTCAAGTTTTGCAGTAGAAGCTAATGCAATCTTTGTAAAAAATAGGTAGCAGTTCAGGATTTGAATGTGAGCTCAGTTTAAAAATGGGAAGTAAAAGTTGAACCACTCACTGCCAGAATGTTCATTGTCTTCCATTGTTTCTAATGGGCTGCGGCCAGGCTGCCTTCCTGGAAGGCATCAGAAAAGGTGGAGGTGCTGGCGATGGGAGCAGTTAGGAGGGGTAATGTGTTAGGAAATGAATGAGGAAGCTATGAGAAGCTAAAGGAATGGTAGAAGGCATAAGGCAGGTTGAACTGGGTTTCTGAGAAGCACTAAGAGAGGAAGAAGGGGACTGAAGAGAGCAGGAAATTGACTGAGGGTGTGCCATGAAATGCAGTGTGGCAGAGAGGGAGAATGTGGTAGGAAGGAAAGGAAAGTATGGGGCCTGTGTGTATGAAGGTAGAGGAGATGGGAGATGTAGAGAGCATGGAATGGGAGTGAGGTCAGCTGCCTAGTCTGTTCTTAGGCAGGTGAGAAATTAGCAAGGGAGAGTTTGGGGTTGCTTCTCTGGCTCCTGGGGTTTGCTAAGCTAAGTTCTGCCATAAGGACTTGTATTTCTATGTTGTATTTCTATTTCAAGTGACATTTTGAAAGCCAGTTGGAGGCATGGAGTTTCTCCTAAATACAAGAATCAAAAGAGAGGTTGAAAATGCTACTTTTACAACCCTCCCCCCCCCGATGATTGAAGCCATTTTCATAACTTTTTGGTAGGGGGCTGACTCATGAATTTTGAATGTTTGTCATTTAAGTGTTAAGTAGCATTCAGGTCCCTGATTGCAGCCAGATGTTCAAATTCAGTGCCAGAGATCCAGCATCATCATCTGATAATTAAAGCACTATTTCATTTACCAGTGTATTTGTGTGCCCAGCATAAGCTGGACACCAAGGTTTCAGAAACCTGTTTGGGGAAGGAAGAGTTGGTTCTGTAAGTCTTTTAAAGGATGTTAAAAAAAAAAAGGCTCTTTTTTGACTCGGGGCTTGAAATGATATTCTAACAGAATCGTCAAAATATTGTGGTTGTATGGGCTTATTTTTCTTGAGAAGTGTTGGGGGGCCTCTAAAAATCCTAACATTCACCTTGCTAAAATAATTAAAACTCACCATTAGCTGAGTAACTTAAATGTCTGTCCTCTTTATTTCCTTTTGCCTCCCCTATCATGCCCTCCTCCCTTATATCTTTTATTTCTTATCTCTTTTCTATGCTCTTTCTAACTAGTAGCTTAATAAGTTAATGCTCATGGCCTGTGCCAAATTGCCCATTATGTAAAATGCTTGCCTTAGATGTCCATCAAGCCTGTGGACAAAGTACAAACCAGCTTGAATAACCAGGCTGTAGCTGAGGACAGGGGCAGGAAGAAAGAAGGGAGGAAGAGAAAATGCAAATGTCCTTGAGATTCAAAGCTCTGACCTTATGTGTCCCAATATGTTACTTTATATCAGTGTTTCCCAACCAGTGTGCCACGGCACAAAAGTGTGCTGTCAGAAATGAACAGGTGTGCCGCAGAATTTTGCCATGGCAATGAGCTACCATACGTATGAGGATGGGGAATGCCTTAACAGGTGTGCCGCAGAAATTTGTTATTAATGTAAGTGTGCCTTGGGCTGGAAAAGTTGGGAAACACTGCTTTATACAAAAGGTGGAGGTGCCTGCCTATCTCCTTGGTCTTTTAAAGTTAGTGTTTTATATGCTAGTGTCCAATACCTGCTCCAGTCTTTCTCGGGTTATGTGGTTTGTTCCTGTTACTGTCCGCTGTATGATTATACGTTACACACCTCATTAAGTCTCCCTTTCTTTTTTCTTCCTTTGACAGCTGCAAATCAAAAAGAGCCCTTGACTCCTAAATTTAAAGTGAAAGACGAGCCTAAGGATGAAGAAGCTGCAAGTTCAACCTTGTCTCAGTCCAGCTATGCGTTCAGCCAGGGATCTGAAGCCTCAGCCCCAAGCCTCCCTGAGGAGAAACTCAAGCCACAGGAAGTGCAGGCAAATGTGTTAAGGCAGGACATGTCAGTCAAGGCAGCGTCTGAGCTCCTTATGAAGCTCTCAGGTAGTAACTAATTTAAAAATATTCAGCTTCTTAAATTTTCCATGTATGCTAGCAGGGATACTTTGAAGAAGGAATGTGTGGCATCAGTTACAATTGAAGGAGCAGTGAAGATATCCACTCATCCACAGCTATATATAAGGTTCCTATCATCCTATTGCAGTGCACAGATTTAAATGGCCTGCACATTAATTGTTATAAAATAAGCCAAAAGAACTGATGGCTTAAATGTTGAAATAGGTTTAAAACATACCAACATATTCTTATACTTAATTTATTCGTATCTGTTTGTCTCTTCGTGACTATCATTAGAATGTATATGCTTGTCCTGAAATATGCATGAAATATATACCGACATAGCCTAATCAGTTATAGATATTTTGAGCTTTTTCTTTAGTATCCTAAATTGTAAGACTGTGTTGTTGAAAAGAGACTGCAAGTTGGACAGGCTTTCTGCTGTTTTCCAAACCGTTTAAACTTGATTCTTTTGCCTTACATTATCTCTCCATATCCAGAGTAGGAATATAAACTCCGGCCTTACAATTGGGTGTTTTGTGTGCACATGCGTGTGCGTGTGAATACATATACAAAGTTGTAGGAGGACTTAAGAAAAACATCATGCTTGTTTTTATTATGGGTTTTTTTGGTGCAAGTATTGTGAATAAAGGGATTAATCTGGCTGTTTTGGATCCTCTGTGCTGGTAACAGGTACTCTGAGCTTTTAATAAGCTTCGGTTTCAGTGAACTCAGAATACCACCTACATTTATGTGACTTTCATGCTGAATTAATGATTTATATCTATAATACAAAAATATAAGCATTAATTTAATGTAATTTTTTTGAGGGGAGGGCAGGATTCCCCACAGAGCGCCAAATAATACAAAGTATATTTTTTATTGATTAGCATGCTGTCATAGCCAGTGGGGTGGCATTTTGAATAGAAATAGACAACACTCCAACCGCAGTGTTCTGGTAACAAAGCTCTCCACTTCTATGGATATTAACTGGTGGTTTTTCTGTTTATCTTCACCCGTGTGTGTGCATGTGTGGATAGCTCTCTAATCTAATTCCTCTGGAGGTATTATGAACTGTGACTGAGAAGCTTGAATAGTAACAACACTAACTTGGAATCCTGTCTTATGTTAAAACACAAGTTGTTACTGTTTTGTGTATTAGGTTAGAATATGCCTGCTTGAAATATCTGTTGACCTGCTCCACATCTGCTACTCTAAAGAAATTTTCAGAGACTATATATAAAATCTTACATCAGTCTTCAGTCACTTTCAGTTGAGAACTCCTTGTGATTAAAGGCTGTAGGAAAGAAAGGCATTAGCAAAGCGCTTCTGTGATCTTTTTAGCAATTCAGCAAAAATTGCTGATTATGGTATTTCTGGCTGATCAATATGTTAGAAAGTAAGGAATTAATTGGGATTTACTTACAAATACTGCCTTGTAGCAGTTGATATTCCTGAGTTAGCCAGTGGGTGGGGTTACACTAACCTTAATTTATATGATGGTGGTGGCTAAATTGTTCAGTTTTCCCATTTGACACAGAAGTTGCAGGGGCTTTGGAGAGCATTAGGATAGAGTTCAGGGTGGGACTGGTCAAATAATATTGTTCTGAAAAGCCTTTTCAGTGTTTTTCAGACTGTTTAATTTCTTGATTTAATTAAGATACAGTAGTTTGAGATGATTATTGAGTTCCCCACCTCATCTAATGAATTCTGTACTGCGTTTAAGTGATTGGAATTTTCAGCAGCTTTAAAATCATTTCAAAGTGAAGCAACATCCTTTTTTTTTTGCTGTCGGAAAGACCAGGGATTTGTGGGAATGGGTATCATTGGATATTCTCGTACTCCTGGGGTGGAAAAGTCTGTTATCAAGTCCACTTTCTAGGCATGGTATATTCTATAAATAGGTGTAAAACAGGTCTTTCGATAGAGTGTACTTGCCTGGTAAAGAACGTGCGGACAATACTTGTTTTTTGTTGAATGCTGTTTGTGCTGCAATGGGCAAAAAATCTACATTACACACAGTTCTCTGCAAGTCTCACTTACACAGTAGGAAGAGCAGCCAGGATCATACTGCAAACACATGCTCCTATTAGCCTATTTACATAAACAGTAATATTGCCAGTATTTTTAATCCTTATTGTAACATTTCATACAGTTTTGTGAGAAATCCAAATAAAGTTATGTTTTTTCAAATGCCAGTCAACTGCCTTTCCTATAATCTTATCCATTCTGTAATACAGAAAAGCAGCCGGGCATCCCTAAAAAGCTGAACTTGGTTAGTAAGAAAGTACACTATGCTCGCCTCAGTTTGGTGCACCCAGTCTCACTGCAGGCATCCCTTGGAAATTTCAATCACATTGCAATCTGTTTAATTAATTTTCTAATATTAGACTCTAAAAACTTCTTTCTGTTGAAGTAGTGGAGATACTGGTATGTTTTGTTAATATATAATCTTTCAAGAGCATTGAATACTTTCCCTTTTTGCACAGAGTGGTATGCATCAGGAGAAGGTTTAAAACTTTTTCTCTTTAGGCAACCTTCATTTCCTTGTTACCTGAATCATCTTGTCAGATGACGTTTGCTTATTGTTTAATAAGCACATGAGTTTGCTTGCCAGTAAAACATGCATGAAAACAAGGTCCTTTAGATGCTTAAAAGGCATGATTTTGCTTCTTTTTTACTAAACTAACTATGCATTGGAATAAAGTTAGACAAGTTATCAAATGCAAGACATTCTTCATCAGGTCTCTTAAAATCATGCCTTTTAAGCATCTAAAGGACTTTGCTTGGATACAGTTTGGTTCAGTGCACTGGGGGCCTGACTGGAAGTGTCAGTGAACTTTTGCCACCAACTTGATTTGTGCTCTTGGACATCAACCCTCTCTGTCTCCTGCTTCCCATGTGTAAAGTGGCTAATAATGCATAGCCATAGTTGTGAGCTCTATTGCTGAATGGGATAAGTAATACTTATTATTACTTAGTTTAGCTTATAGGTTGTCCAAAGTAAGTTGAAGCAGTGTGAGGCTGATTGGTTTATTCAGAGAAAGAACACACAGTAAAGTGTGATAAATTTGGGATGCAGAAAAAAGAGCTATTTTTTCTGTTAGACATTTATTCAGAAAAAAGCAACTCCTACATTTTTGAGAAACAAAAATCAGACACAATGATATCAAGTATATGGTGTCTGAGAAACAGCCATGAATTACAAGATAGGGTGGAATTGTACACACATAATTAATGGTGTATAATGGCTTTATTCTTTTTGACAGGCTTCCTTGTCCTCACTCCCATTAATAAGAAAATTGTTTATACTGGAATAAACCCCTTCTTGAGTTAAACAGGACTGAAAGGGACCTCCTGGGTAATCTAGTCCAGGGGTCTGTATCATGTCATATGCTTAAGTCATATAATCTGTTCACACATTATCAAGCTCCATCTAAAATGAGGTAGGTTGTTTTGCCTCTGCCTCCTGTTAGGAGGCTGTTCCAGAACAACATTCCAGTGATAGTTAAAACCTTCATTGAATTTCCAGCCTATATGACCTGTACGACCTGTTTGTTAGCATTTGTTCTTGTGCCAACCTTATCCTTTAGCTTAAATAGTTCTTCTCTCTCCCAGGCATTTATTCCCCACGATGCATTTATAAAAAACAATCCTATCTTCTTTCAGTCTTTAGTCTCTTCTTGTGTGATGTTTGCTCCATTCCATCAATCACCCTAGTAGCTCTTCTCAGTACCTGTTTCCACCTTGAACTCATCTTCCATGAACACGGATGATCAGAATTGCACACAGCATTCCAGATGAGGTCTTACTAGGACCTCTTACAAAGATATTAATACATCCTTGTCTGCACAGGAAATTCCTTGGCTGTTCTGTCTTAGGTTCACATTTGCTTTTGTCATGGCCATATCACAGTGGCAGCTCATAGTTTGTACTGTGAAAGTTTAATAGCACAGGTGTTTCTTCTCCACTCTCTCTTCCAACTAATAAATACTATGCTTATAGTGGAAATTCTTTGAAGTTCCTTGGTGCCGTGACCTTGCATTTTGTGCTATTAGATTTCATCCCATTTCTGCTACTCCAGTCATCAAGGTTATCTAGTTCTTCTTATATAACCTTCCAACCCTCCCCTTTATTGACAGTATCTCCCAGCTTTGTGTGATCAGCTACTTTCATGAGTACACTCCTACTTTTTGTACCAAGGTCATTAATGTAAATAGTAAATAATAGTGGTCCCAAGACTGGTTCTTGGAGAACTGAACTAGTAAGCTCTCCTCTTGCTGACGGTTACTATTTCAGCACAATCCACTGTCTTCTCCTTTAGCCCTGTATTTCTTACCCACCTTACAATTCTTGTGGTAATTCCCATCTTCTTAAACAGAACGGATTTTTAGTGGGTACCATATCAAATGCTTTACTAAAGTTGAGATAGATAAATTAAATACACCACATTTCTCTTCTCTGAAAAAAATCAGTTATCTAGGGCCTTGTCACATGTTACATTTATGATGTGCTAACTGCACTTAAAATGAGCATTCAAGCAGTAAAATGTGTGCTAATTGTCATTGCAGTATAGCAAAGCTAGGACTTTTCCAACAAGAAGTATCTCCAAATTGTATACCTAACGCATGTTGAGCACATCTTAACATCTGACTGATCCACTAGTTTACAGAGTGATGTAGCTGTCATGGTCCAGAAATTATGCTAGGGGCAAGAATTTCTTAGGGTGATCTCTTTTATTGGACCAACTATATATATGGGATGAAGTTAGGCAAGCTTTCAAATGTAAGATTCTTCATCAGGTCTCTGATTACACCATTACGACCACATGTCTTATAGAACAGCCATTCCCTCTCTGACCTTACTGGTCTTGTACTCAAGTGAAATCTGCCTAACACCTTTAAAAAGTGAACTTGGGAACAAAAAACCACAAGCTGGCTAGACACTAAGAAGTAATGACTAAATACTGATATCAGGTTTATGGTACATTATAATTTATCCAACTCCTGAATTCTTTCTGCGGTAAGGAAGGTGAGATTGACTCTCCTTCCTTTTGTATAGGCCTTGATCTCCCAGTAATCAGCTTCTTTTCTTCTACCAATTGTGTGCCTGCCACCCCAGAGAATTTCTCTCAGCCCTTCCCCTCTTCTTTGTTTTGCTAGGTTGTGCCTGGCTTCTTATCGTCAGAGACCTGATGAAGAATGTCTTGCATTTGATAACTTGTCTAACTTTATTCCAATGCATAGTTAGTTTAGTAAAAGAGATTGCCCCCCAGAGTCCTTGCCTCTCACATTATCTAGTTAAAGCACGGGGATAGGAGCCCTGTTTTTCCTAGGTTCCATCCTCATTTCTGCATTGACTCATTGAAACTCAGAAGTGTTGTGAGGTTCATTTGAAATGTTTTAAGGCACTTAATATCTTCTGAAGGCACTGTAAAGTACAAACTATTGTTCTTTGTTTTGCTGTTTTGCCAGAAAATGAATTAAATATCTGGGGGCCCTTAACTGAATGCTGGCCCTAAATGCTTCCTGGCTATTAATTGGTAAAACCTCTGAATATACTGCAAAAGTTTGTCAAAACCAATTTTGCTAACTCTTATTGAACTATATTTCAAGCAGAAAATGGTCTTGGGGCTGCTGTTTGTTAAGAAATGATTCCACTTGCTAAATCTGAGTCATAGTGGAAGTGAACTCTCTGTGGATCTTTCTGTTGATGTTTTTGGGGACTTTTGGTTTACTTCAATATTACTGCATTGAATAAAATGTATTTCACTACAATACTACCAGAAGCAAAAGTTATTATATACTTCTTCTGACATCTACTTATGATAGTAGACATTACATCCATTAGTTCTGGATACAGCAACTTAAGAGTGTTGTAACAATCTTAAGAGTTAGATTACTTTTGTTTTACAGCTTTCATACTTTTTATTAGTTTATATCAAACTGATACTTCTTGGGAACCTCTAACTTTTCATGAAAAAACCCTGTTTGGTGATTTGCTAAATAGTCTTTGTCAGTATACAAAGTTTACATATTCTCAGGGTATGACTGCATAAATAATTTATCAGGACCACAATGGAAGCTAGGATGTGAATTTAAGATGATGTTAGTTATCCTGCAGTAATTGCTTGTGTGCATGCTGTTATCCCAGAGTAAATGTGAGATAACTTGCTCTGCTTCCATTGACTGAGGAGCAAGCTACTGCCCACCACAGAGCAAATGTACATATGGGCAGTTCTCTCAGCGTAGCTGACATGCTATCATTCCCATCTTCGCTTACCTTGTATTAACATTTTTTATATAGCCATGCTTTAGTTTAAAGAGAGACTGGCAATTTTAAAAATCAACTATTAATCTATACCCATATGATCAACTCTCTAGATACCTTAGCGTGAGGGTATCCTAGCAAGGGAGCTTGGGGGATGGGGTAGGAGCTCTTTCCTTCATACTTTGGATCTCTTCATGAGGCTTTGGAAGCAGCAAGTGCATCACCCTTCTTTAGGAACTCAGTATATAAGAAGCATTTGACCAAGACTTTCTGCAGGACCTAGGGAGAGTTCAGAAGACAGACAATCAAGAAAAGATGACAGCTTTGAGGAAGGGCAAAACTGAAACCTAGTAGTAGCAGGAGCCATCCAGGCTCCGGAAGACAAGGGGGTGCAGGGGCAGAAAAAACTCAGAGGAAGCTGGAGGAGTCGGCAGTGCTGAGCTACAGCATATATTTTCTGGAGACAAGGCTCTTCCCAACCTCCTCATCCAGGCCTCTCCAAGGACCTAGAAGAACAGGATGGGATGGAGAAAATTGAAGTAGACACTAAATTAAAAATAGAAATATAATGATACAGTAGAAGACGAATCTTCTTTCTAAATCTTATATGATAAAAGCATAAAATTGAGCTAGTGTTGGTGAGTTTATAGTACAACAGAAATCTGATAACACTTGTGTCTGCATGCTTTTAGAAGTTTGAAACAATTCAAAAATACTTCCTTTTTTAAGGCTCTGCTAGCTTTCAGTGTCTGAATCCTGAATATAAAGATTTTTAGGTCCTTCCTTTTTAGAACTTGATCCCAACAGTTCGGGAGAATCAATTTTGTTTCCTTTTAGTGGGCTTTGGACCAGGCCTCTTAGTTAGCTAGGTGGAAGTAACAATAAGGTTTTAGGTTTGTTTTTTTCCCACAAATGTAAAAAACACATTTTTCCCACACATTTATTAAACCACAAGAAGAATGTAAACAAATCCAGGAGGGAAGATCTGAATGTAGTCTTTGTGAAGGGCGAACAGAACAGCTAAGCATGAGCCACCTTTCCTTTGGATTGACAAATACTAAATATTAAAATCACTTTCTACCTAGGCCAGGGGTGGGCAAAATGAGGCCCAGGGGCCAGATGCAGCCCACCAGGTCATTCTATCCGGCCCATGGGGCCCCTAAAAAATTTAGAAAATTAATATTGATCTGCCCTGGGCTGCCTGTCATGTGGCCCTCGATGGCTTGCAAAAACTCAGTAAGTGTCCCTGTGCTCAAAATATTTGCCCGTCCCTGACCTAGGCAGAGATTCCATCTACTTGTGAGACAGATGTGAGTCTTTTGGTCCCACAAAATCTAATGGATCTAGGAGATATCTCTCTTCTCCTGTCTCCCCAGTCAAAACAGCCAAATATATTTACCCCCAAATTGCAAAATAATGTGGAACATATGGAAACCTGAATGCAGTTCTATCTTGACCCACAACAAAACAGCAGTCAGTGTTTAGTCAGTATAGCAATGTCATTCATCAGGATTCTCACACAAATGTGATTTTCTAAGAATACGAACCCAATTCAACCCAAACCCTGTTCTCCAGTTAGTAAGAGATAGCAACTTGCTGTAGGCTATAGCAGGAGAAATTCACAAACAGATTTGTAGCTGTAGGAGCCTATGCCAGTTGCTCAGTAATGCAAACCATGTTGAAAATAATAATGTAACAATTCGCAATGTAGTTATCACAGTTGTGTAAGTTAGGGGTTCCATATATGGGAGTAAGTTAAGTGTGCTTTGTTGTTACTGGTTACGTGTTGTATGAATTTGTATAAAAGTACATGTAAGGTGCCTGCTCTTCTCAGTGGGGCTGCTGGACAGACAAACCCTGTTGCATTTCTTGCTGATTACCAGAAGGCTGATGTGCTGTAACATCACAGTATCTGCTAATAAAGATACCTGAGTGCTGACTCTTCATCTTTGAGCCTGTGATCTGTGTTCTGCTAGCAGGTTGTCATAGGGAAGCGAAGTGATCAACATTTGCTACATTAGGAGGAGAATCTGAATAGCCTGTGCTCCTCCTGTGGGATAAACCTCATGGGTGCGTCTCTTTCCTTCCCAATAAGAGGTCTCCTTACCTCTAGGGAAGTTGTCAGTAGCCTAATCACATAGCATGTCAGGCTATGATTGCTCAGAGAAAGCCCCCGGCATCCATTCAGGTAGACATTAAAATAACGGTGACTTGCTGAGTGCTGGGGATCAGACATGGGGCAACCTCAGGGTCCAGGACAAAACTGCCACCTGTCTGGTGGCTGAGGGCAGCTCCATGGTGGTGTGATTGGGATCTGAGGAATTTTATGCCCATTTCAAATATCGTGCATCCTGTCATGGCAGATGTACATGGTAAAATCACGATGTTTGGAATAAAGCTCAGAATTTCTTATATCTCAATCATGCCACTGTGGAGCTGCTCCCAGCCTGATCCTGTGGACCAGACCAGTGGTAGCTCTGTCCTGGACCCCTGGTTTGCCCCATGTCCAACCCCAGCACTCAGCTAGGTGGATCAGGCATGGACAGCCTGATCCTGAGAACAATCAGCAATTGTCAGCGTTAGGACTGTGGCAGCCCCCAGCCAAGTTCCAGACTGTTAACATCAGGATGGTGGGGCATACCACACACTCTGTTTACAGTGCCATACAAACCAGCCACGAAGACGTTCAATATTTTTGTTGAATATGTTTGTGGCTGGTTTGCCATTTTATGGTCCTATAAATTCGATGAACTTGTGGCATGTTGCTATTTATGGTGTGATTAGCATGTTAGTCACATCATAAATGTAATATGTGCCAGCCCCCAGGGAAACATGCTTCTCCACGCCAGCTACTGTCACCTTGCCTTGTATGAAGGGCCTGGAGGCTAAGGAAGACAGATGATATGAATTCCTCTCAGCAGGGCATCTAGAAAAAGTGACACTTTTCTGACATCTCTTTGTAGTCTGTGAGATCAGAATTTTTTATACAGAGGCCAGAGAGGCACTAGTTGGAAAAGTTCATAGTCATAAAGGGGTAAAAGCTTATAAATCACAATAGAATAGAGCTTCAAATTTAGTGGATGTTAAAAGATAATATATCTTTAAATAGGTTAGATAAGATCTTTTAAGTGACCGTCTCGTCTTTTTACATAAGAGTAATCTTGACATCTAATGAAAAACATATTAATTTAAAAGATGAGGTCATTTGGTGTAATAACAAATGGTAACATCTACAGTTTACATGTAACTTAGTAAATTTTCAATGAAAAGTTTAAACAAAAAGCAAGAGCCCTGTTTTTTAATGCTGCTGTTATTATTTTATGGTTGGTCAGCCAGCAGAGAAGAGCCACAAAGCTGGTGAGACTGGTCGTATGGAATCCAACTAGTATAAGATTTCCTGGTGGTGGAGGGAATGTTGCTTGTATGGCTCCATGCCTCCTGATCCCTGATTTAGTCTTGTGCTGGACAGGGAGAGTCTGTGGTTGGAGCTGAATGCAGGCTGTGTAAACCCATGGAAGAAGGGAATATGCTCTAAATTATACTAAGAACAGATGATTGACTGGGGTGTGGTTAATGAGCAATAACACTCATTGCTGCATATTTTTATTTACATTTTTTACTTACATTTAGAGAGTATTAAGCTGTTCACAGTCCTGCAACAAATCTTTAATTAAGTACCCAATCTTATTATTTAAAAAAAAAAAGTAAATTTGGATACGGCCATTCCAAACACTCTGGTTGGTTTAATTTGCTGTGCCCTGTCGATGCTTCACTTTTCTTTGTTGTTTTTTGAGCTCTAGTTGTTATTAAATTGAGTCTTTAGTTACAAAATGTTCCAGCGTGGGACTTCCAAATTTCATCTCCAGCACATATTAGCCATTTTACAATTTTATTTTTATACAAAATCCAGTTGCATTGATTCTGCCTCATCAACATTGCCTTACATAAAATATCAGTAAAAAAATACAGAGGAATAAAGCACAGAGCCCTAGGGAACATCAGATGTTACTTGTTGTGGCTGTAAAGCAGAACCTCCAGGGCTCACCAACTGTTTCCTACCTGTAAGGTTTTATTTAACTGTCTTAGGGCATGTTTATTTCTAGTGAATCAGAACAATTAGCATTACAAAATGCCTGATTCACCATACTGAATGCTTTTGAAGAGTCAGTACAAGCTGACCTACTAGTTATCCCTGTCGACTTGATTGTGAAAACTAATTCACAAGTCCAATTTAACAGACATACAAGGAAGATTCTCTTCCCTCCCCAAAGTTGCCAGTTGGCATGTAAACCTGACTAACATCCCAGTGATAACTTGCTGAATAATTCAGGCCTTCGATGATCAGATCTGAAGGTTCTACGTTTGGGGTATAATTTTTTTAATTACTCTACAAACTAAATCAAGATGAGAAGACTGAATGACTTAATAATCTCATTTTCAACAATGGAAGCCTACTGAAGAATGTGCAGCATCAATCTTGATCACATGATTTGTGATATAATAACTATGTAGACCTGCTTTCAAATTCACATCAGTATGTATATGTCTTCTTCGGCAGTCCCTCGGATTCGAGGATGATTGTCTTTGATGATTGTCTTATCTGTGAGTCTCGAGATGGCTGATGAGGCTAATCTGTATTCAACAGATTCTGTCGCAAAATATGTATACGTAACCACTGACTGAAATCAGTGTAAGATTGGTGTAAGTTGAGAATCAGGTCTTTTTTAGGTAAATTCTTTTTTATAGGGCATAAGCAGAAGGAGAAAATCATGGCCAGAGATATTTATCCATTGTATGTACAATGACTAGGTTTTTAAATAAACGATTGTTAGGCTTTCTGGTTATTAGCAATCAGCGTAGACCAGAGTCCTTCCCATCTGCAGCCTCTGAGCAATTACCAGACAAGCCCAACATCTCAGCTGGGCCCTGGTAACCACAGGTGTGGTGGCCCTATGGGGACTGGCTGCTATGAGCAGGAGCTCTGGGGTTTGGGCAGCATCTGCAGTTGCTCTGAGCTCCACTCCAGACCTCCAGTCTCTTCTGTGGTTTCTGTCTCATTCTGTGTCCTGGCTCCTTGTCCTCAACTGATGTTTTAGTTCTTGCCTTTGGCTTCTGGTCCTGTGTTTGTACCCTACTTCCAGACCACATCCTTAACCACTGAGCTTGATTGCCTAAGGAAGGTGCCGTATAAGAAAATAGTATTAATATACACATAAAGATAACTATTGTATGTTGTATGGAAGCAATATAATAAAACTGGGTGGTACATAGTATGAGGAATTAGAGAAACTAATTCCCTGCTCGGTGAGTGACTCTCCCTGGGTGTAACACAAATTTGACTGAGTGACCTTGGGTAAAGCACGTTCAGCCAGATTTTGAGTGTGTTTCAACCGCTGACTTGTTATTAGATATGAGCATGTGTATTGGTGTGTGCATGCTCAAATCAGAGTCGTCACATCTGCATTGCTGCAAAAAGTCACCTTTGAAAATCTGATTCTGAAACCCTGAGCTTCATTTTCCCCATTTTTGAAATTGGTATGATGATGTGTGTGCATTGTGTGAAATGCTGGGATGTCTACAGCTGAAATGCACTTCAGAGCCACTAAAAATGTATTTATTCCCTTGCATTAAATAATGGGTTTTTTTGTTTGTTTTTGAGTTTACTGGGACTAAAATTTAAAGTTAAGATCAAATGCCATTGCACTCTGGTTCTTTGCGAAATGTGAAATCTGCCAGCATGGCATGCTTATTTTATCTTTTTTTTGTAGGAAAAAGCTCCATATTTTCCTTGACCTTGTAAAAATGACATTAATACTTTCTTAGACGCGTTCTAAAAGGCTGTTTATGTTGTTCCTAGTAACTTAACATTGGTGGATTTTTCAAGCTGACAGCTTATGAATTGGCATGTATTGCTATTTTTGGATGTCATGGAAGCAGTGAAATCCTAGCAGTAGTGGAAGACTGATTTATTGGAGGGAAATCTTTTGGGATTATTTTTCCCCTTCCCTATTTTGTTTATCTATTGCATTGTGGTAGCCCAACCTTTAATGGAAGAAGCTTTACATTCAGTCTCTTTCTGAAATTAGTTAAGAGGTGGATCGCTACTGCAGTCTGAAATTAGTCAGAAGGCAGAATATGGTGGCAGCTTACAGACTAATTAAGGTGCCACCCTGCCCTGTCTTCTGCAGTTGGTTAGTAGTGGTCCTAAATTGAGCAGGGGTCAAGTCTGGAGAACAAACTTCTACGCAGCTCTCAAGCCCTGCTGCTTGGGCAATTGGGAGCTGAACGCTCTTCCCTGTACCCTATATATGTTAGGGTGCTCCTTTTCTTAATTTATGATTCCTGGTTTTGTGGGCACAAAAGAACCTGGAACCTGTAGTAAGCACAGTTCATCCCAAAATGAGTCCTGTGAAGCCCTGTATCATCGTGGCAGTTGTGGAAAATAGTGTCTCTTGGTGTAAAGGGTCGAACATAAGGGTTTATAGCTCATCTCATTTAAAAGGCTTGCTCTTGTGTAAAAAAAAGAGCTCTTCTGTGGTTTGATATAGTACTTCCATAGCTGCAATAAGTTTCCCTTCTTTTGTTAAATTAATTGACTATCTCGTAAGTTAGCAACAGAGAAAACTTCTTAACCTCCCAGTATGGGGCCTGGAATCTGCAGTATTTTTTCCCTGATGTTTCATCCAATCTCCTTTTAAATGAAGAGCAGACCAGCTGTTTTTAAAGGTATTTGGCCATAGTCACTTGTTTGAATAGGGCAGAAAGGTACAAGAAAAAATCCAATATCATTGCCATTTTAAACATTTGATCCTACAGTCCTTTCCATGTGCCAGCTTCACACCTAATAAGACCAAGCCCAGCTATGGTCATGCTAAACACCTGCGTAGGGGGAATAAACGGTAATCTACTCCTTACTTCCATAATTATTGTCTATAACACAGAAGGGAAGATAGTCTCCAAAGGCTCACCGCTCTTTTCTCTGCAGAGGTGGGTGGCGACTTTGCTTTCTTCTCCAACATGTAGTCTGCTGCAGCTGAGGGGGTAGAGAAGAAGTACTCTGTGGTAGGTATAAAGCTGGCTCAGAATCCAATCCCCAGACAAGAGGCAGGCAGGGACCATATTATGACTGAGCATAAGCCATGTGCTTTCCTTCATTCAGGTCTTCAACAAAACTATGATCGAGTCCCTTTTTATTATTACTCTGTTGTTAGAAAAGACTAAGATGTGATTCATGTCTGCTTTTTCCTAGAGAGGTTGTGGTGGGACCAGCAAGATAAGAATGGAACAGACAAATATCTTGAATGGGTAAATTTAGTTCTGTGGAAATGTCAACTGATCGTGAGACAGCAACCCCGTGGTATTATTGCCGGCTTGTCTCAACCAGACTTGTCTTGGTGTGTCCCAGTCAAAAGTATTTGCAGGACAGGGTATTACTCTGTATGGAGGAGAACCAAAAATAGAATGAATATTTTGAAAGGAAAGCAGAGAAGCGAAGGTCAGTTTGACTCTGCACCTAAATTTGGAGCCTAGTCCCGGAACTCTGGATGTCAGACATCTGAGGAGCACGCTTATTTGCTGAGTTACCTGAGATTGTGATTGATGATGATACTTGATGCAGGCCTTCGAAGATACAAGTTCACTTTTAAAGCACAGCATTTTATTTTTGTGCCATTCAATATTGATACAGTTTCCTGTGGCTTATTATAATAGCTTGACAAAAGCTTTAAAGAAAGAAGAGAAATATGCTTGATAGGGCAAAACTGTTAAATTACATTTCTAGCTTGCCTTCCATTGAGCAGTCTTAAGAGTGAATTGTGTTGGGGAGATCATGGATGTTAAAGATTTCTGTCAATGTTTGTGCATTTTTTAAAGGTCAAGAGTTATAAGAAAAGAAGAGAGAGAGAATATTTCATGTAAATAATTCTTGGAATATCCCCATCTGCCTTTAACTGTTAGCTTCATTTCTTTCAGTGCTGCAAATGATGAAGCCTTTTTTTCTTTTTCTCTTTTTTAAATGGAAAAAACAAAACAGGAAATGAAAAAGGACTCAATGAATGAGTCTGCTTGATCTTGCGTGAAGTGAATCTCTTTTGTATGGAAACATAATGTCAGCCCTAGTCATAGAAAGGTTACTGGACTAAGTTGGGGCAATATGGCATCATGAATGACTGAACCATGTTACACAACTCCAGAGTATTTTCTAGCTATTTAGTAGTTTAAGGTAAAATAGACGGCAAAGCTTGATATGTTGGTGGTATTGGATAAAAAGGGAAACTGGTGACTTGTTAATTGAAGGAGGGGCAAAATGGAGAAGGCAAAATTTGTGTAATAATCAAAGTTAGTTGAGCCAATGAATTTCTTTTCTTTTTGAGCTGAAATTAAATGGCTGTAGTGATGTTGTTTTGTGTATCACATCCCTAACTTCCTCAGGCTTAAAAGAAAGGATTGGCAGACAAAGAAACCCCTCTCCTTAGTGTTTTTGAAACCCATTTGCCAGGTACATTGGTTGGATGCAGCAGTTCTGATCACCTGTTGCCTATACCAACTAACATTCTGGACCACTGTCATAGGTGTGGCTGACCTTCCACTGTCTGAATCTGCACAAGTCTGCTGTGTTGAATCTCAGGCCATTTACAGACATTCAGTTTCTCATGGGAGAGTTGTTCTTCTAATAGAAACCAGAAGTGTACACATGTTCAGAATTTTTCTTCGAGAGCAAAATGGCCATTCTAGTGAAAAATAGCTGGGAGACAACTGGGATTAAATTGCTTCTGGGAGAGCTAGTGTCTGTACATGTGCTATGGTTTCTGTCAGAAGAGAACACTTGGGCTGGACTTTACTGCTTCAGCTGAGCAGGGAGCAGAATACACCCCACTTATAATTCTCACATGCTGCAGAGACCCTGAGCAGTCTGAGTGAGCCAATCAGTGCTGCCCTTGTGTCTGCTGACAGCTGTCTCTAGGCAGACTGAGGGAGCTTGCTGAGCATGCTAAAATGTGTGCACATAGCTCTCTGGCTGTGCAGCATCAGCACTGCAAGCTCTCTGCTTTTCAGCAGTTCAGCATTCACATGTTTGTTCCAGGGTCTTTGGATAAGTTTCTCTACCAGGAAACCAAAGCCAGGAGAATTTTCCCAGATCATTTGAACTTGTGTATGCAGCCTCAGTCCATATGCCCATATGTTCTGAGCTGCTTTGGTCTCAGTTGCAGCGCAGTTTCTTTTCTTGGCAACTCTGGTAAATTTCCTGGGTGCAGACGTTCTGCACCTCCTTAGGCTATCTGGATCAACACAGACCTTCAACAAACCCATCATTCACACAGTCTCTCCTAGACTTTATGCCTGATCTTGTGTATGAGCACCATTCCTCTTTACTTCCCTGGACCAGACTCCTGGCCAGACTACATTTCTCATGAAGCACTTGCAGTAGTGTAGACTCTCCTGGTGCACAGTGCAGCTTGATTGGAAGGAAGGAACAGAATTGCAATCACAGAACATATGGCCTGGACAGGGAGCCCAGCCTGTGAGAGGGAATGTTAGCCTGAATGATAACACCTGTGAAACAGCATGGCCCAATAGAGAAATGCAGCTTAATGAAACCAAAAAATGTTGTTTCAGGTAAATTTGTCAAGGCAAAGCATGTTGATTCAGGGTACAGGTATTCCCCAGAGGCAACTAGCAGCGGCACAAGGTATCCTGCTGCTAATTGTTCCCAGGGAACCAAACATCTGCACTCATCTTGACGCGACCATAAAGTTAAGAAAATCATCAAAATTGAAATTTTCACCCAAAAAAGTTAACTGTTGTGGAAATTGCATTTTTTATAAAAATGATTTTGACAGAAAATTTCAGTCAGTCCTGTCTAAAGGTACATTTATATTGGTAAAACCCTCCACATGGTTACTCCACATTTTGGTTAAAAAAAAAGTCTCTCTTTTTTTGGTTTCATTTTGTTTGACTTTACCCCAGTGGTTCTCAAACATTTTTGGGCTGTGGCCAAGCTTCCACTCAACTTGTAATTACTGTTACCTCATTCTTGCTTCAAGCCTATTAGTAGTACTTGAATGTATGTGGGACCCTGTCCCATAGTTTGGAAACTGCTGGTTTAACCCCCTTCTGAGCAAGATTAGGTGAACTGAAGAAAAGGATATTTACATTGGAGTAAGTGTGTCTACAAGGCATTTTATAGTGGTATGACCGATAGCACTTTACATTTACAGAAAAAACCTTTTCTTTGTAAAGGGGTGTACTTGGTAGGACAATTTTCTTGCAATTTCCCAGTTGGTTTAATAAAAGGTATCATTTTGAAACCAAGAGTTCTAGTTTTTTGTACATCTTTCTGTCTAAAGAGTTTTAGTGCTGTTAGTATCTTTTCAATTTAAATCTAAAAAAAAGCAAACATGAATTATGATAAAAATAATCCCATTGGCACAATTTCCCACGCTAAAAATAAAACATGTCAGAGGTGGTTTAATTTACCACGATAAAACAAACTAACATGATAAAACAAGGTCAAAACATGTATCTTCAGACATGATTAAGCTAGCAAAATAGCAATTTTTGTCACGTGTATGTAGGAAGAGTGCTACATGGACAAATGCCCTTATATGTTTCTACTGGTCATGTATCTTGACTATATCCTTCTCTTACACTCTTGTGTATTGCCTGTCATCTTAAATTGCAAACTCTTCTACACAGGAAGCACAACTTCTTAATTTCTGGACAGCATCCAGCACAAGAGGGCCATAATTCTGTTTGGGGCATTCCCCCATGAGAACAGATGTCCTCTCAGCAGCCCGATTTGATACAAAGCCATTTTCAAATATCACCACCTGTTACCAAACTCAAAGTGAGAATAAATTAGATTAATTCTGCTCAGTTTTCATAAGAGAAGGTGAGCATCCTCCTCTTTTTTTTTCTTGTACTGTTTCCTGAATTTTACTAGTTCCTTAGCCCTCATTAGCTCCTTTAAACTTTTGATTAAAATTTAAAACACCTTAGCGAGAGTTGAACCAGCTCCTAGCTTGGGTTCATGAAGTGAAATTGCATTTCAGAGGAATTCACCTTCTTCATAGGTATTTTGGGGTGCCTTGGTAAGGGTGCCTTGGAGTGCCACCTTTGAAGTGAAAGGAAACTCGTATTTCAAAGGGACATGGTCACATAACCCTGCAACCAGGCCAGAGTGCTGAGCAGCACCTGCAAATAATCTAGTTGTTGCTGTACTGTAGAAGCTTGAAGTAGAAGCTGTTTTTTAGCTAATCTATTTATTTTCTTAGCATAAATAACAGAAAAAACTGTGTGAAGGCAGAAAAGGGGAGGGTTGGATTTGTGATTTGGATGCGTGGATTTCTGTTGGGTGGGAAGGGTACTGTAGTTTTGTAATATTGCAAAAAATGGTATCTATATCAATTACAGTAAATTAGTTTAAAAAGAAGAACAAGGAAGCAGAGAACCTGCAAGCCTGTTAGATTTTTAAAATGTGAGGTATTTAATTTTCTAACCAATTAGCATTCTGATTGCAATTTAAAAAATGCCGAAGCTCTAAATCTCGAGGCCAGCAGTGTAATCCTCAGCCACTTGCATTTGGTACCATTATTCCTGATGTGCTGTGTTGTAATATGCAAATCTAGTACTTGTTCCTACAGGTGTGCTTTAACAATATGTAACCAAATTAAGCAATTTGGTTATTGTTTGTTTGTTTTTATTTTTTTAAATAACTATTTGCAGCTGAAAGTTACAAGGAAACCCAGATGGTAAAGATTAAAGAAGAGCCAATGGAAGTTGACATTCATGATTCCCAGGCCTCCATTTCACCCAGCCAACCCAGCCAAAATGTTGGTTACAGCACTTTATTAGGGCGAGAGATTACTGAACACATACAAAAGGTACCAGAGGGCCGAGTGCTCCCCGATAGAAATCTCTTCAGCCAAGATATATCAGTGAAGATGGCATCAGAGCTTCTCTTCCAACTGTCAGGTAAACACTGTTGAAGTAGCTGTTTCTAGAAATAAGAGGAATTTAACAATTTCATATTTTTATATGAAATTTTAAGACTAGTAGAATTGAAAATAGGCATTAGGAATCTTTCTTCTAGTCTTACACCTAAATGCAAAAGGTTCCTTAGACTGTTGGGAAGAATTTCTTTGGGTATGTAAAATGTGCTTTTTGAGTGTTGAGAAGGTCAGGTTAGACTCATAACATTTGAACTGGGTAGGAAAGGACAGAGTTCAGTTCCATGTTCTTGAAAGCTTATTAAATAATTTCTGTCAGTTGGTAGAACAGGTTTCAAAAAATAAAGGAGAATTTCTGTATGTGGTTTTCATTTAAATAAGCACCTGATGTTGTAGAATCAGAATACCTTTTGGTTAGTTTTCCACTCTTTAAGAGAAGAGGTAGCTGAGAACTCATGTAAAGCTTGTCATCTCAGCCATAAACTGAATTAATGTAATAAGTGCATTGTTAATATTGTACTGACCTCTGTTACTAAAATATTCAACAAGGCAATTTAAAATAAAGATACTAGTATTCTTAGTCTGCCCTGACCATTGGATAGAAGTTTTTACCATACTGTAGTATAGCCCTATGAAGCATTAAAATAGAGTCAATGATTAAACATCTATAACAGGGAAAGGGCACTCATGCTGTTTTTGTAATTATGTTTGTTTTTCTGCAGAGAAGGTGAGCAAAGAGCACAATCACAATAAAGATAACACCATTCGAACCACAACTAGGTAAGTCCATTGTCACTTGTAAGTCTGTAGTATAAATAGCATAAGTTTATTTTACATTGCATTTCAAACTTAACTATCTCATACCCTTACATATAAATATTACGAATAATTTTCTATTCCTTAGTGTAATACATGGCTGAAAAATTTGGCTATAAATTAGTGCATATCTTGAGGCCATAGCATGAAAAGATGCTGTCCTGGAAGAAAACCTCCATAGCAGTGACCTTTTGAATGATTCTTTCTTTTCCTGATCAATTATACATGCTGTATATTGGGAATTGACTTACCTAATTGATTACACTTACAAAATAAATTTATTTTCCAGTGATACATAACCTCAAAGAAGCTGGACTCCAGATACAACTGTTCAGTGAAGAAAAACTGTACTGTTGGACCACTAATACTTTTTCTCATATTGGCCCAGGTCCTGATATTCAGTATGCTGACAATCTCAGTCTTCTGAAATAAAAATTTAGTTAGCATTTTGGTCCTCCTGAGAAGGCCCTTCTTTCTTTCCAGTAAAAATCTATTCAGATTGTATTAGGTATAAGCTAATATCACATTTTGATGCATAGTTAGTCAGGAAAATTTGGTAGGGGTGATGGAGAGCTAAAAATAATAGTGTGTTGGTTGGGAACAAGCTCATTGGTTGCTTTCATTTAAATAAAAGCACAACTGCAACCTGAATATGAGTCAACAGTGTGCTCTTGATACAAAAAAACCAATAATATATTGGATTGTATTACCAAGAGTATCACTTGGAAATCCAGGGAAGTGATTCTTGTACTCTATGCAGCACTGGTGAGACCTCACCTAGAGTGCTGTGTCCAGTTTTGGGTTCTGTACTTCAAGAGAGACATAGATAAATTGGAAAGAGCACAACAGAATGCAACAAATGTGATTAGAAGTCTAGAAAACATGTGTAAAGGTTGGAAGAACTGGGAAAAGAGAAGACTGAAAGGGAATTTGATAGCATTTTTCAAATACAGGAAGGATAGACATGCAAAGGCTAGAGATAGCCTATTCTCTGTGGCCAAAGAGGACAAGACAAGAAATAATGATCTTAAATTGCAACAATGGGAATGTAGACTGGATATAAGGAAGAACTTTCGCATAATGAGGGTGATTACATAATAGCACAGCAGGGGTCAGGGACCTGCAGCCCATGGGCCACATCTTGCCTTCCAAGCAATTTTATTCAGCCCATGGAGCCAGGATGTTGGCATTAGTTCAGCAGTAACAGCATTCAGTGGGCAGGTTGCAACACCAGAGGCAGCAATTCAGCAGCAGGGGGGTCAGATCATAAGTAGTACCTATCTTGGACCCCGCTGCATCCTTTTGGCCCACTGCTTATTTACCCCTGACCTCTCTAAGGGTACTGTCTGTTCTTGGTAATTTTTAAGAGCTGGTTAGACAAATACTTATCTAGGATGATTTAGACAGGGGTGATCCTGCCTTGATCAGGCAAGAGGTTGTTGGACTAGATAACTTCCAAAGGTCCCTTTCAGCCTTACTTTTCTGTGGTACTTTGACCCTTATGGAAAGAACTTCCTGATCTATCTCTAATCAATAGAGACTTGGGGCTCTAGCCATAAAGAAGCTTAAGTACCTAAAATGGGATTTAGGTGTCTAAGCCCAAAGTTTAGACCCTTAAAATCCTGCTTAGCTTCTGCCTAATTCTGGAGACATCCAGATGCAGCCCATAAAGAGGTCTGATCCAGCCCACAAAGGTCCAATCCAACATGAGTGATTGGTGGCGGGGAGCTTTGCTGTGCTCCTCATCCACTGTTCAGTTCCAGTCTGCCACATCTACTCTTCTCTCACTGCAGAGGAATCAGGAATATGCAGCAAGGGTGAGTGCAGCCAGCTGGCCTCTCCAGGGCGGGTGGGGCAGGGCAGAAACTTTTGGCCCATGACCACAGTCAGGTCACAAGCTCTGGCCTGAAGTGGCAGAATCTACAGCCCCCTGTCTTGGAGCATGTTTAATGGATGGGCTCTGCATAAAATACAGGAGGAAGACAGTTAAGTGGTAGTAGTAGTGCTGTGCATGTGCTGACAGCTAGAGATTGGGGCTGTTCCACACATAGGGACTTAAAACACCACTGTATAGGCTCAGCATGGCTTTAAATATCTCTGCAGGGGGAAACTGATGGGCTCCCCCCTGCACTGCAAGGTTGAAGTCTCTCTGCAGCCAGCATTGGGCTGCACTGTGAACTTGTAAGTTTCCACACATTCAAATTAAACTGTGATACAAACCAGCCCCAAAGTTGTTACATTAAATGTGGAACCAGCCCATCCAGGTTGGGGTGAGCTGTGTAACAGGGAGCTCCCCAGTACTGATTTGCCAGCACCCAGTGTGAGCGAAGCCAGCAGTGTGTGTCCTGATAAAAATTGGCAGTGTGGGCACCTACGGGTTGCTGAGTGTTATATGTGAACATTTTTGCAAGCTGGTCTGACATTTTTTATCATGGGATAGATTCTCCGAATGTCTGGCATGTAACAAAAAAGTTGCAGGACACTCTCTTAACCTACAACAAATGTTATATCTGGTAGGGGCCTTTATTCTCCAGGTATAGCTGTTCCACTTGGCAGAAAAGAATTCCAAAAAAGAAAAGATAGCATAAACATGACTGTGCCCTAGTGATTAGGGCATTCAACCAGGAAAGCAGGGTCCTGGGTCTCAGCCCCTGTGCCAAAGTCTGTTCATGTATTTTTCTTCAGTCACTGAAATACTTCTCTGAGCAGGGGCTGGAAGAGAAGCCTCTTCTTTAGATGAGCGTCCTAACTTTGTGGTTATGCAGCAAATCATGCTTGTTTTCTTTCTCTGTCTTTGGATCTTTATTCTTTTACACAAAATGGAACAACTTTTAACAGGGCAGGTTTGTATGTAACTTACAGTCTTGTGGTTGTCATTCGCTTGGGGGGTTGGCTTGCATCCCCTCATAGGGAAGTGAAAATCCCCTCACTCGTCCTGGCTGAATTCTTTTTGAGCTTTTGTATAAATGGGAGCCTTCTTCCATTTGCTTTTCAGTCACCTGTATTTTTACAAAGCAAAGTGCATTTTCTGGTCTGGTTCCTACAGGACTGGAAGGGACCTCCTGAGCCATCTAGACACGTTCCCTACCCTTCCCAGTTTACAAATTATCCAAAAAGGTCCACAGGAGTATCCGTTTTGGCTTGTTATACCCCACAGTGACAAAACACCCTATAAAAATAAAACCAAAACATACAATATGAGACAAACAAAGAGCAGGGGACAGGGGCAATAGTGATGCTTTGTGCCCTTGCACTTCAGAACGCAGCAAAAAAGTCCCCATGTTCCTTACCATTCTGGAGGGAAAAATTTTCTTCCTGGCTTCTGCAGGTGGCCTGCAGAATCACCTGAAGCATGTGATTACGAGACACCTCCCACATAGAGATCTCTGGCACCTGCCTACAAGAGACTGTTCAGGGCTGTGAATTGGGAATGGAAGGAGGGTCCTCTCTGTAGCACACTCCAAAGCTCCTAAACCCCAGAGGTGCTGGATTTAAAATACAGCTTTGTCCTTAGCATTTTATGTTGATTGGCCTAGGTAGCTCAACAGGTTAACTGATGTGAATCCCACTTTGAAGCATGCAAGTTTACCTATACATTGTATCAGGGGCCCTTGATTTCTCCAGGCAGTTGGATATTGCAATTTTCAGCATTATGGAACCATGTCTTGATGGGAATCTGTGGCCTAGGAACTCTTTAATAAGGATACTGCAGCAAATGCTTATTTACTTAGTTTGAATGAGCCTTATACATAGTACAGGACAGGCATGCAAAAAAACTAGCACTTTTATGCAATATTTATGCATTTAATTCAGTAAATAAAAGGGCACAAATGACCATGCTGTCTTGGGTTTGGTATGTAGCTTAACTTAAGAACTTTTATTATATATGTGACTTGTACCTAAGTTAAAACTAGCTTGAATCTCAGTATGCCTCATGAATACTTGGCTCTATGAGGCTGAAAATCCCAAGTTGGTTTTGGAAGCAAAATGTATGTTTTGGTATCTTAACAGGATTCGCTCAAATTTCACTCCTCTGGCCTTTTCATAGAAAAGCAGGGCTGGAAGGGACCTCCATTGGTCATCTAGTTCAACATCCTCCTTAAAGGAGGATTGTCCCTGTCCAATCCATAATCTAAACTGTACATAAGACTACTGTCAACTCCAAAACACAGCACAAACCTAACATCCTAGCCTGCCACCGGTAAAGCAGGGGGCTCCTGGCAGCCAATGTCCTGCTTCTATGAAATGTTGTCAATATATGCTAAAGAGATCCCAGAGACAGGGCCACACCCCCTGTTACAGAGGAAGGCAAACACCCCCACAGTCCATACCAATCTGACCATGGGATAAAATTCCTTTCTAACCCCGAATATGGTGATCGGTCTGACCCTGAGCAGAGGGGCAAGACCTTCTAGCTAACAACACTCTGGCTTTGGTCCCACAGGCACATTGATACACCTCAGTCAAAGTCCCCAGCCTTAGCAGTAGCCAACATGCAATGCCTCTGAGGGAGGCTTAAAAACACCCTTACATAAGTAGCAGAAAGGGGGACTGAGGCAGCCAGCAAAACCAAGAAGCCTGGGAAATACCCATAGTAGAACATAGACATAGTTACACCTAGATCATCCCTGACCAGTGACAGTCCAACCGCTTCTTGAACATCTCCAGTGATGGAGAGTCCATAACTTCTCTAGGCATTTTTTTCCACTGCCTCGCTTCTAACAGTGAAGAAGTTTTTCCAGTTATTCAATCTAAACTTACTTTGCTGCAACATCAAGCCACTGGTCTGCATCCTCCTCTCTGCAGCAAGAAAGAACAGGCATTTCCCCTCTTCTTTATGGCAGTCCTTTGAGTATTTGAAGGCTGGTGTCATGTCCACTCTTAAGTGCTTTTTTCCACAAGATGGGCATGCCTAGCTCCTTCAGCCTCTCCTCATATCCCTTTCCAATCCCTTTATCATCTCTCTTTCCCACTAACTTCTCCACATCCTTTTTAAAATGTGGGGACCAGAACTGCATGCAGTACTCCAGATGACACCTAACCAGTAATGAGCAGAGAGGTGCCATTACTTCAGGTGTCTTGCATCAAATGCTTCTGTTTTTGCATCCTAAAACTGCATGTGTCCTTTGTGCAGCTGCATCACACTATAGACTCTACCAAGACTTCCAAGTCCTTTTTCACAGTGCTGTCACCCATTTTATGTTTGTGCTTTTGATTTTTCTTTATGAGGTATAGCACCTTGCATTTGTCCACATTGAACTTCATCCTGTTACCTCTAGCCCAACTTTCCATTCTGTCACGATCCTTCTGAACTATGCTCACATCCTCCAACATGTTCATAATCCTTCCCTTCCCAGTTTTGTCATCTGCAAGTGTTCTCAATAAGCTTTTTATGCCCACATCCAAATAGTTAATAAACACATTGAACAGCAGCGGGTCCAGATTCCACTGGAAACCTCCTGCCATTCTGACATAGACCCTTTAATAATTTACCCTTTGCTAGTGGCTATTGAACGAATTATCCATTTTATAGTAGTTTTATCTAGCCCACATTTCTCCAATTTGTTTATGAGAAGGTTGTGTGAGACCTTGTCAGAAGCCTCACTGAAGTCCAGATACACTATATCCACAGCATTCCCTTCATCCACTCAAATAGTTTCTTTGTCAAAGGAGATCAAGTGTGACATGATTTGTTTTTCACATCTGGTTTGAACTTAGCATCCATAACGTTCACCTACCCATGCTAAATAG
>NW_017729030.1:47416095-47419004 GCF_001723915.1 Gavialis gangeticus | reverse complement strand
AAATAGTTTCTTTGTCAAAGGAGATCAAGTGTGACATGATTTGTTTTTCACATCTGGTTTGAACTTAGCATCCATAACGTTCACCTACCCATGCTAAATAGAAAGAGGAAATAAGTTTATAGACGAGTTTAATAGACACAGGCAAATATGACTTCATATCAACTCAAAACCTGTACAACAGTTAATACATTTTAAAAACTGCTGTAACATTATTTATAATAATAATCCATAATGTATGCAGCAATAATTTTAAAAGGAAGGGCAAGAATGAGGCAAAAGTCATTTCATTGTTGAAAACAATGTAAATTCCCTAAAAAGTGCCTTTGTTTTTCTTATCTGTTGAAGATATAATTATTATGAAGGACAGTGAAGGGTTATGTGTCTGGCATCCCTAGTCTGGCAGCCCTGTCATGTTCCCACAGCCCAGCTGAAATGTTATGCACACACTAGGCTACAGGAACAATCTATTATTGCTAAAATTACTCCCAGGGAGTAGTGTAGTGCCTGCTGAATGGGCAGGCTTGTAGGTTCTTTGTCTCTGCTTTGCTGCTTCTCTGCTGGATCTGAATGGGGAAAGAGCTGCCTGGAGGGACTAGGTGGCTACAGTAGTGAGCAGTGGAGACAATGACAGAGGCAGAAGTCAAGAGGCCCAATACAGACTCCAGACTCTCCCAGTTTCCACCTTTGCATCATCCTTTGCACATAACATGATATCTTCATCCATACAATGCAACCACAGCTACCCACAGCCAGCTCCCTTCTACTTAATAATATCCTTATAAACTTCCACACAGGTTCAGGCAACTTCCCCTGCTGCCTAGTGACAGCCAAACACTTGCACTTACTCTTTAGTACTTTACTCCAGGCATCCCTGGACACCTTCTCCCACGATCTCCACTGCCACTTTTACCAAGATGACCTGAATCCACCAGCATCTGGCTACTCTTCAAATCTAATAACATCTTGAGATTCATCCACCCTATTCAACCAATCATCTTCCAGACAGCCTGTATTGCATACCTGTCTACCTAATAGCCCAGACAAACTCTAACTCTGTGATGGCTGTCCCTATCACACTTGGGATTGAACCAGCTACATTCATAATTCAAGATTGAAACAGACTGGTGTTGTAGCTCTCGCACATTCTCTGTGGATCAAAGAAAGGGAGGAGGGTTCGTAACACTGACTGAGATTTCAATGATGTACTTCCTTTGAACGTAGGATAGCTAGTTCTGAACACCTGAGACTCAAACCAGTTTGAATCCCATGTGAACCCTCACTTAAACAGGGAACTGCTACCAGTATTTTAGCCAGCCCACTGGAGGTTGAACAGGAGGCCCCCAGAGCTGAGAGTGTGAGAATCAAATCAGGTTGCATAGGCTGAAATGAATAGGCTTGCATCTTCTGTGGATGTGGTACTGAGGGCAATACATAACATACTTTTGGATCAGACAGCACCTCCACAAGTAAATGGGGATATATCTTTTTACAGTTGTGGTTATGTTTTAGTCTCTGCACGAGTAACACTAAAAGGAGGTTGATTTCTATTTGTGCATGCTGCCTTGGTACTTGCAGTGACCCAATAAAGTGTTGATCTCTTCAAGTGAGTATCACTACTGGTAACAGTGGCTTCAAGGTAACAAAAGCACTTTTGTTTGAGAAGAAATTAACTGGTTATGCAGATGACACTGGACTCCGCAAGTACCAGACAGGTTTGGAGCAGTGGCTTCATATGAGTGAAGGGACTGATTGGAAAGCAACACAGTACCTCAGTGTTTTTTGGATAACGATGCCAAAACCTTTCATGAGCAGGCTCATGAATAGGTTCCGAGTGCAGATGGTGGGTGTTACAGACAACTGCAACACAGTTGTATGACTGAAGTGAGGTGGCATTGGCCCTTTTGAAATAACAGAAGGAATGGCAATCACTAAGATGGAAGAGGAGCCCCTGTATGGTTATTTGAATGCATTGAGAAGACTGTTCAGTGGGATGTCCTTTGACACTTGAGTAAAGCTGAGCCAATGTCATTGAATCTAGAACTGGCAGTGCAAAGAAGGGCCGATGCCCATAGGCAAGCCAGGAGAAAATTATAGGCAATTGGTCAGTTTATAAATGGCTTGTCAGTGGAACTTCATATCCTGCTGGTAAAGGAAGATAACATCCTAGATAAACCTGTGGGCCAGATAATTAATACACAGTTACAAATGTGGAAACAGCCCCTGGGATTTCCTTAAGCTGTTAGTTCCTAGCCTCTGAGTCACTTCTCTATACTTAATACAGTATTTCAAATTATGATCATTAGCAAAGCAGCTAAAAATTTGGAGGAGGTCCAGGTGCAAGCTCTTGGCAAGTGTCCTGACACTGTTTCTGGAGTGGGTTGCAAGTTGGATGACAGTTGCTGGTGACATGAAGGCAAAGGCTGTAAAGAGAGAATTCCCCAAGCACAGAGACGCTACATCAAGAAAACCTAAAGTTGTTGGTGCAGTAGTGTCACCATCAAGCAACTTCTGGCATGTCCATTTTGAAGAGCTGCCCAGAAACATGCTGCTATATGTCTGGAGACATTGATGGATTGAAAACCAGAATGCTTTTGGATTTAGGTGTTGAAATTAATCTGCTCTATGAAAAATGACCAGAACTGTAAGGGAAGAAAAATTGTCCTGAAAGAATTGGTGACTATTAATAACAAAGTACTAGAGACAACAGGAGAAACTTAGCTCCAAGAGAAGTTGGGCCGTCTGCACATTACTGGACTTTAGGACCAGTATAGGACTATAGAGTTATGTCAGCATAACTATATTGAACAGGTATGGTAAACATTACATATCCTATTCTGATGTAGCTATGGCAGGAAAAGCCTGGGTGAAGAGGCCGTTTTGCTTAGAAAAGACAGCTTTTTGTCATCTTG
>NW_017729030.1:47413105-47416084 GCF_001723915.1 Gavialis gangeticus | reverse complement strand
GGCCGTTTTGCTTAGAAAAGACAGCTTTTTGTCATCTTGATTTATATCTGCACCAGCAACTTCAGGTTTTCTTGGTGCAGCTTCCTTCTGCTAGGGCAGTTTCCTCCCTACTGCCTTTGCCTCCGTGTCACCAGCAACTGTCATCTTGGTTTGCCTGCAGGAAACCTCCTTGTCAGCATATGTTGCATCTCCACAACTGACTTAACCCATTATAGCTATAGCAGCAAATGCTCTTTCAGTGGCTTTGTTGTCATCGCCAGTAGATTTCATCCATAGGAATTGCAAGAACTCTTGGGTGTTAATAGAATAAAATTGTTCCTAGAAATATTTGGATCCTTCTGTCAGATGCGGGTAGAAAGAAATGCGAATCCTTGAAGCCTCAGAGGTGCCTTTACAAAGTGACCAAGATATCTGTCATGGTTTGGAATAAAGTTGTGATAATGCCAAGTCATCATCATTCAGTAATAACCAAATGAACCTTTAGGAGTATTTGCTGTTACAAATATCCATTTAATATTGCTTTTTATCAGGTTGCTTTCTCGAACTGAACAGAAGGGTTGAATTCTGAGCAATTAATGTGACTGACAAGGAGTACCACTGGTGGTAATAAGCCATAGGGACATTGTTCAGGGTAGCAGATGTCTCAAAGCCTCTCACACAGGCAGAGCTCAAGAAGTGTGAAGCAGCTAGGTCAGTAAAAGAGCTAGGGATGACTTGGTAGAAGCAAAGAAAAGGAAGTGATTTATACAGCTGGTATTCTAGTGTGTTCCCTAAGAATAATGAAGAGTTATGACTAGCAATTGTATTTAACCAAACAGTGTTCTGGAGTGGGGACAGCCCTCACATCATGTTCCCCTAGCATATCAGAGAGCAGTGAAAGAGAAGCAAAGTTGCGTGCTAGAAGATGGGGCAATTGAACGGTGAGCATCACCTTAGGCATCCCCAATTGTAACTGAAGAAAAAAAACCCATGCATGACAGAAGCTTACGGATATATCAGTTATAGGAGATTCAATTCGCAGACAGATGCCAGCTTCCTCACACAATACACCTCCTGGATAAAATGGCAGGAGCAAAGTATTTTAGAAGTTTTGATTAGGTATCTGGATACCAATAAATTAAAGAAGAACCTGAGGCTCAAGAAAAAAAACTTCCTATATGACACATTGTGTATTGCTTCAATTGTGCAGAATACTTTTTGGATTCTGGAATTCACATTTCAGAAAAGAGTAAATGATCCATCCCAAGTTTTGAAAACTAAAAACTTCTTTAGTTAATTTGATTACTTTGTTTGTTTCCATAGAGCATGGGGATAGCTAAATCATTTAAAGGAGTTGGACTAGATATCCTTTGGCGGTCTCTTCTCTGTGGTTCTGATTTAAATGTGCAAGAAACAAATGTCACTTACATCGCCTTCTTAGGACATATAATCAGCAAGGACTGGCTGGAGCATCTGCTCTAGAAATTGAATAAAGGACTGGCAAGTTCCTACAAATCTGGAGGAGACACAGAGTCTTGTAAGATGCTATATGAGATTGATGCAGAATTTCACAGAGAAGGTTGCTGCATTATATTAGCTATCTTAATAGTCTGTCTCTGGATAGAGGAACACCAAAAAGTGTTGAATCAAGATTTGAATCAGTGAAGAAAGTTCAACCAAGCCATGCTGTACCTAAATTCCCAGATCGATCCCATTTATTTGTGGTAACTTGTTATGCCTCAAAGTTTGATGTTGAATAAACTGCACTTGGTAGGTGGAGAATCATGACTTTTGGAGATCAAAACAAGGGAAACCAAGTACTGAGCTACAAAATTTGAGTGTGTAGGTATTGTGAAGGCCCTCAGGAGTTATCATCCATATTTACTTGATACTTAGAAACTGTGAACCAGATGGGTGCCTGTAGAGATTGATTCACTAATTATCTGAATACATTCACAATTCACTATAAACCTGGAAATCAAAGAAAGATGTGGTTTTGGATGCTGTCAGCCAGGTGTGAACAGTGAAAATAGACTCGGTGTGTACCTCTGATGACATCTAACAAGAGCAGTCTAATGATCTTTAGTTGTTTCTGATGCACCTGGTTGCAGATCTACTGCAAGAGACCACAATTAGGGAGGTTCAGTGAAGGGGGAAATGTCTCAATCTACTAGCCCTGAGTGTTCATATGGACTGAATGGAAAGGCCTCTCACAGGTACACCAGTTGGTAAACTGTATTTGTTTGTTGTGTGTGATGTCATCTTAAAGTATAGGGTGGTGCTCTAATCCATTGGAGGATTAGAAGATTGAAAAATAAATGAATTGGTTGCATTAATGAAATATGGTGTGTTGCAGTACGGCTTGCTAAACTGAATCTGCAGTGGTTAGGGAAAATAATTGAATTACATCTATTACATAAGGTGAGGACTGGTGTTGGAGGAGTAGAGGGTGCCATTGGTTCCATGTTTAGTATCTTAGTCAGTGATGACCAACAGGAATAAAGCACCTTTTGTTGTCTTTTCACATAACACCGGCCAGCACTCAGCAGTGTCTTTATGAAATTATTCTTGGACTCAGAAAACCTGTACTCCCTTTGACTTTTGATGTCCAGGAAACAGGTACTGGCAAGGCTCCCCTGTACCTACACATGATGTGTGTGACACAGCAAAGTCTTATATTTGTGATCTGAGGGCAGAATTCCAGAAAGCAGAGAGGAACAGAGAATCCAGAATTGCATTTGCCAGGCACAAGAAGCCAGGACAAAAGGAGAATTTATATGCCTTTCCAGGAAACAAAAAAAATTAGCTATGTGACTGGAAAAAACTGCTAGGAAAAAATCCCAAATTTATTCTTCTTTGGAGGGCACCTTTGCCTTTTAAAAATAAACAACGTATCCTTACTGTTTAAAGAAAACAGGCATAGAATCATAGAAAATTTGGGGTGGAAGGGACCTCAGGACATCATTTAGTCCAACCCCCTGCTCAAAGCAGGACCATCCC
>NW_017729030.1:47410538-47411375 GCF_001723915.1 Gavialis gangeticus | reverse complement strand
GATCCTGCCCATGAGTTCCCTGAGCGAGTTGAAGTCTGCTTTAATGAAATCCAGGGCCCTTACTCTGCTGCTCCCCAAGTTGCCATCCACTACTACTACATTCCCCACCAATTCTTCCCGGTTTGTGAGCAGCAGGTCAAAAAAGCATGCCCCCTAGTTGGCCGCTCCAGCAGTTGCACCAGGAAATTGTCCCCGATAGTCTCCCAAAACTTTCTGGATTGCCTGAGCACTGCTGTATTGCCCTCCCAGCAGATGTCAGGGTGATTGAAGTCCCCCAGGACTAGCTATTTGAAGAAAGCATCATCCACCACTTCCTTCTGGTCTGGTGATCTATAGCAGACCTGCACCACAACATCACCCTTGTTACTCTCCCCTCTTACCCTAACCCAGATACTGTCAACAGGCCTATCTCCAGCTTCATACTGGAGCTCTGAGCAATCATATGGCTCTTTTACATAAAGTACACCTCCTCCTCCTCCTTTTCTCCCCTTCCTGAACAGTTTGTATCCATCTATGACAGTGCTCCAGTCATACAAGCTATCCCACCAAGTCTCTGTTATTCCAATCACGTCATAGTTCTGTAATTGTGCAAGAACTTCCTATTCTTTCTGTTTGTTTCCAAGCCCCGTGCATTTGTGTACAGTCACCAGAGATAACTAATTGATTGCCCTGATTTTGCAGGAAGTATGAGGGCACCTCCCTTGTTGCCCCCTCCTGGTTGCTCTTCCTTCAGGTCTCCTGCTTCCCTACTTACCTCAGGCCTTTGGTCTCCACCTCATGGTGAACCTAGTTTAAAGCCCTCCTCCCTAAGTTAGCGAACCTGTCTGCAAAGATGCT
>NW_017729030.1:47397907-47405538 GCF_001723915.1 Gavialis gangeticus | reverse complement strand
TACTTACCTCAGGCCTTTGGTCTCCACCTCATGGTGAACCTAGTTTAAAGCCCTCCTCCCTAAGTTAGCGAACCTGTCTGCAAAGATGCTCTTCCCTCTCTTCGTCAGGTGGATCCCATCTCTTCCCAGCAATCCTTCTTGGAAGAACATCCCATGGTCAAAGAAGCCAAATCCCTGCTGGCAACACCACCTACGCAGCTAGGTGTTGATCTGCAGGATGCACTGCTCCTGCCCAGGCCCTTTCCTTTGACCAGAAGGATTGACATGAACACAACCTGAGCCCCAGACCCCCTCACCCTTGCACTCAGAGCCCTGTAGTCACTTTTGATATACTGAGGGTCTTCCCTGGCAGTATCATTGGCACCCACATGGTTGAACAGCATGGGTTAGTAGTCTGAGGGCCAGATGAGCCTCGGTAGTCCTTCCATAACATCTTAGATCCGGGTAGTAGACCTCCCAAGACAACAGGTCAGGTTGGCAGATGGTTCCCTCCATCCCCCGCAGAAGAGAGTCTCCAATTGCCACCACCTGTCTTGATGTTGACCATAATTTTATGTTTTGTGCAAGTTATTTGTAAACATACAAATTAAATGGCACAAAAAGACCAGAACAAAATTCAGCAGGTATGAATATCTGAGTTCTTATACTTCTGCCTGAATAGTGTCCAAACAATACAATCACGAGAGTAAAGAGGGTGAATAGGGAAGGTTGAGAAAGTGTGTAAATACATTTTAACTGTAATTATCAGCTGGATTCCTAATGGCAAAAAATCTCTGACTATGAATACCAGCATCTCTCTTGGATCACATCAGTGAAAAACACATTGCTCATTCTCCATAGAAAAAGAGTATGACAAGATGTGTGTCTGTGTCATTCTTTAGGGTAATATTTACTGCATCTGGACCAGTAGGGTTAACTTTCATGAGCCAGCTGTTGGCACGTATGCTCTGGGTCTGGACCTTTTGCAACGTAACACTTCATAAAACCTAATACTGTTTCTTGTCCTAAAATGTTCCTGTTTTTTTATTTTTTATTACTGAACTAGCAAACGCTGCAGGAACAAATTGGTCTTATATCGTACCCAGTGATGCGTTTCAAAATACAGTTGCACCTATCTGTTGTAACTTCTTAATTTAATAGATATTGGCTTTAAATGTAAATTTCATTGTGTTCTGGACAAAATCATATCTGGTATGCAGGAAGAGAGCTGAACATCCAAAAGAATAACTTTCCAAGGAATCCTTTTTCTATTTTGTTTTTACTATTCCTTTTACTGACTTCTGTATTATAGACGAGGGGAACACTGTTTCTGTTCAGATTTTTAAAGGAGTACAAAACAAAAACTACCCTGTAACATAAATTGGTATTGACTGTTAGGAGTTAATACAAAATTTAGAATAGTTTTGTATCTTACATTCTTAATGTCACCATTTTGACCAGTTATAACACTTATTTCCTGCTCCTAAGTTGAGAATTTTATTATACTGTTCAGAATAGGAAAGGATATCAGGAAACCCAGCAAAACTTTAGCTAAGTTGTAGAACACCATTTTTAGTTGTAACTCAATTTCTGATCCATAACTTGATGTTGTGTTCTCCTAATAATTCTGAAATTATTTTATCAATAGCTTTTGGAGACATACTTAAGTGTTACATTGATAAAAAATTGGACTGAAGGGTGACACTGAAGTAATTTTACATCCCAAGCTGCATTTCTTTTAGCAGGAGTTTTATACACCAAGTACCTTGATTTGAATATTAATTATAAAACCATTAGGATAAATTACTTCATTTTATTTTTTGGCTAGCTATTATTTTATTGACTTGCATTTTGTCTTTTCTTTCCTCCTCAGCCCTTTCTTTTCTGAAGATACATTTAGACAATCACCATTCACTTCCAACTCAAAAGATCTCCTGCCCAATGAAACTGCTGTTCACGGAAGGACTTCGGCACCAGGTGTGACACACTTTTTTATTTATTACTTTTAATTTAATACTCCCCCCCAAACTGCCCTGTTTTATAACATTCAATATATTATGCAGCTACAATCCTCTGTAATAAAACTGAATTTGTTAGGCCAAGAATAACCCACCCACTACCAAAAGTAAAAATGATTAGCGATATAAAAACTGGAACATGGTGGGCATGTCTGCATGAGACACTTTGAGCACAGTAGACTAATTCTAGTGCTCATTAGCCTGGTGGGCAAAACCAATGCTAATGTGCAGTAGAATTAGTCTACTGCGCATTAGTATCACTAAAAAATGTGCACTGTGGCTAATGCGCAGTAGTGCCAATTATGGCGCATTCAGATAATACCTGTAATTACAGGTACTAAACTTAATGCACCATAATTGTGGTGCATTAATGAACATGTAGGTACATGTCCATTGAGTCTTCAAAAAGGATTAGACAAATTAATGGAAGATTGATTCATTGGAAGCTATTAACCAAAAATCAGGGAAGACATAGAAGAATCAGGGAAATACTTTCCCTCTGGCATTCCTAAAACAAGGACTATTGATCATGTGGGGAGGACAGATCACTCTAGACATGTGCCATTCATATATTCTCCCTTTAAAGCATCTACTACTTGCTATTGTTGTAGACAACTGAAGGGTGTCAGTGAAGTAACTACATCACAAAAGTTCTAGACAGTGGGATAAATGGACCATTGGTCTGAGCCGGTATGACACTTCTTATGTTCTTATTTATAATTCCTTATGCGTTTGCTTTAATAGTCTTTAAGCATGTGCCTTTTTAAAAGGAATCAGAACAAAAACCTATTAGGGATTTATCTCAATATTTTAAGCTGCTATCTTTTTACAACCTATTTTTAAGGGAATATATTGGTGTCTGAGAAAAGTTAACTGTTCACCCACTGGTTCCTTTTTGGTGGCCATGCCCATTGTTCCAAGTTTCAAAACCCAGAAAAAAATGTCTGTCATTTTAAAATATCAAGTACCTGAACAGCTCAGGTTTGTAATACAGTTCTGTCATCCTTACTGTTCATTTAGAATGCTGCCCTAGAGACTTGTTTTTATTGTTGTTATAATACATGTTTTTGAACAGATAAATTTAAAATAATAATGCTTCTATTCATCATGACTTTTAATGGGTGATGACTTTCTGATGTCACTATAATTTTAAGGAATTATGTGGAATACAAATATTACTTGGGTTTATATAATAATTACATAGTGGATATTGTTTACTAATAACATTATACGGATTTATTGCATGGGATAGACACACATTGTGAAATGCACAAGTGATATCTTCCATTGTAATCTTTAATTCATGGTTTTGGAACAGCCCTATCTTATTAGATGTTTTTCTTTATTTGTCAAAAGCTAATAATAATGCCTGGCAAAATGAGGTTGGAAAGTGAAGTGGATGTAATTTAAAAAAAAAATCGTTTTGTAAATAAATAATACAAGAATTTATAGAAAATGTAATCCCCTGGTGTTCTTCATTAGTTGTAACTTCTTGCGGAAACTATCTAAACGTCCTTGTGAATGGCTAAGTGAAGACTTCAGCTCATTGGACCGTGAAATAAGACTAAAAAAACAAGCACGCAAGCAGTTGCAGAGTAATAAGCAGGGATCCGGGTTTTCCATTTCCCACAGAAAAACGGGAAAAAACTCAGATTTTCCCTTTTGCCCAAAAAAACACGGATTTTGCATTTTAACAGAGAAATGTGGGGCTCTTGTGCAAAGAGCTCTCTGTAGGCTGGCACAGTTCTGGCCTGCAGGGGGCTGAGGGAGCAGGAGGAGGACCGTCAGGCAGGGGTGCCAAATGCATGTATATGCACCAGGTCATCAGGCAGCCTGGAGAGCAGCTCCCACAGGTAAGTTGCGGGGGGCAGTGTTGAGGCCCCCCCAGGCAGGGAGTGGGGGAGTTGGGCACGGCTGGGGCTGCTGCCCAGCTGGGCGATGTGGGGGGATTGAGGCCTGGGGCCAGAATGTGCGGCTGAGGGGGCCCTGGTGGTGAGCAGGACAAGGCAGTGGGCAGCTCGTAGGGCAACGGGATGGGGCTGGCTGCCAGCCTCTGTACACACTCCTAGGGGGCAGCAGGAACCCTTGCCCCCAAGATACATGCACGGGGCAGGAACAGGTGTGGGCTGCGAGCTTGGGCTTCTCACCTTTCTGCCCTCCCCTGGAGCCTCTGCAGGCTGGTGGGTGGGACACAGCAGAGCGGGGCTGTGAGGAAGCTTGTTGTTCCTGTTGCAAGGCCTGTGCTGCCCTGGCGATGCATCCTCTGCCTGCCCCAGACCAGTGAGGGGTGCAACCCCATGCTACTGCCCCCTCTGCTGCCAGGATTGGCAGGGGGCGCATTGCCAGGGCAGCATGGGGCTTGCAACAGTGGCAACAAGCTTCCCCACCCAACCCCACTCTGCTAGGCTGCACTCGGTCCCACCTGCCAGGCCATGGAGGCCCCAGGGAGGGCAGCAAGGTGGGGAGCCCAAGCCTGCAGTGGGCAGCCCACACCTGCCCATGCCTCATGCACAGATCTGAGGGGCACAGGTCACCCCCGTCCTCTGGGAGCACACATGGTGGCAAGGAACTGCCCCCCCCACCATGGGCTCCACTCCAGCCATTCTGCCCACAGTGGGGGGAGCTGGGCTCTGTATGCAGGCTGCGGCAGGCAGGGCTCAGGCATGACTGCAGACCCAGGTCCCTGGCCCCGTAGCCGTGGCAGCTGGGGGCCCACTCCAGCAGGGCTGATGGGAGGCAGGGGGCTGTGGGTATGGGTGAGGGGCACCAGTAAGGCTGGGGGGGCTAAGTGAGGGAGAATATGGGGCACCAGCAGGGCCAGGGGGGCTGTGTGGGGGAGCGAGGGGCACCAGTAGTAGGTCCAGGGATCTGTGGCACTGGGAGTGAGGGGCACTAGCAGAGCTGGGGGTGGGGACTGTGAGGGGGAGTGAGGGGCACCAACAGGGCCAGGGGGCTGTGACTTGGGAGTGAGGGGCCTAGACCTGTGTCCTGGTAAGCTAAGGGGCCCGGGGGAGTTGATTTGCCGTGATAATAAACCCAAAATGAAATAGCAAGATTTATAGGAACTTACAGTTTATTTTACTATAGTGATTGAGACACTGGTAGGCTTCCAAGTTGCTTTAAGATTGCAAATATATAAATAAAAAATTGTCTTCAATTGATACCTATATGTATAGTGGTGTTCCATTTTAATCATGGAATTTGGGTTTTTATCAGAATATTTGTGATTTTTGTTATCAGCAAAAACCAGGATCCCTGGTAATAAGAAAATACTGTGGAAATTAATTAATGAAATTGTTGATGAAGAAGTGGTAGGCCTTATCTTCAACTTATTTTACTTATTTCATTTATAAATAGAGTACAAGTAGAAAAGTTCCAGAGACATTAAACCATTATAATTCACAGAGGGATTTCACCTCTAGTTTACTGGTTCAAATTTAAACTGAGTTGCTCAAAGGGACAGAATTTGTGTGAAAGTCCACTTGTCTGAAATCGGCACAGTTGGTAGGGCCTTGATGGGGCATCATATAAATGGCATTGCTTTCTAAGAAGCTGCTGATATGGATTGCTGAGGCTTCTTCAGAATTCTGCCTTGGTACTCTAGGCTTGTTGGCACCCAGGCTCTTGAGTTCCATGGAAATTAGAATAAGTAACTGAGAACATGGGAAAGGAAGGGATTGTCTCTGCCTTCAAGTCCAGTGCCAAATTGATGGCAGGCAATAAAGTTATAACATCACCTTTATACATTTATCGAGCTCCATCCTAAAACTGCCCTCAGTATCTCCATAGTCTTGCTGCTCTGATGGTTAGAACCCTTCTTTTAGTTTACAGCCTAAGTTTATTCATGATCTATTTATATCTATTTGTTTTTGTGCCAGCAATGTTCTTTAGATTAAATAGCTTGTTTTCCTCCCTGATATATGTATAGACAGCAATCCTACCCCCCTCAGCCTTAATTTTCTAAGCTATATAAGCCAACTTAAATTTTGTCTCTCAGAAGAATAGGCCTTTTGTTCCCCTGATCATTTTAGCAGCCCTTCTCAACAACACCTAATTTAAATGCATCTACATATACACAGTATTCCAGATGAGGTCTTAATGGTGCCTTATTTAGTGATATTAATTCCCTATCTGGCGCACACTAGGATCATGTTGGCCTTCTTGACTAGGGACAGAAATTACACATAAACTGGTATAAATGATCAGAAACTGGTTCAAATCGATAACATAACAGAAGTTTTGTGCACATAAATCACTTTTAAAATGGCCAAAACCAGTTTAAGGTAAACCTGGATGGATGTAGTATCAGACTTAACTGATTTAAGTTAAATTGATTTATTAAACTTCTGTCCCAGATCCCCTCCAGATTCAAGTTAACTCATAGTCACCCAGCATCCCAGGATGCTTTGCACCTCCCCTGCAAATCTCCCCTTACAGCATAAGCAGGTTAGGCTTGGCCCATTCTGTCTGCTCCAACTGAACAGACAGGCATGCTACAGTGTCTGTGGCTTCTGGTCTGAGCCACTGCAGGCATGTGGCTGCATTTCCAGAAACAAAAGTGAGTGAATGTCTGTTCACTTGCTTATTGGTTCAATCTATGCAGCTTAGACTAACCTATGAAGACTGAATCAATTCAACCTTGGGCTTTTTGATTGTCTGTACTTAGCCCTTGTGGCTGCAGTTGTGCTTGTAGCTCATGCCTCATCCTGTGATCAACTGATAAACCCAAATGCTTTTTTATCTTCTTTCACAGTTTCATAGTTTCTAGGGTTGGAAGGGACCTGAACAGATCCGACCCCCTGCCCTGGGCAGGAATGAGTGCCAGGTTCATAACACCCCAGCCAGATATCTATCTAACCTCCTCTTGAAGACACCCCCCTTGGGAGCCCATTCCAGAGCCTGGCAGCCCCAACCATAAAGTAATGCCTCCTGGTATCAGGCCTGAACCTGCTCTCAATCATAGATTCATAGATGTTAGGGTCGGAGGGGACCTCAACACATCATCAAGTCTGACCCCCTGCTTGGGCAGAAAAGAGTGCTGGGGTCAGATGACCCCAGCCAGATACCTATCTAGCCTTCTCTTAAAGACCCCCAAGGTAGGGGAGAGCACCACCTCCCTTGGAAGCCCATTTCAAATTTTGGCCACTCTTACTGTGAAGAAGTTTTTCATTTGTGGCTGTTATTGCTTGTTATCCCAGGTGGTGCTGAGGGGAACAGAGCCTCACCTATTTTCTACTGGTCCCCCCTGGTGAGTTTATAGATGGCCACCAGATCCCCTCTCAGTCTTCTCTTGTGGAGGCTGAATAGATTTAGGCCCTTTAGTCTATCTTTGTAAGGCCTGGCCTGCTGCCCCCGGACCATGTGAGTGGCCCTCCTCTGGACCCTCTTGTCACGGAGTGGGCCCTAGGAGCGGCCGTGATCCTGCTAGCACCCCTTACCGTGCCAAGTAGGCGATCCAGCACCCTCTATTCTTGCCCGCCATGTCTTTGATGAAATATACTTTTGTCTATGGGAGGCTGCCTTCAATCCCCTTGTACGCGGTGTATGCTAATCCTGTTCCCCGTTCCATTGGAGTGACCCAGTGCACCCCCAGCCTTATGGGCTACGCATGCCTCCTACCTCCCCTTTAGCATG
>NW_017729030.1:47386950-47387739 GCF_001723915.1 Gavialis gangeticus | reverse complement strand
TGGGCTTGTCACGCACCCAGCACCCTTCTCTGGTGCCCCTGGGCTTGTCACGCACCCAGCACCCCTTCTATTCATTAGCCCTCTTGGGCTTCCTAATGGCACTCTTCCCCAGTGGGCTCTGTGGCCTAAGCCAGATCTGACCCCCTCCTGGGTTCCTACCAATAGTATGGGTCCTATTAGGCTCAGGCAGCCTAAGCCTTCCCTGGCCCCTCTGGGTTGCTGTCAATACTCTGTATCCAATTGGACTCAGGCAGCATAAGCCTTACCTATCCCCTGTGGTCCCTCGGGTTCCCACCACAGTGGAGACCCTCTGGGACTCTTTCTAGTCCGCACCCCAACTGGGGTTTCCGTCAATCAAACGTGCCCCCTCCTGGGGCTTTTTTCATGTGTGCCGTCTCTTGGGCTTCTCTCACATACACGCTCGCTCCTGTGGCTTCTCTCCGCTTTTGCTGGGCTCTTTCTAATCACTGACTCACCCTTGCCGGGCTCGTCTCCCTAGCAACACCCACCCGGGGCTTCTGCTCATGTGGCCCACTCTCTCTCGTGGCCAGATGCGAGCCGCCCTCAGGCTTCTCACTGGTGCGCTGTCAGTGGGGCTCAGGTGGCCTAAGCTGTGCCTGGCCCCCTGCCCCTTTGCCGGGGTCCTCTCCCCTGCTCGGGTCTCACAACTATCACCCGTCCAGGGATGGGGTCAATCCCCCCATCTACTGCACCACCTCGGCACCATACAACTGTGCCGTGCCTAGCCTGACTGCCGAGCCCGCACAGGGCACTAGGAACCCCCAAAAT
>NW_017729030.1:47378961-47381950 GCF_001723915.1 Gavialis gangeticus | reverse complement strand
ATCTTTGTGTCATGAGCGAATTTGGACAGCATGCTTTCCATGCCCACCTCCCAAGTCGCTGATAAAGATGTTGAATAGCAGAGGCCTGAGGACTGAGCCCTGGGGAACTCCACTGCCCACATCCCTCCAGGTCGAAAACGACCCATCCACCACCACTCTCTGGGTGTGACCATCGAGCCAATTTGCCACCCATCTGACTGTGTGGGCATCAATGCTGCAGTCGCCTAGTTTTTTTATGAGAATGGGGTGAGAAACAATGTCAAAGGCCTTCTTGAAGTCCAGGTAGACGACATCCACCTCAATGCCTGCATTCAAGGACTTTGTGACCTGGTCATAAAAGGAAACAAGGTTAGTCAGGCAGGATCTGCCTGCAATGAACCTGTGTTGGTTGCCCCTGAGCATTACATCCCATGCTAGGCCCCTGTAGATGTGTTCCTTGATAATTTTCTCAAAGGTCTTCCCAAGGACTGAGGTGAGACTAACTGGCTTAAAGTTACCTGGGTCCTCCTTTCTCCCCTTCTTGTAAATGGGGACCACGCTGGCCCTTTTCCAGTCCTCTGGGACCTGGCCAAAGCACCACGAGTGCTCATACAGCCGTGCCAGGGGCCCTGCTATGACCTCCGCCAATTCCCTCAGTACCTTTGGATGAAGAGAATCTGGACCTGCTGATTTATACATGTCCAGCCCCTCCAAGAGTTCCCTAACTAGACTGTCCCTGACCCTAGGCATGGCATCGTGTCCTCTGAGCCTGTCCATAATCCTAGTGGGGGAGTTGTCCCGGTGTCTGCTCAGAAATATGGAGGCAAAGAACTTGTTGAAGAGATCAGCTTTTTCCTTTGCTGCAATCACCAGATTGCCAAGTCTGTCCTGTAGGGGCCCCACGTTACCTAGTGCCTTCTTCTTACTCCCTATGTATTTGAAAAAGGACTCTTTGTTATCCTTAATTCTGGTTGCCAGCTCTAGCTCTATCTCTGCCTTGGCCTTCCTGACCACCTCCCTGCAATCGCAAGCAACAGAGGTATAATCCTCCTTGGTGATTGCCCCTTGCTTCCACTGACTGTATGCCACCTTTTTTGCCCTCAGGCCATCCTGGATGCCTTTACTGAACCAAGGGGGCTTTTTAGCACTCTTGCCCCCTTTGGTTCGCATTGGGACTGACTCCCTCTGAGCTCGGAGGATCGTCTCTACCCATCCTGGACTCCCATCTCATTAAAGCTTTGAGTCCCCAATGCCTCTCTTACTAATCTCCTTAGCTCATTAAAGTCAGCCCTCCTGAAGTCAAATACTTTTGCCTTACTGCTTGCTTTCACCACCCTGTGCTGGATGTAAATTCCAGCAGATGATCATCACTAACACCTAGGTAGTCGAGCACCTGCAGATCCCTCACCAGGTTATCACCTGTGGCAAGGACCAAGTCCAGCAAGGCATTTTCTCTGGTGGGATTATGTACCTCTTGGGTTAGGTGGAGGTCCTGTATGCAGGCTAAAAACCTATGTTAGTGTTCAGACCTGGATGACATCCTTCCAGCAGATGTCTGGGTAGTTTAGGTCACCCATGACAACCACATCCCTTGTCCTGACAGCCTCTGTGAGCTGACCTGAAAATTCCAGGTCCAGCTCATCCCCTTGGTGAGGCGGTCTGTAGTAGGTGCCCACTACCAAGTCCCTTTCCCCACAAACCCCTTGCATTCTAACTCAGAGCGCCTCAGTTAGCCCCTCTTCTGAACCCATCCTGATCATCAAGGACATGTGCTGCTCATTAACATAGAGCATTACACCCCCCCCCACCTTTCTCCCTACTCTATCTCCTCTATACAACCTATAGTCCTCTGTGTCTACTGCCCAGTCATGGGTAGAATCCCACCAGGTTTCTGTAAGCCCAACCAGGTCTGGGTTTTTGCTAGCTAGCAGAAGGGCGAGTTCTTTCATGAGCTTGCAGATACTCTTATTATTAGTCCTTAAGTTCATGACCTGCATTATTAAATTTCATTCCATTTCTATTATTTCAGGCCTCAAGGTCATCCAATTCTTTCTCTATAGTATTCTGATCCTCTTCCATATTGACAATGCCTTCTGACTTTGTGTAATCAGCAAATTTCATTAACACACTCCTGCTTTTTATGCCAAAGTTATTAAAATATTAAATAAGATTGGGCCCTTGAGAGATTTCCGTAATAACCTCTCTTCAGCCTAATGGTTCCCCTTCAGCACAACCCATTAGTCCTTTCCCTTTCAACCAGCTTACAAAAATGTTTCCAAGATCAGGAATTGAAGAGGAGGAACAATCTTGTTGGGGTCTGAAGATATGAGATTCCCAAGGATCATAAATTAGCAAGGAAAAAAAAACCAAGAAAAAATTTCTGTAAGAACAAAGTGCCAGTCAGGATATTCAGTGAGAACAATTAAATAAAGGAATAGCTATGAATTTGTAGTGAAATAAAGAATTAAAATTAGGGAATAAATGCAAGCAGCCATATCACAGGCACAAGAAACCTCTTATCTCACAGCAGTTTTTATGGCCTGGTAACCAAAAAGAGGAAGACAGAAATTACAGCAGCTTTGAATTGGATACTGCAATGCAGAGAAAGTTGAAATAATGATGAACTGTGATGAGCCCTGAATATTTTGAGGAATAGAGGTAGGCATACTGTCCTATGAAATTAATAACAGTTGATGAGTTTGGGGAATTTTTTTTTCTCCTCCTTTTACAATATAAAAAGACCCAAACTTTATTGACTAGTGTTACATAATTCCCAAGCCTCTTCTTCAGGTGGCAGTATCATCACTTGGACAAGTTCTTTTTTGTTTAAAAAAAAGAATAGGGATCTGTGCCCTACAACCATTTTATGAACACAGAGAATTTTATCCCTAAAAACTGTCAGTTCAATATCAAACAGAGTGGGGTTTCACATCATTAAAGTAAAAAAAAAAAAAAAAAAGAAAGAAAAAGAAAAAAAAGAAAAAAAAAACTTTATTGCATGGAACTGTTA
>NW_017729030.1:47370392-47378951 GCF_001723915.1 Gavialis gangeticus | reverse complement strand
CATTAAAAAAAAAAAAAAAAAAAAAAAAGAAAGAAAAAGAAAAAAAAGAAAAAAAAAACTTTATTGCATGGAACTGTTATAAACCAACTCTAGTTTGAACATGGCAGCTCACTGCCCCCGTCTGAGTGTCTCATTTTATTTTATTGTAAACAGAGAATTATTAACCTATTCAGCTATACTGAATCTGGAAAGGAGAAGAGTAAAAGGAAAGAGGATGATAAAACTCAGTTCTTAAACTATTCCATGCCACTGAAAGTTGAATTTTAAATAATTGTCAGAGATTCAGAGATGAAATGTTTCAGAATTTCTAGTTTTTAAGAAAAGCAAAATGATCACTTGTTTGCCTAACATGACAGAGAAAGGAAATTAACTTATCCAAAATAAGCAAATGGAAAAAGAGGACATTTCTGTCACATGTTTAATGAGATTTAATTTGTTTGACAAGTAGAAAAGAGTTCTGTGCAACACTTTATACTTTAATCTCGATCTCTAGATAAATTAATAATTTGATCTTTTTTGGTTTTCTTGACCCTTAGCCAATTTTTAATTCATTTTAATAGTTCTCTACTGCCTTGAGGTCTCATTCTGTAAATTAGGCTGCCCTCTTGAAATCCAGATAAGTGATTTCTACTGTTTTTACCTTTCCCTATCAGCTCAGAAATATAGCTGAAGAATTCCGCAGAGTTTTGAGATGTGGTCTTCCTCTGTTTTCTCACATTATTTTCCCGCTATTCATTACAGATATAAAGTCTAATGACCTTCATCTTCCTACATGAATTCATAAATACTGAAACTATATTTCTTTTATTGCTCTAACCTCAGAGAAGAAACTAAGTATTTTTGAAAAGCCACCCTATTTCTATTTTTTCTGTGTTGGAAACAACAGTGTTGAGCATGTTGTATATACTTACATAGTAGGTCAAATAGATTTTTGGAATTAGAGAGTGCAACGTATCTTGCGTGTGCAGTTTTGTAGCTCTATTGTGCCTGAGCTTGATCTATGCTATTGTATCTTTTTCAGCAAGCTAAAACCCAAAAGTCTCCTGTATCACAAACTTTCTGCACTTAGTCTTTGGCCCTTCTGTCTTTCTGACCTTTCTTCCTCAGCAGCAGCATCTGTTAATATTGACATTATTTTAGTTCTGTTTCAGTTAAAAATCAAGTAGTGTTGTAGAGAAATTTGATTAAGTAAATCTGGATTTAGATTCTTATGTCAGCTGCATCCTTATTTAAATTAAATGCCTTCACAGAAGTCATCAGAATTACCCTATACTTAGACTGTGGCAATTGAGATAAATTATAAGAAAAAAATTCTCTACATTTCTAAGTATAGGAGCATGAATTAAGTTATATCGTTATCAAAATTCCCATGTACACTGGCACTCAGTTTTTTTCTGTTTTTATCATTTCTCCAGTATTGAATCTCTCTTTCTGCAACTGTAGTTCAACAGTCTCCTTCTAGGCTCCAGCATTCATATACCACAGGTTTTAAGTCCTTCACAGCAAAACACTTCACTTCCTTTTAATCCACTTTTCAAAGAGCCACTCCAGTTCAGCATGTTTTGGGGTTGGATTTTGTACATCTAAGGCGAAGACACTATCCAGAAAATACCTACCATGAGCTCTTTCAGTCTGGCTTGCAGACATTCAAATTGGCAGTATCTTTACCACATATGCGCCATGTGATCACGTCCTCACATACTTTGCAGCCAACAGGACCTAAATTTTGCAGCAAGCCCCTCTTGGGTGTCTGAGGCACTGTAGTACGGTTGACTAAGAATTTTGTTCTCCTCTGATTAGGAAATTCAGGATGTTATTGCATTAAATGTGAAAATGGAAATTAGAAATAGCCTCTCTTTCTCAGTATTCCTAGTAACTGTTTGTCAAATTCAGTTCTGACTTTCTATTTTTTTAAATGCTGTATATAATATTTTTTCTTAGACAGTGTATAACTGTACCGTGGAAATGAGGAGAAGTGCTGAGGTTTTGGCATCTGTATAGGGGAGTGTTGGAACTGTTACCCTGGAAGGTGTAGGAGGCTTTGGGGGATCTTGAAATGTACAAGTACACATGATTTCTGCTAAAATGATTAACAGTGAGTGGTAAGCGGTGTTGACATTTAATTTGCCATTTTGTGACTTCAGCGTTACCTACCCATTGAGTTAATTAGAACAATTTACACCTCTTATGGCTGCAATCCGAGTCTTCCAGAAAGCTTTAAACTACATGATATAAATCGTCTTCTGTTTACTTGATGAAATCTTTCTTCCCAGTCATAAGTACTAGTTGTTTTTTTTTTATTGAAAGCTTAGTTTCTAGAGCACAGTTCCATCACAGGCAATCTATTCTCTGGTAAATTTTGTAACTGCAGCACATATAGAATCTCAGCCATTATCATTTTTAAAAATATAAAGGAATATTTTTGGATTGTGGCAGCAGTTTCTGTAGGTCAGTTAATCTGTTATTGAGTTTGCGATGGTCATTTTTTTTTCATTGAGAATAGAGGTATGAAGGGAACATCCTGACACATGAACTAAGTTACATCAAGCTGCATCTCTGCCTTGTCCCATTGCTAGAGATAATAATTATTGTATTCATGGCTACTTACTTATTTATTTTGGGAGAAGTTAAGGTCTGTCATTCTGTGATGTTAAATAATCTGTTCAGTCTCCTGATGATGAGGGTAGGTGACCTCTATTAGCTTTACTGACAGAGTAGGAAAGAGTAGAGTGACATTTAGTCTTTGAGTCAGGATGTGCTGTTTCAGATGCTGTGCTTTTTGTTCATCCCTTCCTGATTTTCAGAAATGAGTTTCCTAAGATCAGTGATGGAAGTGGTGGTTGTGATGTTCTCATCCCTGTGTATGGAGCACTATGTCAAGCACTCTATCAGCCATGCATGGCATTGTAATTCTATTAGCTGTGGGAGGAAGCTGCTATTTTATTTCTATTCAGGAAATTTGTCAGGTGCACCTAGAAATATGAACACGAACCCCTTTCAACTTTATCTATAAATCCAAATGGAGACATAAAATAAAATATTCAGAGAATAAGCTTGATGTATCTGCCCTCCAACAGGCCTATAATTTGCGGGAAATTACCTGTGACAGAGTGACAAACAAATTGGAGTACCAAGGACTTCTGGTTCCTTATTTCATCCTTTTGCAATGAGCATGTTTTTTAGTAACAGAAAACTTATTTAAGATGCATGGCTCCATGTTCTCATCCTTTAGAAGGCAGAAGATTTGTCAAGTTACACTCTGGATTTTGGTAGCAAGAAAGATGACTCATTACAACGTGTAGAAAGCTGCTCTAGTAAAACCATTTTTGTTGGCTGTAGATGTGGGGATGCTTGGCATGTTTCTTCTTTTAAAAGACAGATTTAACGACATTTTTTCAGTTTAATCCAGCACTTGACAGTTTCTATGGTTCTGGTCTTAGCACACTATATATCACATTGTTCTCTGTCACATCTTGTCTTTAGCTTCCCACGAGCTTGGGCCTAGCTGTGGCATACCCATTATCATTGCTTCACACACACACACTCCAGCTGCTTTAACAGACAACTTAAACTGCATCTGCTAAGTAGAAGGGATGGGGTTCCTGATCCACTTAGTGGGCCCATAACCAGTTAGGTTACAAATAATGAAGTTCTTCTATTATATACAACTGTCTTTATTTTATGTTTCCCTTGAAACTTTTTTCCAGGCCTGCTGCCAAATAGTTCTGCATTTTTTGCATATATATTCCTTAGCTGGGAATTCTCTATAAGAAATCCCACGTGTTGCTGGTCTATAGTATGGTAATAATGACTGTCTTTTGGTTTAGCCATGCAGTAATCAAAATTAGCAAGGTCTCAGTATACCAGTAGCTCTTTATCATGTACTGAAAATCCCTTTCAAAATAGAAAGTGCAGCTGTGCAGAATGGACCCTTTCATATCATCCCACAAAAGAGACTGACAGAGTGTAGATGCTCTGATTGCAGCAGCCCACAAAAAGAGAAGAAGGGGAGAAATGGTGAAAATAGCACAGGATATGCAGTAGCTTTCTCACCTTCGGATAGGGTGACCACTAACACATCCCCAGAATACAGAACATCCCTTTGATGGGTGGGGGAGGTGGACCACCAGCCCACTTGGGCGATCAGCCAGGGGACAGGGCCACTGCTTCCTCAGATAATCAGCAGTGAGGGCTAGGGCCACCACGAAAAGGCCACCTGCCTCCCTTCCTTCCTGGCTGTGCACCACCCTACCTGTAGGCACAGCCAATGGAAATGTGGGAATAAATGATTGACACATTTGCACCAATGAACTGAAAAACAGGACCTTTTGCAGTCTGTTCCTCATTTAGAAATGGACAGGGGACAAACGGTTTAAAAACGGGATTGTCCAGTGTAAAACAGGACTAATGGCCACCCTACCTCTGGACCATAATTCCATGGGAGCAAGCACCAGAGTGAAAACTGAATCAACGATTTCTTCTTAGGGCACATGGGACAAAACCCATATAAGAACACTCCAGTTCTTTAAAAACATTCAGATTTGGATCAGTTATGCAGCTCATGCCCATCTCGAATTCAGGCAACTTTCCTTTGGGTAAAATACCAAAACTAAGGTTAGCTACAGCCTTTATAACCCTGTAGTGCTCAGTGCCCATCCAAGCAGAAATCCTGTAGCTCCTTTAGAAGAATAAGTGACACTCCTGGTGGTCTGGCCAGTATTTGTTCAACATAAGAAATGCTCATACTCCTCAGCACTGCTTGTAAACTCTTGTGGATCACACAATGGCTGCTCCTTTTGCCTGCAGAGTCACTGCACTAATTACTTTGTAAACATTTTAGGAGACCTTCAGGATGAAAGATGCTAGTAAAGGGGAAAATCAGCTTTATGCATAACAATGAAGCTGCAAGTAACTTGTTCTTTACCTGAATTATTGCATCCCTTGTTTTATTATGGGCTATGTTTAATTTGTGCAGTCTTTCTCCTATTACATTTCACAATATTCCCACACAAGCAGAAATAGCTATTTTCATTTAATTTCCCTTTGTGCTTTTCTAAAGCAAGTTTAGTATCGTAGTAATAAGCACAAGAATAAAGTAGTCTTGGTCAGAACAAATACCTTCTAGCTTCATTCAGAATAAACCCATTCTGAATCCCAGTTATTAAATGCATTAAACTATCGATTTGTGTTAAGGTATATAGTGAACACCAAAGTCAAGGCTAGACAGCAAATGATAACCATTTCCTTCCATGTGGAAAAATAAATGCATTGGCAATGATTTATTTTCTTTAACTCTTGTAAACTGGACACATTTTTGGCATCTGTTAACTTTTTTCTGCTTGCTGGTTTCTGAATCTCTCTCTTAAAGACTGTGCTTCAGGTACAATAAAATTACTCCATAGAAAATGATTTTACAAGCGTGAAATAATTCTAGTCACAAACCTTTTTTTGTCATTAGGTTTTAAGAATAAATGCACAAAATGAATGGAAATATTAGAAGTTTTTATGCTGCCATTAATCCAGTGGCAAAGCTATGACATATATTAAATCGCCTCTTGCATTAACTTGATAAACAAAGCCATTAGTTTATAAATACCCATTGTAATGTATTTTGGACTTCTCGTCTTATTCAGGCCCACATATAAATAGGCTCTCTTTTTAGTATCAGGATATTTGTGGAAATTAGTGCCAACCTTGAGTTCTAGTCCTTCCTGAATGCCAGCTCAGCATGAAATAGAAAATCAGATTTCTAAAACTGTTTCCTGGGTTTACCAAAGAAATTGAGACTAGAAGCTTCTTTTAAAAATCACTTTGGACTTGCTGTTCACTTGTCCTTTCCCTTAAGTGTGGCTGTCTTCCACTGTATCACTGACTGGGAGCAAGTTCATTACAGACCCATCAGCCACAGGTAGAAGACAGTTGTTAAAAATAATATCTTATGTGAAGGTGACAGGGTGAGGCCTTTCATACCTTTCTTCTAATGGCTTACAAGTACAGCCTAAGTTAAAATTTGTCACAGGGATGGTTGGAAGTTTTTATCAATTCCATCATGGACAGGTCACTGTGTTGAAAAAACTGATGCCATGGAAAAGAAAGTAGATGCCAGATAGGAAAGAGTAGCACCAAACTCCTATGTAGAGAGACTATGTGGGAGAAAAAGAGAGAGAGAAACAAGATATACATCTTAAGTCAAGGATTTTCAAGGACAGCTCAGGTTCCCTGCCTATCATATGGGTGATCTGGGGTGGTGTTTCAATAGCAAAGGGGAAGCTAGCCACTGCAGCAGCAACTACTTAAGAGAAGGAAAGGTGTCTAACAGCCTTTGCCAAGATCTGAAAAAGTGGCTGTTATGTATTCTGAGTTGCCTTACGTGTTCTGTTCTGAGTTGCCTTGCTCCTGTTCTGAACCTTTTTTGGGTAAGTATGGCATCATAGGAAAGTAGGGCTGGAAGGAATCTCGTGAGGTCATTCAGTCCAGCAGGATTATCTTTAAGCCATTCCATCCAAGTAGCTGTCTATTTCTAGGAATGGAGAGTCCACTCCTCTCTGTAGTCTATTCCAATGCTTAACCAGCCACCCTCATCGACAGAAAGTTTTTCCTTTTCTCCAACCATAATTTCCTCTGCTGCAGGTTGAGGCCATTGCCCCTAGTTCTGTCACCTACTGCCACAGAGAAGTCTATCTTCATCCTCTTTGTGATCTCCCTTCACGTATTTGAAGGAAGTCAGCCATAAGGAAAAAAGCCTGGATCTGAATTAGTTTGGGCTTTATTTTACTTTCCCAAGTAGGTGATTCCGGTCACCAGCATACAGGTTGTCTGTGACATCTAGTGCTGTCTTTGTCAGGTGTATTGGAAGGGCTGTGGAAGCCTGGAGTGGAAAATTTAATCTTACGGTATATTCATTTTGATTTATTGTATCCAAATTCTGAATGGAGAATATTAATATTAAACTTTGTATAGTTCCCTAATTGTATTATAGCCTCTTCTTTGTGAAAATGCAGTGTCTGCTGGACTTATGAATAGGAAGTGGCATATGAACAGATAAAATAACCATTAAATTAATACGCAGACAGTAGTTGTCTTAAAAGTGTGTGAAGAATGCTGAGATGGATTATTAAGTGCATTCTATGTTCAGCATACAATGGAGTGAATCATGAGTGCAGAGATAGACATGAACTGGCTCTTGTAGGACCCAAACTTAACGTTACAAACAATACAAGTAAACAAGTTAAAAATCAGGAGAAGCTATTTGGAACTCTGTTAAGGAGAGGAACCAATGCAAATTCCTTCTGACACAACTATATTCTTTTGGCTGTAGTAAAGCCATTTTTAGGGGGTATATTATTACTGTAGGAACATTTGACCATGCAAGTAATATAGAATACAGCTGTATTTCAGGTTGGGTGTTTAACAATAAATAGACTTTTTAAAAAGCAATAAGGATCATTTTCAGCACAAGGCAAGCAATGATGACATTTCCTTTTTATCAATCCATTGATTGATTTTTTGATTGCCCTGTTTGAAAGTAACCCATTAAGCTTTTAAAATCATATATGTTGGAGGGAGAAGAGGATTTGTCACTGGTTCCACTTGCTCTCATTTAATCTCAAAACTACCTCTATGAAAAAATAATTCAATTTCCATCCCACCTGTGGTGCGTTATTTCTGCTGTTGTTAGCAACCCAAATGTCAGACTGATTGACCTCCCACATTGTGACAATCATTAATGATGGCTAAAGGTGTTAGAGAACCTCCTGAAACCAATGCAGTGAGCTGAAAGGAATTGTGGTTGACAGCATTTTTGCCATCAGTGCTAAATCTCATGACAGGTGCCCACCTGACCATGGCACGTCATACATCTTACATTGCCTTTTTCTTTTCTTGCTTTGTTAAGAAATTAAGTTTATAAGAAGACAGCCCTTATGTTAGAGAGGACAGTACAATGAAGGGAAAATAGGATGTCTTTCCATCCTGTACTCAGTCTGATGTTGGGATTTATCTTTGACATACAGATCGATATCTGCGAAGAAATTATACCAGAATTATCTGTTTTTAGGGTTTATTAACATTTTGCAATTCAGGCGATCCTCACCAGGATTCACAAACATGGACCAATTTAAGATTTTGAATGAAAAGTCTTTCTAAAATCTAATAATTTTCTTAGACCTTGACTTCACGTCAGGCAACTTGATTTTGATTCGGAGACCTGAAGAAGAATACACTCCATTCAAAAGCTTGTTTAAGTCTATCCAACTATGCAATTGATCTAATGAAAGGTACATCCCAAAAATCCTTGCCTCTTGCTAGGACCTATTTTCTGGACCATCCTGATCATTATGGTTCCTCACTCCAGCATTACCATTGTTTTACTTCACATTTCTGGGGTTAGTTGAGCAATGTGAGAGCAAAACACTCAGCTGTCTTGGAGCTCCTGTCTCAGCTGACTTGCTGGATCGGGCAGTGAAGGATGGGGGCTCAAAACACCAGAGTGCTCCAGGACTGTCCAGTTTTTGAACACCAGCGCTAGGCACCCCACTGAAAGTAGAATAGAAGTGTTCA
>NW_017729030.1:47329017-47365392 GCF_001723915.1 Gavialis gangeticus | reverse complement strand
TTTCCAAGCCCATGTCCTAGCCACCCCTCTATAGAGAGACTAGCACAGACACTTATAAGAAAGATTTAGATTTTAGGCCCCGATAGTGGGGGGGAAAAACACATTTGGAAACAAGAATTAAAGTGTTCATTTGAAAAAAAAATGGAGTGCTAATGAAAGATGTTGAAATTGGAACCGTCCCTTCAAAAGCAGGACTTACGGTTACCCTATATATGCTATGCCATAGAACTGTGCAGGTGTATAAGACAGTTCTATACATCAAGCTATGGCCTTGAACCCAGGGCCTTGGCCTGCCCATCATGGTAGCTCGCCCCAATCTTTCGCCTCCCCAACAAGTTATAGGGTGGTCAGAACACTCCATCTTGGCCAAGGCACATGCCCACTCCCTGCCACCAGAATGGCCAGTCAAAGTCAGTTGACTTCTTACCCCTTCCCATGTGAGCCCCTGACCTGGAAGGGCAAGTGTCTAGGCATCCAGATGCAACCTTGTATCTAGGTTGCTGCACCCTTGGGTTGTGCTGCTACAGACTCTGATGGATTCTGTGGATATCTGACCTGGCAGGTCTCCTGACCTTGCATTCTGCCTGACCCTCTAGATACCCAGCTTGGCCTGACCTCCTGGGTACTTGATCTGGCTACCCTCCTGACCTTATGCTCTGCCTGACCCTATGGATCTCCTGCTCGGTTCTCTGGACAGATCTCCTGGCTTCTGACTTCCTGCATTGCCCCTTCATGACTAATAGTTTGTAGCAACAAGTCCAGAAACAGTCAGTGACCCCTATGTTGCTTACAAAATACATGTTATCTAGAATGGAAAATGAGAGACTTGAAATCTTAAACCTGTTATAAATGAAGAAAGAGACCAAACAGGAAAGGGGATTCTTTGTGTAGCCAGCCCCATGATTCTTATGCTCCCTCAGAAGGGCATAGAGCTGGATTCTGATCTCTGCTCTCAGGATTATTCCTGTCTTTTATTTATTTTTTATGAGTGACTGTCTATGTAAAATGCATAAAGAGTTACGGGAACAGGACCCAAAGCCAGTATTCCATCCATCTTGGAGTAGCAAAAATGGTGGAGCTACAGAAGCTACCTGAGCTAAAGAATTTGCTCTTTCTTTATGGGCCTAGGACCTTACATTTTTTTGGCTGCCTAGTTGCCCAGCTTCAACCTGAAAAGTGTAGGGTGCCCCCACCCAACCTAGCCTAGTGGTTAGAGGCCTCACCTGGGAAGTGTGAGGTATGCTGGTAATCTTCTCAGGATGAGGTAGCCTAAAACCCAGACCTTCCAATTCCTGGCTGAGTGCTCCAACCACTAGGCATCGTTTCCATCATCTGAATTCAATACACATTAGATGTGCTCATTGTGTCTCTCGAAGGCAGCGGTTTTCAAACTCTGGGGCATGCCCCCTTTGAGGGGCATAAAGGAACATTGGGGGTGGGCATAATACAGGGGGGCACAGGCAAGAGGTTTTCAAGGAGCTTGTGCCACTGCAGCCTCGCAGGGGGATGCAAGGGCAGGGAGCCCTGGGCAGGCTCTGCGAGTGGGCTGCTGTGCCTCTGGGAACCTGTGTTGGCAGGTGTGCAGCCCAGAGCTGCAGTGGGGCCCAGGCAAGAGGCACTGGAGCCATGGCAGGGAAAACCTACCCTGCCAAGTTGAGCCATGGCAGCTGCTGGGATGAGGGGCACCTGTGCCTGGCTGCACTGCTTCTCTGGGGTGGGATAAGCAAATTTGTTACTCAAAGTGGGGCTTAGCTCATAAAATTTTAAAACCACTGCCCTAGGGACTTAGGTTATGTTCTCCCAGCAGCAATATAAATTGTACCAGAAATCAGACAGTAGTGAGGCACTTCAGTTCTTTGAGTAAATCACTTCAGCTCATCCTCAGAAGCCCATTTATAGATGCCTAGGGAACCAGGCCAAACTGGAGGCGCCAGGTAATTTTTATTATTTTTTTTAGGCTCCTAATGTGTGTTGTAGCTTCTGGCAGTGTACCAGCTTGAATTACTCTTTGGGGCTCTAAGGGTAGAATCCATCTTGCAACCAATTCTGAGTTGCCCAAATACTCTGGGCACATAAGTGTCTCCATGGTAGGAAAAGGGATGTCTGTGCACCTCCAGACAATGATCCTGTTCCTATGATGAGGGCATTTTGGTTGTCCATTAGTGAAATTGGATTCTGCCTTAGGGGTGCAAACTCTGCTTAAGCCCTGCTTTCTTGAATATGTACTGGCCTCTGGCTGCTTACCACTCCATCCAGGAAGAGCACGCACCATCTGCAGATGCTTCCTCAGCCTGACGAAGGGTATTTGTAACCGAAAGCTTGCTAAGAAGAATTTTTCCAACTAGTTGAGTTGGTTTAATAAAAGATATCAGATTTACCCAAAGAACCTTGTCTGCCTGTGTCCTTAGATCAACACGGCTACAACCTGCACCCCTAAGCCCTGTTTAGGTGTTTGCAAAACCAGTTTGAAAGTGGCCCTTGGTCTTTTTCACTGAAGTCTAAAATGCTCCCTTTCCTCTTTAACCCATCTGTAGAAAATGACATCTTTATCTATTGTTTTCCATTACTCTTTGAAGCACTGCTAGGCTATTCTGTTGTTCACTGGAATAAGTCAATGCACAATAGTAGTGTTCCTTTACACATAGCATAGAAGCACTATATTCCAGTACTTTTAGCCTTATTACTGTACAGTACACAGAACTTTTTAAGAATTATACTTTGGTTATACAGAATACCTTGTATTATACTTTTCCCTCTATTAAATAAGGATCTATATGAGCAGAAATTTAGACTATCACAGTAACATTACAGTAGCATTCACTGTATTTCCATAGTCATGTTAATTATTTGCAAAACCATATGAAAAATAATTAAGAGCATCTCATGTAGCTTTAGTTGGTTTAGTCTTATTTTTTTTCACAAATTGTGTCCTAGGACAGACTATACCATGTGTGCTGTTTTTCAGTAAACATAAAACAAAAATTGCATTCCTTCTAGTAAATGGAACAAAGATATATTTGGGTGATACATCTGTAAGAGAGAAATGTCAAAATTTCCATTAGTAGTCATTAATATCTGATGTGTAGTATATTTAAATAGTGTTGCAGGTGATGGAACTGAATATTTTTTAAAGCAACAGAAGAGTAGAAGAAAAATATTAATGAGACAAGCCCAAGCGGATAAACTTACAGAATTTCAACAGAAGTGAGTGAAAGAAATAGGATTTTTTAAAAATTGGGGATATGTCGTGTGTGTGTGGGTAAAAACAAAAGCTACTCATCATCAATTAATCATATCAAACAAAATTCTGCAAATGTTTCTGCTCCCAGTAAAAGATATTATCTAAAAATAAAATTCTGGATAGTTCAGTGTGGCAATGACAAATGAAATGGCATTCATCCTGGACCACACATACTGTAAGTAAATAGCAAGGCACAGTTCCTTAGAAAGGAACTTCAGTATCTGGAAAGAATCCACCATTTATTTTAACTGAATTACTACTAACATGAATTCTGGCAGTGCAGATAGAACCACGGTGAAAGTAAGTGGGGATAGGAGTGAGAGAGATTGTTTTCGGAGAAGATGCAACTTCATCTTCATCTGCAGCTTGTAAGTTGTGTGCAGGTTTTTCTAAAGCAAACACAGTAGTACTTTAATGGCACAGTTAAGTCTCAAGCCAGGTTTTAAATACTGTGCTTTGGCACAGGTGATGGATGGGCAAATGGAAAGCTTCAAAGCAAGAAAATTTACCTGAAATAAGGTAAATGTCCCAAAGGTGGAGAGGCGCAAAGAAAGTAGAAAGGCACTGTCCAAAAGAAGCACTTTGTCTCCAAGAGAGACAAAGAAGCAGCAGTTGAGTGCAGTGAGGAAAGGAGAGGAGAGTAAAGGAGAGATTTTTTTTTACAAACGTGTATTTTTGGTTGGCCGAATGTTCCAACTTTCTGAATAAAACTTTTATTTACACAGATTCACAGATCTGTATGAATAAAAGTTTTATTCAGAAAGTTGGAACATTCAGTCAACCAAATATATATATATTTGTTAAATGTTTTCCCTTTAAAAGACAAAGAAATGGAAGTACTCTTACAAACCATACAAGCCTTGTTGACACAAATATAGAGCTATGTATAGTGCACTGTCCTCTTTCTGTGTAAAACGAGCTACTTGAAGGATAGCAAAATATTAATAGAATGATGATCCAGTTCAGGTTGGTAGCAACTGGATGCTATATCTGGCTTTTCATTGTTCCCTGTGAAGTATTTGGTCCTGATCCAACATGTTCTTTCAGGTCAAAGTTGAAGCACAGTGGCAAATGCTACCTGTAGGGTCACTGTCTGTGTTGTCCTTGTTTCTAGTCTCCATCTCTGGACTCAGAAATCTGGTCTCCTTACCTGACATTGATTTTTCAGCTGCTTTTTCCAAAAGTGGCTGCTTCTTTCCTTCTTATGCTTTGCCTGGAGTTGTCCCCTAAGGTATGGAACATCAGAGGTATTAAATGGTTCCTTTCCCTTTCTGGGATCTCATCTACCTTTTTTCCTAATGATCTCCTTCTCTGAATTCAACATCAATCTTTGCCTCTGTCTCTCAGCTTCATCTTTGATGACTCAACTTCTGTGCTGACTTATTGCCTGATCCCATAAATTCCTTACTCTCGGCCTTCATTACTTCATTTGGCCATCAACCCAGATTGACCAAGCGGCAATTAACCTCAAATTCAGTAAGCACTACTCCTCCTCTGATCTCTGTGTCACAGAGGATCCTTGTCTCATCCTTACCTCACCTTCAAAACAACTGACCTGGCTTCCTCTTGACCACTTGCATGACATGAACGACTCCAAGTTTAAATATAAAAACGATACACATTTTAAAGGAAAGAGGAGATTGTAAATTCTGGCTGCTCCTGTTTAGGCTGCAGCAGCATCTTTCACTTAAACCTTCACCCTTTTTAGGTAGTTTTCTTGTGTAGGAAACTCCGTTCAGTCTATTTTAGTGAGATTCCATGTGCACTGAAGAATTAGCCCATGAATATGGCTTCTGCCAGACTGGGACCTCCAGCTGTAGAAACTTTGGATCACATCTGATGTCAGATGACAAGGCAATGAAACAATTAAAATTCTAAATGTTAATTGATCTCTTCCGTACAACTTTTTTGCTTCATTGTTTTGTTTTTCAGCTGAATCATTTTTTCATATTACAGGGTAGGGCTTCGCAACTTTTTGTCACCCCAGGCCACTGCTTCCAATACAGCCCACACCAGAAGTGACAAATCTCCCCTCCCTTCTCCCACCACACCCCAGAAAGCCAAGCTGCCTGCACTTATACTGGCCACTGATCTCCTTCCCCAAAGGCAATGGAGAGGAACAAATTTTGTGGCAAGGGTAAGTGCACAAAAGCAGCAGGGAGGGCTGCGGAGGGGTGAGCTACACAGAGGATGGGCGGCACAGCACAGCTGCCTGCCTCAGATCCCCTAGGCCGCCCCAGTCTGGATCAGACCTTCATGGGCCACGTGCAGTTCCCAACAGTAAATTGCTGTTCTAAAACATTCCCACTCTCTTATCTGCCAAACTGTTCACAACGCTGTGCTACAGTTTAAATACAGTGCAGTCTAAAACATTGTGAAGTAATTATGTAAAAAGAGATGAAAAGCTAAATAACATGATAAATAAAGGAAAATAAACAAACTAACGTGTCATAACCTAAAACTAGAGTCTCTCAGCACCATTCTGTTTGGTGAACTACTAATGGTCACAGTGCTGTTTTAGTGAATCTGGGCAGTTATTTATGTATTCAGGTCACACTTTGTTCTTTTCTTTGCTTGTAGCTTGAACCATACAAAGCATTCTCTCTAAGCAGATCTCAAGCCAAAGTCAGGTTAAAAGCATTTTATGTATTTTGCTGTATGCTGATGTCACCAGTTTGAGGATGCAAAACCAAATTCACCACTGTGCATGAAGAATCCATTAACATTACATAAATAGTTCATATTAATGTAAATGATGCAGGTTTTTGGAAAAAATGCACATTCAACTTTCTTTTAAGTTCCTAAGCTTCCTTGTCTGTCAGAAGCTGGCCCATTCGATGGATGTATTTCTGCAGCTGTCCAGCTTCTACCTGCCTTTCCTTTCTCTCAATGTCTCACCTCTTCCTTGGCCACCAGGCTTACACAGCTTCTGGGTTTGAAAATGGCTAGGGTTGGTGGAGAAGTGACACCTGTGTGGGGCAGAATGCACAAGAATGCTGCCAACAAGCTTTGCTTTGTTTCTTAAATCACCAAATATTATTAAAATTGAACCTCACCTTCTTAAAAAAAAACCACCCCCCCAAATGTTTATTCCTTATCATGACATGCAGCAAATACAGTTTTGAGCAGTACCATAACCCAAGGTGCGCAAGCAGGGCATCAACCCTGGATGCCGATTCACATGGGACACCAGAATGTCAGCCTCCAGGATGCTGCTGCCACAACAGCCCCCATTTCAGGAGCTTGCCCTAAGGTGGCAGCATCCCACCTCACTGCCCCAACTATAGCATCCCCTTCTCTTCCTCCACACCAGTCAGGGGGCCAAAACGTCAAGTTACGCTTCTGATCTTGAAGCTTTTATGCATTTGTCTCGAAAAGATTTTTTTTTTTTGGGTTATTTATTTTAATTTGGTCTTGGGATTTTCTCTGTTTCTGTTTTTATTGGTGCACTTCAGAACCTATTGGCTTAGCATTTCACTGGGCATAGTTTGTGTTAAACCTGTAACTTTCCGTACAGAATCACTTCTTGCTGATTTGGGAAATTCAGTATTTTTTGTAAGTTGTACTCTTCTTATTACATAAAAGCTTTGGAATTTGCCTTTCACTTTGTTTTCTTCTAAATATTGATTTAAACAAGGAAACTTATGCCAAATACCATTTAATATTTTTGAAAGGTAGAGATTTCTTGGCATACAAAACCAATACAGATTCAAAGAAATGGGAAAGGAAAAATGCATGTTAGATCAACTATGCAGTCTCTATACCATTTCTCCTATAAGTTCCTGATCAAGTCCTTTTCTCTACCTGTGATACATCACTAGTGTGTTGCATGCTACATAGAAACTTTTTGTCTAGAATTTAATGGAAGAGTCTCTTCTAGCACTCTAAATAACCAAGGATGGATATCAGTGGGAGGACTTTCTTATAATCAGGTACTGTATTATTACACAGCATTAGTTGGTCTTGGTCCAGGTCCTTCCTGTCTTCTTGCATGACTCTGCTGTCTGTGGTATTTTTCAAGGATAATGATACTGACTTTCTCTCTGAAGTGCTTTGAGATACCCAGATGGAAAGTGCTGCATACAAGCCAGGCTTTAATATTATTGTCTACTATACTATCATGGTATCTGAGCTGCCAGACATGTATCCACATCACAAAACCACTATCACAATTGCCACTGATTAGAAACCTTGCTTTCAGCCTCCACAGAGGAGCCAACACTTGAATTGATATGATGATTTGAAATATCCACTCACCCCTAGAGGTGAGTTTGCTACTTGCGAAGCAAATTGCTGGATGCGTTTGCAAAGCTTTCTTCACCTATTGTATGGCCAAAAAGCTTCAGTTTCCAAGCATGACAGACAACATAAAATTGCTCAATGTAATTTATTTCTATGGGAGTTGAGGTCCTTGCAAGAAATGGTCAGGACCTCAGATGCTCATTTTGGTCACGATAAGCCAAAGTAGGAAGTGCCTTAAACAAAATACTTTGCAGCTTCTGAGCCAGGAAAGCCATTTGGAAGCTACTGGAGAAAAAACACTGTAGGTTTCATTCTTGTCATAGAGCTTTAAAATAAATCTGAGTACCTATAGCACCAAAACTATCCTATTCTGTATCAGTGAAAAAATACAGTTATTATACCAGGGCCTCATTTTCAATGGTCCTAAATAATCTAAAAATGATGCTTTTCCAACTGTCTATCAATTCCTCACAACTGTGCTAGATGTAAGTCCATACATAGGCAACATAGAAAATGTATCACCTGCATGAGACAGAAAAGGCAGCCAGTGACTAATAGTGAAAGGATTTGTTAAGAGATTTATTTACTTTTAATTGAGTCTGCTTGTTTGGTATGTACCCTAATCAACTCATTTTTGTTGTGGCCATATTGAAGGAAGCTGCAACCTCATGACCTTTTCTTATAATTATTACCATATTCCTCTTTTGAAGCACTGTTTTGATTATGTACTCAGAAAGCTCTCCTAAAATACCCATAGCAGTGGTGTAAAGTCAGAATTTCCACTGTTTTGAACTCAAGAATAATAATCAAAGAGTCATTCTGCATTGATGTTCTTGGAAGTTAAGTGTAACACATGGCGCACATTTTCCTTTTCTTATTAAAGCTTACAGAATGCCTAATTTTGCAGAAGCACAAGTCGTCTCACTAGAAATGCTGAAGAATAATGTATGAGGAAGATAATACAGTAGCATCCAAACATTTATGTCAAAGCTCCTTTGTGCTAGGTGTTCTACAAACACATCCTGTATCATCCTAGCATTGTTTAAAAAAAACCAAACAGAAGTGGACAAGTAGCTTTGGAAGTTCTGGAGTTGACTCTCAAGAACACATGCTGAGCTAGTTGCATGGATTCCTCCCTCCCACCAAATTAGGCACTATTTTTATTACTGCTTAAATTGAACACAGTACCTGACAAATATCTATTCAGCTGAAAAGCAGCCTAGCCAATTCTGATCTATCAATGGAAGCAGGATTGTAGACTGGATTGCTCAACTTGCAATTCTAGGGGACCCTGGGTCATAGAAGCATCACCAGTACTTGTATAACATTTATTGCTCATGTTTTAGAAACTAGTAGTGTTCAAATCAAGCTATGTTGGCAGACAGCGGTTTGTAGCAGTAACTTGAGCTCTGTGGGGAAATGTGATGTCTTGGCCTTTTGGGTGCTCCAGGCTGAATTATGTCATAAAACGTCCTCTCCTCCTGTTTATCAGGAAATCCCAACCAGTTCTCCTGTTTCACTCAATACGCATATGCTCAGCTCTGTAGTATTTGACTTGTTATTTATTCACCTGTTTCCCCTGTTGTCCCAGACACCATGGGGAAAAGAAGAATAAATTGCTCTGAATCTTGCACCCTTATGTTAAAGGGATCTCAGGTGGAAGTTGAAGATCCGTAACTAAAAGAGGGACTGCTCCATCTGCTGCTGTGCCTAGAGCAGGGGTCAGCTACCTACAGCCTGTGGGCTGGATCTGTTCCACAAAGAGGTCCAATCTAGCCCACAGAGATCTGATCTAGAATGGAGGGTCATGGCACAGAGCTGTGCCATGCTGCCCATCCCCTCCACAGGTGTCAGCTGGTCTGCCGTGTCCATACTTCCCTGGCTGCAGAGGGATCAGGAATCTGTAGTGAGGAAAACACAGATGTGGCAGAGCAAAGTGAGTGCAGACAGTTGTCAGCTGGCTGCTGAGAGAGAGATGACTTTTGGCCTTCAGCCACAGCTGGGTCGTAAACTGTGGCTTGCTGGCCCCTGGTCTGGAGTATTCTTGAATGTATTTTCACCCTTTGATCTCTAAGTATAACAGTCTGTTATATTCAAGTGTAATGTATAAAGCTATGTCCTCTGGCTTATGCTGATACTTGGCTTCTGACAAATAAAGTAACATCACTACCATCCTCAAGCTCTACTGGTTCTCCCTTCATTCCTAGATCCAATTCAAAATTTTCCTCCATACCCTTGGTACGGCCTGTCTTGTAAAAATCATGATTTTCTACTCCTATCCGTATTCCCTGTCATTTAATACTTCCATTTTCTTTACACCTCCACACAAACTGTTAACATGAAAGCTTTTACTTCTGCATCTTCTGCCATCTGGAACAGCCTTTCTGTAATGGAAAAATCTATTCTTAAAACATTTAAGATCACCTTTGTCCCTAAAGAGGACTCTTTACTAGTTCTTAGCTACTTAGTACAAGAAAGTATAGAACTCCCCAAGCCATTGCAGTTTTGATCCTTGAGGGGAACGGGTGCAGAATAGAGCCTGTTCCATCTCCCATCCCCTGATGGAAATACTGCAGCCTTTTAGTTTAACCTGTGCCTTTGCAACCTGCAATTTCTGATTGGTCAGGTGACAAACGTCCCTCACTAAAAGAAGCTATTGCAGATGCAAATTATTGAAAAAACTTGCTTCTGTAAGTGAGTAGTAAAAATCAGTGTAAAACTACCACCTCAGAAGGGTTTCCCTCAAACACCAAGGTGGGTGAGGTGAGAAGGCTAATTAATTCTTTAGAGAAGTAGATTACAGGTCAGTAAATTTCCCTGCTTTTACTTGCCTGAACTTCTCTGTCTACAGTATACGGTTTTAACTCTTCAACTTTATATAAACTCTAAAATGGTCTGTGACACTCTGAAAATGCCAGATGCACACAAAGGCATAGGTGCAGCAGGCAAACCACTGGCATGGTCAAATTACATACCTGGTGCATGGCGGAATTCCACATACAGTAGCTGAGTAGAGTAACACATGATGGTAAAGGCCAGTTACTTTGGAATAGTGTGCATACCACCTGGTTTATTTAACGTGATTCGGTTGGGGAGGGGTAGGGAGGAACACCTTTTATTGATATTTGTTTGCTTCTTTTTATACTTGCTGAAAGATTTTGTCAGACTATTGCTTGCCACCAGTGTAAACTAGTCTCACACAGAGTCATTAATAACCTTGTTTTTTCAAGTTTTGATGTGGTGCCTAAAACCGTTCCAGTTTTCTGCAAGCCTTTCTTAGTATGTTGTATGTGAAGCTTTAACCATGCAAGAGAGGCATACTTGCCGTTTAGACTGAAGACTGAACCTGTTTCTTAAAGAAAGCCTTGTTTGATGTGGAGTCTGTGCAATCTGGGGCCAAAGGTGTTGCACTTACATGCAGTAATCTGTAGAATGAAATCCTTTTAAATGGCTAAATTAAGACTTTGTATTTATGCATGTTTTGGCATAGAAACAGAAAAGATAGGGCTGGAGGCAGGAAATGGATTGCCCTCCTGGAAATTTAATGACCAACTCTTTCCCTGTGACGTGTGTGGAAAAGTGTTTGGCCGCCAGCAAACATTGTCCCGACATCTTTCACTGCACACAGGTAAATCAAACTCCCTGGCCTTTCCTCTTACGGTGTTGGGCAACTTTCCTCATTTCTTTGCGGGATAAGCATGAAAGGTATCTCTGATGGGAAAGTGGGTACGGTGGCAAGAACCATTCTCTACTTCTTTCCCCAAAAGTGAAGAAGGAGCTAATTATAAGCTAATTAATATTTTAATTTATTACAGTCCACCTAAAATTCATCTTTAAAAAATGGACAGACTGGAATCTGTCCCAGTATCCATTTTTGGCAATAGATACCTTTTCTGGTAGCCACCACTTAAATCGTCTTGAAAACAGGGCTCTGAAGAGAAGTAGGTTGTAAAAATATTTGAAAGGGTCGTGAGCATGTCCCAGAAAAATGTGGGAAAGCATGGGGGTTTCCTGTTGCAGGCTGGTAGCCTTCCAGCCTGCAAGGAGCTGCGTGGGGTGATTGGAGGCAGCGGGCACATGTGCATCTGTGCATGCAGATGCACGTGGTCGGCATGCAGCCAGGCAGGGTCATGGGATTAGCCCCAGCAGCTGAATGCAGGTAAGTCCATGGGGAGTGGGAGTTGGAGGTCCAGACCTTGGGGATTGTCTGGGGGGGGGACCTGTGTGTGGGTCAGGGGTATGTGGAGGGGATGGGTGTGTAGTGGGGTGGGTGCCTGTTGGCACCGGGGGAAGGTGGCTGGGTGCTGAGGCTGCAGCAGGGCAGGGATGCATAGTGGGGGGAGTGTCCCTCCAGCAGGCAAAGGGGGTGGGGGGTCCTTCAGGGGACAGTAGGGAGCTGCGTGGCTGGGCTGGCAGCGCTGGAGCCGGTGCCTGTACTCACAGGGGTAGGGCAGCCAGGAGATGCTGCTTGGCGGTGGGAGGGGCCATAACCAGGCTGCCTGGCATGGCGCAGCAGCCCTAACCCAAGGCAGGGGGTGCCACTGGCCTCCCCTCCTCCTCCCTCCAGCCCGCGCTGAGGCCGGACTCACTCCACTTCTGCCTGCATGAGCCAGAGCCGCCACAGCCACCATGCTTCAGCCCATGTGGGATGGGGGCTGCTGGAGGCCCCCTCTGGCAGGGCTGGTGTGGGGACAGGACAGGGGGCTGTGGGTTTCAGGTGAGGAGCACCAGCTTGGTCCTTGGGGCTGTAGGGCAGACCTGGCCATCAATCTTTACAAGTGGGTCCTGGTATAAAAAAGGTGAGAACCACTGTTCTAGACAATATGTACTTTTATGTTGTTCATTTGAAAACTATATACCAAGGGTTATAATAAAAAACTCCCTTAAATTAGCTGAAAATGAGTTATCTATATAAATAATTGCTGAGAATTGTGATGGCTTTCTAGAGTTTTTTAATATCCAGGGAAAATCTTTTGAGTTTATTCTGAATGCTGTAAAACTTTGAATGCAAATAAGTATGTTGATGATTATTTGATATTTCCAAACTATGTCACTTAACACTTAAACATACATTTAAGGTTGTCTGATGGGGTTTTTTTTCCCCAGAAGAGAGAAAATACAAATGCCATTTGTGCCCCTATGCTGCCAAGTGCCGTGCTAATCTGAACCAGCATCTGACCGTCCATTCTGTGAAGCTGGTGAGTACAGACACTGAGGACATTGTCAGCGCTGTCACTTCTGAAGGCAGTGATGGAAAGAAGCACCCTTATTATTACAGGTGAGGAACCAGCACAGAGCTGTTCACCAGAGACCAGAATCCACATGTTTTATCTGCCTGTCTGCTTACTAAAGACAAGGGTTCTCCTTTTTGTTCTAAGGTAGAACTTAACTGAATATACTCAGCTTATGTTGGACTTAGGGTCAGCAGCAAAACCCAGATGGCTGCATCAGGTTTCTTGATCTTGCCAGTGATTGCAAAGGATCATGTACTTTAAGGCAGATGAGCCTTTAAAAGTCTTAGAATTCTTCACCACAAGAACAGATATATTTAATATGTTCTGCTGTATGTATGTAAATATGCTATCAGTCACGTAGCCACAGTAAGTTTAATAGTTCAGTGCTTCTACTTGATTTGGTTAGGTCAAGAAAATCAAACAAAATTTTTGGAATTAAATTATAACTATTAAAAAAATCTAACTTTTACCTTCTGTTTTTGTCTATTTTGATTGTTTTAGATAGGTACATTTTAATTCAACTACTTTTGTGTTATAAGGAGGACCACAATTGTGAAGAAAAAGAGATGATCATTAGAAAAGGCTGTGATGAAAAATGAATTGTACAGCTAAAATTGCACTTTTCAGGGATATTCACTAACACAAGCTTTGTCATATACTCCGAGAGCTTGTCATATGTACCTTATTTCATGGGCATCTTATTTTAGTCTAAATGCTTAGGACAGATCTAATTACAAAATCATAGAAATAAGAAATGAACAAGACCCATTAGATTATCTAGCTCATTTATGAATGCAAGATTTGTTCTCTAGAGCACATGCTTTCTAAAATGTTTTGACTTGTTTTAAATGTTAATGGACTAATGGAAAAATAAGAGGAAGACACGGAGAAGACATTTTAAATGAAAGGGCTTCCATCTTTTCCTTCTGAACATCACCTTGTTTATATGCTAGCTGTGGAATTTTGTAGAAGTGCTAAATACTTGCATTGTTGATGGCTACTTTCGTCCAGTCAAGCATGAGAAATCCTCAAACCCATTTTTACGTGTTTACATTTGGAGTGCCAGGCAGTTCTGCACAAGATCCCAGTCTGACATGGGAATCGTTCCAGAGCTTGACTGGCTCCTGGAGTGGGCAGCAAGCACTCAGCTTGTCAGTGTATCAGTCCTACTAAACATCTTGGCAAATCTGCAGCGCATCTTATTGCCCAAAGGAATCAGCTAGGTGATAAGCAGCATCTGGAATCTGTAGTTTTTAATTAACTTTATGATTATTTAGCATCATTATAGCATGTTTGGGATTGTTGCATTGTGTCTGGTCTTAATCAGGTTGGCATGGCCATCAGTTCAGAGAGTGTTCAGCATAGCAAAGAATTTTCCAATGAAAATTCAACCTTAAGGAAGAGAGGCAATTTAGGAATCAAGTTTTCATGTGAAAATGAACAGAATGCACTTAAATTTGTTTTTTTTTTTTTTTTGATGTTTCTAATTCCCTTCTCCCTGCAGCTGTCATGTGTGTGGCTTTGAGACAGAGATGAATGTCCAGTTTGTCAGTCACATGTCCCTTCACGTGGATAAAGAGCAGTGGATGTTCTCTATTTGCTGTACAGCATGTGATTTTGTCACCATGGAAGAGGCAGATATGAAGGCTCATATCAGCAGCAAGCACCCAGGTGAGGATCTGTCCCTGTTCCTATGATCTCTTCTTTCCTTTTGAGTGAAGCCCTTTACCACCTCATCATGAGCACTATTTTTCTTCACTGAAGTGCCCCCAATCCTGTGAAGCTGGAGTGAGTGAGTTCCCCCTCCAGACCTACACAAATTTGATGGTGTAGAGATCGATTTGCCAGACTGGGGAATAAATGAAGGACAGTATCTTAAAGTTTCTAGGAAGTTACAGTTGTCAGTATTGCCAATCTTATTCTTTTGCTTACTATTTATTTATTAGTTACTCTTTCATTAAAATTCTAAATTGACTCCAGTGACTATAAGGTGACTTGTTGGTATTAAGTGCAGGCAGCTGATCACAGAATGGCAGTATTTTGGAATCGGATATTACATTTCACTGAATTGTGCCAATATTTGAAGTTTTATCCCTTCCTTCATGGTCTGTAGACTCTTGCTGTTTAGTTAGGGCTCTTAGCAACTAAACTAATGCTGCTGTTGCTGCCTTTTGGTCCCAACTCCATATTAAATAGTTGAGGAAGTCATGATTCTGTTTAACTTCTGTGTTTTCACCAGTTCTGTTCATTTAATAGCAGAAGATAAGAATTCCTGCATTACCTCTTAGTAATGACAATTTTTGAATGAGCCACATATATTTATTCCAACTAATGAAGCCTGGCATAATTTACGAAGAAGAAAATGGGAATGCTTTTAATTAATTTCTCTTGCAATATCACTAGTAATAAGGATTTTACTATTAGAAACTGACATTTTTTTCAGTAATGTTTCAGGTAGAATTGAATCTAGCTCAATCTTTCATTGATTTGTTGGCTGCAGTTCTACCAGGAATAAAGTTAGGGGGGTTGTAGTCATCTTACAAAAAGAAGCACTAAATGTAAGTACTGAAATATGAAGCCACTGAAAGTCCATGCTGTACTGTGAGCATGGGCAGGCAACCCATCCCTCCTCCCATGGTCCTCCCTGGGGTTCTGTGGTAGGGAGTTGCACCAGTACTATAAGAAACTGCACATAGCTGCAGAACAAGTCACCAGCCAGCACTAAGGAATTTATTCTCAAAATGACCACAATTATCCCCATTTTACAGATGGGGGTCTGATGCAAATGGAGACTCAGTCACCTCATGAAAAATCTGTTGCTGAACTCAAAACTGAATCTAGATCTGAGTCCTGTTATTGGTTTGTGGCAGTGGTCTCCAACCTTTTTGGGTAGGAGATCACTTTTAGAATTAAAAAGCAACCTGAGATCTACCCCACTCCCCCGCAGGTCAGTCTGTGGGGAGGGAAGTGGTGGGAACAGGCAGATCGAGGTGGAGGGAGAAAAAATTATTTGGGGGCATACCCCCCCAGCAAATAAGTCTGTGGGGGAAGGGGCAGAGGGAGGGGAAAGAGCTGGGGGGGCAGATAGAGGCATCAGTGGTGAGGGAGGGAGTGGAGCACAGGCAGGAGCAGGGGCTGGGGGGAGTGGGCCTGGCCAGGCCAAGTGATGGGACAAGTGTGGCATGTGCCCCACTCCCCACAGCGCCTGCTCTTCCCTGTGCCCCACTTTCTCCCTCACCCCTGGGGCCGCTATCTGCCCTCCCCCCCCGCAGTGAACGAGGGAGTGGAGCACAGGTAGGCCCTGCACACCCAGGGCAGGTGCAGGATGGAGCTGCCAGCGGCTCATCTGGGGGGTGAGGGGAGTGGGGGGCATGCAGCTTGGGAGGACATGGGGCACGCATGCCCCCAGATCTGCATGTGGGGTGAGGCAGGCTGGGGGCATGCTCTTCAGCTGCATGGCTCTCGAGCTGGGCAGCAGCAGTGGTGCTACGAGCGGGGCCACGGAGTAGGGCTGCAGGCACCTGAAAATTTGCCATAGCCCCCATACCCCCTCGCAGTGCTGCCGCCACCGCGTGACCAGAGAGCCATGTGGCCAAAGAGCCACACGGGGAAGAGCCTGGTGCTGCCCTGGCCCTAGCCCAACCCGCCCTGCCCTGCACGCAGATCCAGGGGCCTGCATCTCTGTGTCCACCCCTCCCAGGCCCCCCCCACCCATGTCGCCCGGACAAACCGCTCATGGCTCTGTCCTGCGCCCGCCCTGACTCTGCAGTGCTGGCGCCTGCTCCACTGTCCCCCTCACTGCTGTGCACGCGCCCCTCCCCACCCCTGCTGCAGCTGCTGGAAGCCTGGGGAGGGCCTGGGCCAAGCCAGGGGAGGGTCAAAGCCCAGGTGGCTTGTTCAGGTGCACAGGGGGACTCCTGCACGCACCCTGGCGGTGGCCGAGGGGGGCACCTGTTCCCCCGATCTGTGCACAGAGCTTGAGGTGCAAAGCCCAGTATGTAGTGACAGCCGCCTCTGCCCTGCACACAGATCAGGAGGGCATGTGGTTCCCGGGCCTCCACTGGGGTGTGTGCAGTGCAGGAGCCCCCCTGCGCCCCTGGACAAGCTGCCTGGGCTCTGCCCCTCCCTTGGCCCGGCTGGAGCCCCTGTCCCCTGCCCCACTCCCTCCCTCATCATAGTGTGGTAGGGCGTGGAGTGGGATTGCCCCACTCACCTGGCCCAGTCCCCATGGCAGGGGGCACAGCTCAGCCCAACCATGTGCGTCCCACTGTTGTCCCACTGCTCCCAGACTGTGTCCTGGCCCTTCCACACGTGCATCCTGCCACTTCTGATTGTGGAGCCTCTGACAGTTGATTTTAAGTCTGGGGTGAGGACTCAGCGTGCGCGCGCTTAGCCCCCGCCAGACTAAGATCGACTTAATCTGGTAGGTAGCTCATTAAGCCACAAACCCAAGTTTTCTATCTTTCTCACTTCTGCTAGCTCTCTATCATTCTCCCTATCCATGGTTTGTATTGTTACTGCAGAATTTGAGCCCACCTTATAACAACTTAAGATCCAAAACCAGGGGGCAGATCTGATACTTGTAAACACAAGTAGGTAGATAGGGTCTAAATAGCAGTTTGTTTGGGAATTTATTGGGTGTGTTTATATGCAACACAACAATATGCAGGCATGAAATTGTATGTGAATTTTTGTACAGGGACCACTGGCTCCTGTTTTAAAATTTGAGGCTAATAAAATGAATTTGCTTTGGTGTTCTGCAACCCAGTGTGGACCTTCAGAAATGCAAATTCAGAAACTGCCTTATGTATTCCAGTGTGTCTCTAACTCTTCTCAACATATTTAGAAAAGGTTCCAGGTAGAGTTCTAAAAATAACTGATTTTTTTGTTTTTCCATGGAGGGTCTGACAAAATGTTTATTTTGATCCCAAATGAAATGTGGTTTGGTGTTTTATTTTCCTATGATTCTGAACATTTATGTTTTTTATTTGTTAATAAATTCAAAGAAAAGTCACTTCAAATTAGAAAACGTAGAAGTGAAATGAATGGACTCTTTTAAAAGAATTTCAGGTGTTCTCAGAACAACCAAATGGCTAAATCTGGCAAGAATTCCTTAAAGGTTGGTGTTGTCTACCTGCATTCTTTTCTGAAAAAAAAAATTGCCCACTTCTATTTACAAGTTCTTATTTTCAGTTATATATTTTACGGCCCCTCCTTGCAGCATTTCATCCCAAATCTTAGTCTGTCCTGCAAGAGAGCAGTCTTAAAGTAGTTCTCTATCAGACCTTAGTTCTGGCAGTGTTTCAGTGGGAACTGCAGCCCCTTTAGCACACATTCAGTTTTAAAGAATAATATCAGATCTTATGTGTAAATTATCTTTAATAAGTTAGTATCCAAGAGTCAGACGTTGGCATATTTGAGCTCTGCGGGTCTTTGTACTAGGTGAAAAAAAAAGGTATTTCTTTAATGAGTCACTCTGCTTTGAACTTTCTCATTCAGGTTCAGTAAGTGATGCTCATGGTACAGATGTTCAGAAGGCCTTAATTTTACACAGCTGTCCATTATTCTGAACACTGTTCCTGAGTAATGATATCACCATTTAATTCCTAACAGGAAAGAAGGTAATAGTCAAACAGTTCATATTAGACATATGTTTAAGAGATACTCATGTGGCTAAAAAGGCAAAGGACAATGCTGAACAAGACTGAACCATTACATATTGTGGCAGGTTCTTTGACTTTAAAAATAATATGCTGCTTACAAATATTCCTTGGTATCTTATTGTCTTTCATTGCCTCTGTTGTGAAAAAGCGTTCTTCATTCATCTTGCTGGATTCAGCTGTTCAGGTGTTGATCCAGCATATATTTGCGTCCCATGTTTAGTGTGGGAACATAGGGCTCGAGGGGATTGGCTAGTCCCCTACTGTTAAAGGAAGTCACATTTTATAAATCCATGTATACAGTTATTAATCTCAGTCTTGAAACTATTAGGTTGTCTGTCCCCAAACTTCCTATTAGAAAGCTGTTCCAGAACTTCACAGTTCTGTTAGAGACCATTTAACTCCTAGGATAAATTTATTCATGGCCAGTTTAGAACTGCGTGCTCTTTTGCCAGCATTATCCATTAAGTTAAGTAGCTGCTCTCTTATCCTGCCATTTACCCCACTGATATATTTATAGAAATCAGATTTCCTCTCAGCTTCCATTTTGCTAAGCCAAACAAGCCATGATCTCTTAGTTTTTTCTACTCAGATATGTTCTTCTTTCACCTGATATCTTAAAACAGGGGTCAGCAACATTTTTGGGCACAGTACCAAAAACACCCTCAACCTCAACTTGTAAGATGTTGGCATGCCAGGATGGACAGCAGCTGAGCTACAAGGGGCCCGATCCTTGTTGTGACAGCACAGCCCTGGTCCCTTCCCTGCCATCCTCCCCAAGGCGTGTGCCAAGCAAAATCTCATTTTCTTTTATGACCAGGTGACTTATCACCTGGACAAGGGGGAAGAGATCGACATCGTATACCTCAACTTTAAAAAAGCCTTTGATCTGGTATCCCACGATCACCTCTTGGCTAAACTGGCTAACTGTGGCCTTGACGTCACCACGATTTGCTAGCTGGGGAACTGGCTCCGCAGTAAGACCCAGAGGGTGGTGGTTGACGGGAGTCAATCGTCTTGGTGTGCTGTGACCAGTGGGGTCCCACAAGGCTTTGTCTTAGGGCCTATACTGTTTAACATCTACATCAATGATGTGGACATTGGTGTCAGAAGCGGACTGGCCAAGTTCACTGATGACACCAAACTCTGGGGTAAAGCATCCACACCTGAGGACAGGCAGGTGATCCAGGCGGATCTGGACAGACTCATGAAATGGGCAGACAAGAACCTGATGATGTTTAACACCGAAAAATGCAAGGTTCTCTACCTTGGGAGGAAAAACTTGCACCATGCTTATAGGCTTGGTAGTGCTACTACGCTGGTTAGCTCTACAGATGAAAGGGACTTGGGGGTCATGGTTGACCACAAGATGAACATAAGCCTTCAGTGTGATGCTGTGGCTAGTAAAGCGAGCAAAACTCTGGCTTGCATCTATAGATACTTCCCAAGCAGATCCCGGGACATCATTCTCCCGCTGTACTCGGCCTTGGTGAGGTCGCAGCTGGAGTACTGCATCCAGTTTTGGGCTCCGCAATTCAAAAAGGATGTGGAGAAGCTTGAGGGGGTGCAGAGAAGAGCCACGTGCATGATGAGAGGTCAGGAAAACAGACCTTATGACAAGAGGCTGAGAGCAATGGGGCTATTCAGCCTGCAAAAGCTCAGGCTCAGGGGTGATCTGGTGGCCACTTACAAGTTTATCAGGGGTGCTCATCAGGATTTGGGGGAACAACTGTTCACCAGAGCCCCCCAAGGGATGACAAGATCGAACGGTCACAAACTCCACTGTGACCAATTCAGGCTGGACATAAGGAAGAACTTCTTCACTGTCCCAGCCCCCAAGCTTTGGAACAGACGGCCACCTGTGGCAGTTCAAGCACCCACTTTGAACGCCTTCAAAACATATTTGGATGCTTATCTTGCTGGGATCCTATGATCCCTGTTGACTTCCTGCCTCTGGGGCAGGGGGCTGGACTCGATGATCCTCCAGGGTCCCTTCCAGCCCAAATGTTTATGAAATTTATGAAAATGCCTTCATGTGCCATGCTCTGGCACCCATGCTGAGAGTTGCCTACCCATGTCTTAAAAGCCCTTCTCTGCATCTGTTCCAGTTTGAATGAATCTTTCTTGAAGCTGGGTGACCAAAATTATACAATTTATTCCAGATATAGTCTCACAAGTGTCTTGTACCATGGCACTATGACTTTTGGTGTCTCTACTGGAAATATCTGCTTGATACTACTTTGCATATTTGCCATCACACTGGTGGCTCATAACTGCCCTTGTTCAACTTGTGCACTCAGGTTTTTCCTTTATCAATATCAAATGATAAATCCCCAGTGTGCAAGACTTTTGGGGCATTTATAGACATGCTCTGGCAGGTGGGGGGTGCTTAATTAGTGTAGCTCTGAGAGCCACGCTAATTAAAGCACCCAGACCATCCTGTGTATCAGTGTCCCTGCACTGAAAAATGGTGGTGGGGAGCTTTAAACTAAAGCTTATATACTTCATACTGTTACATTTCATTCCATTTTTATTGCTTAAGTTCTTGGGGTCATTTGCTCCTACTTATAGGATATTTTGGTTCTCTGTATTGACAGTTTTCTGTCTTCAGTAAATTCTCTTGGCACACTGCTTCCATTTTAACTTGGACTAATACTAACTTTGCTTAGACTTTAGTTAACCATTATCAATCACATGCACAAGATTTAAGTTTTTTTTAAGTGAGATTCTGTTTTACATACAGGTCATTGCAGCCGCTCCCTCCCTCCCCCACCACCTCCCGGCACTTACCCTTGCTCTGGGTCTCATAGGTTCTGGCCTTGCTCCAGCCCAGGGCTTGGAGCATGCTCTTACTCAAGCCCGAGCCTGGTTTGGCAGTGACAACAGTATGGCAGTTCCAGCTCCAGGACCTGGCCAGAGCTGCCACTGCCACAGCTGCTATTGGGACAGGCTGTAGCTGGAGAAATCACATACTCCATGCCCCAGGCTGGAGCAAGACTGGAGCCAGGATAAGGAGTAGGGGGACAGAGGCTGCTGGGGAGAAGAGGGTGTGAGGGCTCAAGGCTAGAGGGGTGGTGGTAAGAGGCAGCTGAGGACAGGCACAAGGGAGCAGGCAGAAGCGAGGGCAGGTTGTGGGAGGCAGGCAACAGCAGCAAGGTGTTGAGGGGCAATGGGCAGGGGTCAAGCTATTTGACCCCTTCTACTGCCTGTCCCCCCTACCACGTGCCGCCCCCACTGCCTGCCCCCCCTGCCACTGCTCTCCCTGCTGCAGCAGTGAGGCTGGGGGATGAATTTAAGATGACCCTCCAAAAATTAAATTCTGTACATGGGAAATTATAACAAGTTTATATATTGTCTACATATAGAATCTAATTGTGCAGGGTTGTCTTAAATTCAGGGTCATCTTGGTCTTGGATTCAAGTAATAACCTTTTGCAGTCATTCCCATGAAAGTCTATTCAGGCCATCTTTTTTAATAGTCTCGCTATTACATAAATGTCTGGATTTTCCAGAATTATCCCAGAAATAATTGGCTGTGCCCTGTTGATGACAGTGATACACTAGTACACTCTAAATGCACTAACATCTAAACATGAAGAGCCATTTTTAAAGTAGTTGGATGAAGATGCAGATGAAATCAATGCAAGTTAGTGCTTTTGAAAATTTCCCAAGAGTTTTTTTTAGGCACCTAAATACCTTTTAAAATCTAGACCCTGGCATACTAACCCCAAAAAAGTGGTGCAGAGAGCTTTTATAATAATACACACACAACAAGACTTTGATCTTTCTTCTCTCTTACTTCAGATGTCAAATCCATTAGTGGCTTGACACCAGGGCTGACTTGAGCTCCTTGTCTGTTTTCTGCTGCCAGCAGGACTAACTCTTTGTAAGCGCTTATGGTTCCATCTCTTGCCTCCGATGTCTTGGAGCAGTCTGGAGCATTGATGAAATAGAAATTAGCACTGCCCAGAGAGCACAAGTGGTAATCAGAGAGAAAGGTTGTGGGAAAGACTCAAATTACTATGGAACTATACAAAATGAATGGGACAACTAGTTTGATTTTTTCCTCCTTAATTTCATGTCTAAAATGAACACAAAGAGCCCACAAAGTGAGTTAGAAAAGGCTTAACTGAAACAATGATGAAGTACCCATATTCCTAAGCCTTTAGGGGAATAAAAAGCAAAAGTTTTACAGGAGCTTCGAAAATTTACGAAGTGACTGATTTCTGCTTGGCTCTATGTTCTATGCTAATTAAAAATGTTTCTTTGTTTCACCTTTTCTCAAGCTGGTTGCAGGCAAAATTATGTATTCCCTTCTTACTGCCCCAGTGGACAAATTGATAGGTGTGCTGTTTCATAGATTTCATAGATTAAGGGTCGGAAGGGACCTAGTAGATCTTCTAGCCCGACCCCCCGCCAGGGCGGGAGAACAACAAAAAACCCCAAAAAGAGAAACGGGACTCAAACGAGTCCAGCCAGGTAGGCATCCAGCCTCTTCTTAAAGACCCCCAGGGTAGGGGCCAGCACCACTTCCCTTGGAAGTTGGTTCCAGCTCCTAGCTGCCCTAACTGTGAAGTAGTTTTTGCGGATGTCCAATCTATACCTCCTCTCCATCAACTTGTGCCCATTACTCCTTGTTATGCCAGCGGGCGCTAGGGGAAACAGCGTCTCCCCCAAACCCTTCTGGTCCCCCCTAGTGAGTCTATAGACGGTCACCAGGTCCCCCCTCAGCCTTCTCTTGTGGAGGCTGAATAGGTTCAGGTCCCGCAGTCTCTCACTGTAGGGTCTGCCCTGTTGTCCCCGGATCATGCGGGTGGCCCTCCTCTGGACCCTCTCCATGTTGTCCACATCCCTCTTGAAATGGGGCGCACAGAACTGGACACAATACTCCAGCTGTGGCCTGACCAGCGTCGCGTAGAGGGGGAGGATCACCTCCTTGGCTCTACTCGAGATGCACCTGTGGATGCACGACAAGGTCCGGTTAGCCCTGCCAACCATGACCTCGCATTGTCGGCCCATGTTCATCTTGGAGTCAATAATGACTCCAAGATCTCTTTCTGCCTCCGTGCTCTCGAGTAGGGAGTTCCCCATTGTGTAAGTGTGCTGCTGGTTCCTACTGCCCAAGTGCAGCACCCTGCACTTGTCCGTATTGAAACGCATCCTGTTCCTGTTAGCCCACCCCTGTAACCTATCCAGATCCCTCTGCAATCTCTCACTCCCTGCTAGCGTGCTCACCTCCCCCCAAATTTTGGTGTCATCAGCGAATTTAAACAGGTTACTTTCCACCCCATCATCCAGATCGCTGATGAAGAAATTGAACAGCGCAGGCCCCAGGACCGAGCCCTGGGGGACTCCGCTACCCACCTCCCCCCAGGTCGAATATGACCCATCCACCACCACCCTCTGAGTGCGACCCCTCAGCCAATCTGCAATCCATCTGACTGTGTAGGCATCGATGCCACAGTCACCTAGTTTTTTAACTAGGATGGGGTGAGAGACGGTGTCAAAGGCCTTGCTGAAGTCCAGAAAGACTACATCCACCGCGACACCTGCATCCATGGCCTTTGTGACCTGACCTGTTATAACCTCTTGTAATAGGAAGGAAGGCAAAGTAACCATGATACTTACAAAGCAAGCTCACTTGCCCAGAAGTGAGTTAAAAAGTAATTTTTTTCCTTCTGCTTTTAATGCAAGTCACTTCTTCCTGGAACTAAGAAAACATGGGATAACTGGAGCTGTATCACAATGATGGAGTTCTTCTCTGTATAGCAACCAGTAAGTGTACTTTTATTCTTGTTTTCCAGCTGAAGAGAGGAAGACACCTAGTGAATCAAACAGCCCTTCTTCATCTTCCTTGTCAGCACTTAGTGATTCTGCCAACAGCAAAGAAGATGCAGATATCGCCCAAAAAAACAAGGGTTCGAACAATCTGGTAGTCATTTCCGTAGTGCCTGGTAGCCAGACCTCATTGAACATAGAAGAGAAGTCAGAGAAAGGTAAAAGAAAGACAGGCTGCCTTTTTGCATACAAGCAAACGGGATAAACTTTGCCATGTATCCTTCTTTTTTCATTTTCAGGCTTTGAATGTGTTTTTTGTAACTTTGTCTGCAAAACAAAGAACATGTTTGAGCGCCATTTGCAAATCCACCTGATCACACGGATGTTCGAGTGTGACGTGTGCCATAAGTTCATGAAGACACCTGAGCAGTTATTGGAGCACAAGAAATGCCACACTGTCCCCACTGGTGGGCTCAAGTAAGGAAAGCAAGTACACAAACTTTTACTGTGTTAAGCACCTCTAATACCACGGGGATAAACTTTGGGGGACATACATTAAAAGGAGTGAGTTAAGATCCTATGATCCGAAGTCAGGGGCTGTCATTTATACTTTCAAGTAGTTAACACAATCCCAATATCTTTGGCTCTGTGTAGTTTATTATTATTTTTATGATAATGATGAAGCTTAGGGTGCCATGTCATGGACCAAGATCCCAATAGAATAGTTGCTGCACAGACTAGATAAAAAAAAAGCACAGTCACTGCCCCCAAAGAGACCAAAACCTTAATATCAGATGAGAGGTCAGACAGGAGAGTTCAAGGACCCAGCAGCCTAAATGATCTCTATTTTTGGAGGCATCCCAGCAAGGGGAGTTTAGAACTGAGTTTGAAAGCAGTGGCCACAGGAAGCCATAAATGCAAAGGATGACCATTTCTTTGAGGTAGTTTGTAACCTGGCTTTCAGAAGAAAAAAATAATATAAAAAGTTCAGGCCAAGCATTTACAAAACTCTTCACCCTGAGATCAACAGTGTATAAACTTGTTGTTGAAGTAACAAAACACAAAATATCTTCTTAAAAGGCAACTTTCTCAATTATTCGTCAGCCTTTTCAGCTCCTAATGCAATATCAGTCCTCACTGGTAATCATTAAAAATTCTTCCTGTTTTTGTTTCCATACTGGAGTAAATAATCTCTAGACCTTTCTGTGGGGCTCTCTTTATTTTTGTTTCTCTTTAAATATTTTTTGGAATTGAGAGAAAGTCAAACAGTGGGTCCCTGTTCTATTTTATCTTAATACCTCAAGAAACATCCTTAGTTTGCAGCTGCATCAGTAGATTTTGTAGAGTGTTTTGGTTTGGGTTTTCTCCACTGCAGTATTATTATCATCTCTGGGTATTTTTGTTGATTTGCCTGCTGAAGTATCAAATACCCCGATGCTTTAGTCCTTTTTGTTTCATTATTTATTAAAGTTGTATTCTCTGTAGATGTAACAAGGAAGGCACTGCATGGTTTAGCTACTCACTTACGTACACATATCCTCAAGCCATACAGTACAGTATAATTTATAAATTACTGAATAGCCATCAGCCTTAATTACTCTATAAATTATAATGTGACTGGTAAATGAAGGCATCAAAATATCATGATACCCTCTGTCAGAGCAGTATTTTTCTGACCATGTGAATGAATTAATTTGCTTGAAAGGATAATTTTAATAGTATGAGTCAGAGAAAGTCTTTGTCTTTAGCTGAACTGCAATAGAGAAACCAAGCAGGGGTCACAGAAATGTCCTTAAAATGTAACAGACTGCAGATGTCTACATTAGTTCTCTGTGATGGAACTGCTTGTACTGTATTTCCTGTTCATATTGTAGATAATACAGTATTTTGTGCTATAGTTCAGGGTAGTGCAAGGATTTCAGAATTGTCTCAGGGAAGTCCAGATTTATGTAGGTGTTTCTGTGTCAAACCTGGGCATTAGGTTACTGCATTAAATTGCAACTTGTCCTCTCCTTTCACCATTCTCCCTTTTAAGAACATTTCATTGGTGTTGAGAAATAGGAGTTGTCCTTTAAGAACTGTTTACATAGATCTCAGTTTCTAGAGCACATGTATGGCTTTGGGGCCAAGCAGTGACTGCTGGGGGCTCCCTGCTTGCTCTGTAGTGAGCTAGATAATCTGTATAACATGTTATAATACTCTTGCCCCAAGTCTCTGTTTGTTCCAACCACTGCAGGCACTGAGATTGGAAGCAGTTCAACCCAGGGTGAACGTCAACACATCAGAACTTCTGCAAGTGTCTTCTTTTGCTGCACCAGCACAGGATTTTAGTTTTAGCTAAATCTGTGCACTGCGCTTTGTGGATTTTTTCCGTCAGCCAACTGACTCTTGTATCCAGCTCAATAGATCCATTATTTAGGATCTCTGTTCAGTTCTGATGTGGTGACTGAATCTGGAGAGAAAACCAGATTTAAAAGTACATAGCTTGCAAGAATGAGATAGCTGTCTTAGACACTTACACTAGTTGCTTATTCTGCTTGGGTGTGATCAGCGTTGAAGCTGTCCCCTATACCCTGAAAGGTAACGGAAAGACTTTGAAGGCTTCTCAGTCTAGCTCTAGCAGTACAGCTAAGTCGTCTCCTTGCCCTTCTTTCAGTTGCTCAAGCTAGAGGCAGATTGAGGGCTGGATCTAATAAAAAGGCCCAAAGAGATCTAAGGATCAAGTAGAATTGTATTTTTCTGCCTCCTGATGACCATTGAGGATTTGGAGAAAGACCAGAAAACTCTTCCATCGTTCCTCCTGTTCCTACCCAGCTCCAGAACAAAATCTAAGATTCTGATCCAAAGAGGAGTTAGCACCAAGAGAGGTAGGTATGTGTGATGTCTTGACATCTGCTCCCTTGCTCTGGTACTGTTAATTGTTTTAGCATCCTCTGTGCAGGGCTGCCTCTTTGGATCAGAGTGCTTTTAAAAATCAAAAATTATTGTTGCTACACTCAGTCTGTCCTTTTCCTAGTTGTTATTCTCTCTCTGTTTTAAGTGTCTCTTGGTAACCATCTAGATAAAAATTAAAGTTGTGTACATCTCCTAGACCATTTGTGGCAAATGGACACAAGTCTAGGGAAGAGATTATCTCTGCTCAGAGGTTATCTTAAATGCTAAAAGTACAAATGTTAGATAGCCAGACAGTGAAAGCAGATCAACACAAACTGGTGAGAGCTGAAAGGGTACGATCTGGAGCCCTAGTAATACCTTTACTTAATATTACTTTTTTTTTTAGTTTGGCAGCCAGGTCAAGAGCAGAATGGTTCTATAATCTTTATGTTTTAAATAATCAGTGCCTCCACATGCAGATGCCTTCTCCAGTCTGCTTTCAACTCCAGTCCCATACTAAATAGTCAAAATTGACCCCCTTTCTATATTTTGGTATTATGGATGGAGAAATTAACAGTAAGATAACAAGTTTACCTTGGGTTTTCTCCCAGATGAGGCCCATCTAAGGATTTCTCTTTCCAGACTACTCTGTCAAGAGTCTAGTGTAGACCCTCCTCTTTCTTTCTCTAGGGACCCATTCCCATTGATTACTCCTATTGTGGAGTAATCGGCAAGTTCCTCTAGTGGACTCTGCCAACTCACTAAAGATTCCCAAACAACATCAACATCTGGCATCAGGGTGCATTACTAGCAGGCAAACCATGCCAGCCTGTTACACCCACCTGTGATAAGTTGGTATGCCTAGTTCACCCCTCAAAAATGAGTTTCTCTGCAGGGTATAGTCAGAGAAGAAAATGTACTTACCAGAAATTGTAGTTCTTTGCACAGATTGTTATAAACCCATCTTCCAATCCCACTTCTCTTCTGATCTTTATATCAGAGATGTTAAGGGAAGAGTTTGGGCCTCTGGCAACTTATTTAAACCAGTTGCCCAAAAGAGCTTGTGTCCAGTGCCAGTGGTTACTAACTTCACCACAGTTTGCGCTGAGTTTTGACTTCAGTTCCAAGAGAGCAGGGTAATAGAGTCATCCAGGAAAAGACCAGTTATTGGCAAACAGAATATTACTCAGTAGACAGGAAATCTTTCCAGCAGGCTATCTGTTGCTGTTTCTTTCGAGTGTATTCCAAGTTTATCCTTGAAAGGATTTCCCAGCATTCTCCTTCTGTTTGTGTTTTGCGTGGCATAGCACAGGTTTATTCTTTCTTTACGTAAGTGGACACTGTTTATGCATAGCTGCACAAACTCGCTTTCCAGCAAGAAGTGGCCTGAAAGTAAAATAAGCTTCCTCACACACAGCCAGTCTGTCTGCTCTACATGTGTCTCTGCTGTAAATTCACATCCAGCATTTCTGTGCATTAACTTTCCTGGGTAGACGAGTCATTAGATTAGGTGCACACAGCTGTGGGTGGTGTCAAGAATTTCCTAGGAATAAGTTTATAATGTATCAGCACACTTACATTTTTGAAGAGCCAAATGATAAGATGAGCTAAATATGCTACAAAGTGCTGAAAAATCATGGTTTTGCCCATAGTTGTAGTAAAAAGGGGTTAAAATAAACCAGAACCATTCATGCATTTAAAAGGGTGGAGGAAAGTTTGAAGAAAGAATTATCTTCAGAACTTGAATGTCTGCCTTTTCCTGGGTCTTGTTGTTTTGCTAGGTGCCCGTTCTGCATTTACTCCACCAACCGCCCTGCAGCAATGGAATGCCATCTGAAGACCCACTACAAGATGGAGTACAAGTGTCGGATTTGCCAGACAGTGAAAGCAAATCAGCTGGAGCTGGAAATGCACATCCGGGAACATCGCCTCGGCAACCATTATAAGTGTGACCAGTGTGGTTATCTGTCAAAGACCGCCAACAAGCTAATAGAGCACGTACGTGTCCACACCGGTGAGCGCCCTTTTCACTGTGACCAGTGCAGCTACAGCTGCAAACGCAAAGACAATCTCAACTTGCACAAGAAACTGAAGCATGCTCCACGTCAGACTTTCAGCTGCGACGAGTGCCTGTTCAAGACTACCCACCCTTTTGTCTTCAGCCGCCACGTGAAGAAGCACCAGAATGGGGACTGTGCCGAAGAGGAGAAGAAGGGCCAGTATTCAGACTCCAAGGAAGCCAGCCCTCTTCTCACAGTCAATAGCTCCAGAAACCTCTTGTCACCCCTCTCAGTCATGTCTGCCTCCCAGGCTCTGCAAACAGTGGCCATGTCAGCTGCACACAGCAGTGGTGGAGAGCCAAACTTGGCAGTCAAGGCCTTGGCCATAAACGGCACTTCTCTGTGCTTGGATAAATATTGGAATTCTGATTTTGCCCACCTCATTCCCTTAACAATGTTCTTCCCCAAGAACCACTTTGATGTCACATTCCATCCACCCAGACCTCAGACTGCACCTGCAGGTGCCACCTCGCCGAAACACTCCTTCCTCGCCTACCTTGGACTAACAGAAAGGGCAGAAACTGTCTGAAGACAGTTATATTCTGTACCAAAAATACTCCAACAAACCCAGCAGGTATACGTTGCTGCAAAATATAGACCGAAGAGGTATGAACACTTGTACTATATATCATTAGTAAGGTTTAGAAAATGGCTCTGTGTGTATACTTATTGCATTGACATGAAAGCTGCTTTATTAAATCTTCAGAGAGGCAACCTACTGCATATTTCTACCTTCAGAGGCATGTTCCCAGTACTCTTATCTAAAAAACTATTTTGTCTTGTTAAACTGAACAAGAGTGTCCTTAATGGCAATCAGCACTTGTAAAATTACATGTTGATGCATTTTATTTTTGGTGTGTGGGTGTGGGGGGGGGTGTTTGTGTGTATGTGTGAGAGAGAGAGAGAGAGAGAGAGAGAGAATGAGTGTGAGAAAGTCTGTTGTGTGCCATGACATTGCTTTTGCACATCCTTTGTATTTGGCTAATTTAATAATTATTAAAATGTTCCCTTTTTCCATACTTGCCCCTTTTCCTTCTGCCTCTTCCCAGAACTCTGTAGGGTTGTGGAGAGAGCAATGCTTGGTTCAGTGAGGATTGATATACTATTTCAGTGCTGCGTGCAGTTTCCCATAGCATACTTCGTGCCTTGTCCTCAGATCATCCATTGTAAAGATTTGGGGATGAAGGTGGAACAGATCTGGAGGAAATTACTTTCAGCACTGTAAGATGAGAGTATGAAAATGAAATGTGTGTGTATACACACATAGGGCCAGTTCCTTAACTGTTACACTGGTGTAACAAAGCTCAGGGTCTGGTCCATGCATCTTTTGTTTTAAAAGGGCATATAAACACACACACACACACACACACACACACTGTATTAATACAGTGGATACCTTTAGTTTGCAGGAACAACTTGCATAACTAGAATTCTATGGTGGTTAAATCCAGCAAAGGGGATTAAAAATGGGGGGTATGGTAAATTCTGGGTAGAAATGCTCAGACTAAAAAAAAAGGCAGTTTTGCACAGTGCTTTAGTCTTGCACTAGTTTGTTTCTCACTTACGAAAAAAAGAAGAAAAATGTTTCTTCTGTGGGATGAAGTAATATCAGACTATATATTTGAAGAGGTACTGGCAGTTTCTTTGAAATATAAAGCTATGAAAAGGTGCTGTTTAATCAGACAGGTCTCCTTTTTTATATATATATCCTCTATTTCAATTGTACTTGCAGATTCCATGGTCCTACCAATATTATCCTTTATGTTATTTAGTAATACTTTATTCCCTTTTGTTAAAAGCTGATAAAGTGTACACTGCTAGAAGGCTAACTTTATACTTATTTAATGCTCTTACTTTGTGGTCATTAAAATGACAACTTTATATGTAGCACTTTATTGCAGTAAGAAGCAAACGCGGATTTGTTGCAGAACCTTTGTTAATCTTGAAATGCAAGCAACGATCTTAAAAGAAGAAAAAGTCTTGGCTGAATGTTAACAAATCTGTATTTCTTAAGACAATGTAATTTCTAGTGCAAAACAAGGAGAAAGGTCAAGAGTAAAAGATGTTTTTTCTTGAAAATGGAAGTTATAAAAAAAATACAAAAATCTTTAAAATGTACTCATCACTTAGGGCCATTTGACATACAGGAATGCGTTCATATTGTTTTCTGTTGTGTTCCATCTTGGAATTGGGTCGGGTTCTTTATGTTCCCCCAGGTATACAGAGTTCTGACTAGCGTTCCTCAGGGTGCCTCCCAACTAAGCCATTAAGAAAGGTTGCCCAAATTGGATTTATTTTGGTACCCTCACATTATTCCCTTCCTTGAAAGCATTCTCTATCTTGTATACATTTGAAGGGTCTTAATTCAAAGCCCATTGGAGTTAATGAGTAGAGGCCTATCAACCTCAGCGGACTGTGGACTTTGTATCTGATCTATTGGTTATGACAGTATCAAAATTAAGCCCCAACTCAAGAAGACATGATTATGAAGAAAGGGACATTAGTCATATTCTTCACTGTAACATGCTAAACTTCCATTGTGCTTAAAATTCAGCTTGTATGGAAGCCCTTTCCTAAATGATGATATAAAAGGATGTGAAAACTTACAACTAAGCTTAAGGGATTTAACACGGTTCCAGTGCACTGTTCCTGGCCAACCGTGTCCTATTGTCATTACAAAACTGTCCTCTGAAGTCTTGTGAAGGAAATCCTCCCCTGTGCACCAGTGTTAAAATACTGGAAGCTGTTTACTGCGCAGAAACACAGAGGAGAGCCTAAAATATGAGCTGCTTGTAATGTAACAGTTTGAAAATAACGATGACGAGATTTCCTATCCAATTATTTAAGCTCCAGCAGATAGGTTGTCTTAATGAGTACGTTGCTATTCTAGCTGAGCTATTAAGAAAAGTCACCTATTTCAAATCCTGTAGAAATCTCTTGATAGTTAACGCACTCAACTCAGGGTCCTGTTTATCATTCTTTACCCCATCAGAACGTCCATCAACTTCATCAGAAGTATTGACAGAACAGAAAATGCTGGAGCTGAGCTGTCTAGTAGTAGGTCATTCAAACTAACAACTGTTACAAGCTGAGTAACCTTTAGCACATGAATTAGGCAAACAGGAGTTCAGCAGATACATTTGCAGGGTTTGAGCCCATTCTATTACAGAAAGCACCCTTTAAACACAAAAAGAACATTTGAGCACCAACAGAGAAACTCCAGATGCATAGGAGAAAAGAAGCTGGAATATAAACCAGACTGCAAAATAAACAGGGCTGGGACGTCCAAGAATGAGTGTGATGGAACTGTCAACATATTAATGCCACGTGTTTAACAATTTTTCACTCTACCTGTATTCAAGTGACACAGTAATGCTTAATGGCAATTTTATTTAGCACTTTGGAAAGAGACATTTAATTCTTTCTGGTAAGTTATACAAGTTTTCTGAGTGAGGAAAGGTGTGTTTGGAGGTTTTTATTTTTTTAAGAAAAATAGACAGTATTTATCAGAGCCCTTGCGTGTACAATACCGGGTGAGCAGTTCAAGGCTAAAGAAAGGAATGTTCTCTATAGACAGCCCTTACCTATTAAAGACTAACAGTTCTGATAATTCCCACCACCATACTGCTAATTTCATACTTGTTTTCACTATGCATTCTTTAATGAAGTTTGACTTGTTTTTTCCATCCAATAATTCATTTAAAGTTCTCAGCACTTTCCTTCTTTCTCTATTTTTTTACGTGTTGTATTATGTTCAAATATCACTCTGTCAAGGTTTGTGTACATTAATAAAATTTGTATTGTATAAAGCTTTTTGCATTATAAGGCTGTACAGGGTCATTTTGACAGTAACTGGTATATTCCTTTGCATCTTATGTTGCATTGCCAATTTATAGTGTATCCAGTTTGGAAGTACAATATACTCTAATTAAAAAGGTTGGCTAAACTCTGGTTTCTTTTTTTTGTTTGTTTGTTTTGTTTTTTCTCTTCTATTGCTTTCTTAACCAATTAATGTTTAAGGATTTTTTTTAATATACTGGTAGGAAAAGTGTTTTGCAAAAGTAACAGATCCAAAAGAAAAGGTAAGGAAAACATTCTCTTCTATTGTAGCCATTAATAAGCTTTGCGTGTTTGTTACATTTTCTATCTTTATTAATCTATTTATTAATCATTAATTTTTTTAAGTATTAAAATACAAAGAGGCTTCCTCCTTGCATAGCTGGCCTCCTGCCATGTGGCCTTTTATTATAATCTCACAAGCAAAGCAGCATGGGAACTGCTCAGTAATTGAATGGAAGACCCCTAAGGAGCACCTCTGCGCTACCTGAAATGATGTTGAGCTGTCTTTCCTTTTATTGGGTAATGAGCCAATACCCCATTATGCTTTTAAGGGGTGCACTCTTGTGACTGGAAGTGCTAACTTTCAGATGAGATATGAAAGGGCTTGACCTTTTTGAGGCATTGTTCTCACATGGCAATATCAGACAGCAAAGATGTAATCCTTGCTTTGTAGCCACATTTAGCTTCATTCCAAAAAGTTCCACTTAATTTTTAAATACAGAAGCACTTCCCAATCCTTTTTGCACTACATCTCCACTTCTGCTCTAAGCCCTTCAGCAGTGACTGAATTTCTGTGGGTCCCCTGACCCTATTCCTACCCACAAGGGGTCACAACCCATAGTTTGGGAATTGTGGTGTTCTTTTTTTCCTGCTAGAAATAACACCGAGTAATACTGAATACCATTAAGTAGTCGCCAATTTCTACCACAGATACAGCTTTATTTTAATACACGTTTCTAGTGATTCAAAAATTGACTATATTGTATGTGACGTTACAAAGAATGTGAAACGTATCAAGACCCTTCGGTATGATGGTGATGTATACATAAAAACAGTATTGTCACAGCCACACCTCTATGGTAAAAGGGTAGCACTATATCTGTGTAAAAGCGTGAACAATTATGTATAATTGGTTGAGGGTAAACTATAAGGAAACAGTACGAGTGAGAGGAAGATTAGATCAACGTATGTTATCATAATGGGTCCTTCTCATCTTAAAATCTATGAAATTCTGCTATCCATCCAGATTTTACCACCCTTATTCAGGCTGAATGGTACCTTAGGACTTGAGGCACAAAAGGATTTGGGTGTTACAATGCCTATGATTTAAACACGTGGTCCCTGGCGTGGAGTCCATAGACCTAAGCTGTGTGTCTAGTCTCCACATACAAGCTGAATTTTCTTTCATACAATTCAGCACATACGCCTTGTCAACATCTTGTAAAGATCAACATTTTTTTAATGAAAGGCTAATGTAATTAAGACATTCAGATCCACAGGAGATATGAAGAGGAAGGAAACATCGATGTTGGTCCAAGGTCAGACACAAATGAACAAGAGTCGTATTGGTCAGAGCCATGGTTATCAAAATAATAGAAGCTTGACTTTAAAATGAAGTTAGAGCAGAATACTGACACACTGATAAAGTTACCATTATTGATTCCATGTAAGTATCTTTAATATACCAACATTAATCTAATAAAAGGTCTTGCACATTGCAATCTTTGGTGCAAATCAAGACAGCTAAACTTCAAATCATCTGGAAAAATTCTGCTTTTATTTTTATATATACAAACCTTTAGGCACCTCCCACCAGCCTATTTTTATCAACCTGATGATGATTTATCACACTTATCCATCAGTCTGTACCCAGCTATGGACAAAGGGTACTTCCACTTCTGATGCTCAGAGAATAGCATAATCAGTTATGATTAAGGAGAGATTGTCTCAACCCCTTCACTGCAGCTGTTCCTATGGCAAAAGAAAAGTCAAGTCATATTTGCTTTATGCTTTGAGTTATACAATACTAGTGTACACAAATTGGCAAAAAGATGGAAGATAAGATGTTTACTGGCCACTCTCTGAAATATTTCCCATAAATCTTACCTGAGATCATTCCACTTACACCTCATCTCTTCTTCCATATATATGCTTTGGGCTACATCCTCAGCCTATGTTCTGGTGAAGTCAACTGAGCTCTGATCACTTATGGAGAACCCGGAGCTAAATCCACAGAACAGCTTAAGCGTTTCAGTGGCATGCTTTGAAGTTGTAAGTTAGCACCCAAGCCTGCTGTGTAATGCCTGGGGAAAGTCAGGCACCTAAGACTGGGATTCATATAAGCCATCATGCTGACTATAGACAGATCTCACACATTGCTGACCACTGCCTTAGGCAGCTTCCCAAAGAGCTTGGTTATGACTCACAAAGATGTGATTAGGTAACAGTGCTAATTTAAAGCTGCCCATTCTGTGCCCCCAGCTGATTTTGCCATTTCCAATTGAAGTTCATCATGGCTGCCAGTAAGTGGAAGAGGGTACAGAGCAGGGAGGGCATTGGAGCAGCATGGGATTAGCAACCTGCTGTAGCAACCGAATCACCTGGCCCACTGTGCTAAAAGGCTGCCATCCCTTAGCTTAAGGTAACCAACAGGAAATGCTGAAAGAGGGATAATGCCTTCAGTGTATGCCTCTCTAGGACTTAAGCAAATGAGGTTCTTTGGGTAAATCTGATATCTTTTAGTAGACCATAGTTGGAAAAATTCTTTGCAAGCTTTCAGGTACAATTACCCTTCATCAGGCAGAGGAAGTGTCTGCAGTTGGTCTGTGCTTTTCCTGGATGGAGTAGTAAAGCAGCCAGAGGCCCTGAGCCATAGAGAGACGCCGATATTTAAAACAGGATTCACAACCCTTACCCACTTCCACAGGAACTACTTCAACATTCATTGGAGCAGCAACTGGAACACAGGTCTCTCGTTTTCAGAGCTGTACCACAAAAGTCATAGTTATTCTGTCCCTTTCTTTTCCTAAATGAATGTTTAATTTTCAGGCAGAGTAGAACTGCTCCAACAGGAGGAAGCTGAGTGTGAGGGTGGAGAGGAAGCCTGAAGGATATGTATTTGGACCTGGGTGCCTGCAGGGGCACTTAGGGCACAGAAAGAAGCGCAGCTCCCCACTGCACCTCAGAACAATTTGCAGGAAGCATTCTGAGTCACAACGATCCCCCGGACCAAACACAAGTTCACTGCTGGTGCCAGGGCAGAGGGGAACCTAGGTGTGCGCTGGGAGCCTACAGCCAGTTTCCCGTAGCAATGCCCCTGCTCCCTGCCAGCCCTGGCTGTTTTCAGAATGGGAAGAGGGCAAGGCAGTAGGGGCAGCTCGTTCTAGGGGTTCCCCAGCTGGGGCTGGGGTGAATTGGAAACCCCCGCCCCGCCCCAATTCACCCATC
>NW_017729030.1:47320655-47328925 GCF_001723915.1 Gavialis gangeticus | reverse complement strand
GCCCCAATTCACCCACCCCATCCTCCAGCAGGGGCTGAAACACCCCCAAACCAAACTCCCTCTGCGCCTTTCCTCCCTTTCATTCTGAAAACAGCTCAAAGTCTGGCAAGCAGGTGGACAAGTTTTGAAACGTCTTCATCTGACCCTCATGCAATGAGGGCTCAAAATTTTTGCCCAATCAGCCATTTTTTTAAGCAGTCTACAGCCACATACTTGTGTTTGGTCACAGCTATAGACCACTTTCTGTGGCCAGGGGGGGCAAAAATTATCACTTCTTTCTGTGCCCATTGATAGGACTTGGGCACCTAAGTCCTTTTATGAACCTGGCCTTGCTCCTTTGTATGAACATGTAAAATTGCCTTGGCCATTTTTGACATATTAACTAAAATGCAACATTTAGTTCCTTAATAATAATGGGACTGAGCTGATCATCCAGCCCATGCACTCAACTTTGGGACAAAAAGATTCTGCGGGTGACCAAACAAGCAGCCTAAAAGCCCTGTAAAGTTCTTAGAAGTTTTAAACTTTTGTATTGGGATAATTTTTTTATAATCTTCCACTTCTGCGCTGGTAAAATCTCCATCACCAGGAGCTCAACAGTCCAGCACTCCAATTAAGATATTAAAAACATTGCAAAAAATTACCTGCTTTTTTTATATCCCTATCTATACTGATCAATATAAAAAAGATTGCTGTCATATAGGTATTAAGTATGCATAGCTGTATTCTACATTAGACACATAATGGTTTAAAAATATCAATTTTGTCCTGGTGAACAGATGTCCACATTACTATAACTGCCATCATATTTAGTGCTAATTAGCACACTTGTTGACAAGTCTCAGCAGGGAGGTTAAAGACTGGCAGTGAAATTAAGCTACCCTCTCACCCTATAAATAGTCCCTTCAGGTCATAGCTAAAGCACAATATGCAGAAGCCTGCACAGCCTCTTTCAGACTATGGGCTAATAAAAGATTGGCAGCAAAATGTTATGTGACTAGTGAGGTTTGGGGAGCCTTCATTTTTGAGTGTCTAGCATGAGCCTCTGTACAGAAGCCTACTTTTAGAAAGTGCTGAGCAATCATCCTTGAAAAAATCAGGCTCTGATAAGGTGGCCCAAGGTGGTTGCTCTCCTCCAGGGCTTTCAATTACTACTGAAATCCCTTTTTCTTTTTTCTTTTTTTTAAAAAGGATTTTTTTTTACCCACACACTTTCTGGCCATCTCATAACAACATCTTGCAGAGCTGATTTCATACCCCCTAGAAACTGTCTGGAAGTCATTTTCCAATGTTTTAGAACCAGAAATTTAGGGTTGGAAGGGACCCAAGGAGCTCATCTAATCCAACCCGCTGCTCAAAGCAGGACCAGCTCCTGTACAGAAGCCTGGTTTTAGGAAGTGCTGAGCAATCATCCTTGAAAATCAGGCTCTGATATGGTGGCCCAACTATATCATCCCAGCCAAGGCTTTGTCTAGCCAGGTCTTGGAAACCTTCAGAGATGGAGATCCCACAACCTCTCAGGTAACCTGTTCCAGTGCTTTACTACCCTCCTCGTGAAAAAGTGTTCCCTGATATCTAACCTAAACTTCCCTTGCTGCAACTTGGGACCGCTGCTCCTTGTTTTGTCATCCACCACCACTGAGAACAGTCCAGCTCCATCCTCTTTTGATCCCCCCCCTTCAGGTTGTTGAAGGCTGCTATTAAATTCCCCCCTCAGTCTTCTCCAGACTAAATAAGCCGTTCCCTCAGCCTCTCCTCATAAGTCATGTGCCCCAGACCCCTCACTAGTTTCAATGTCCTCCTCTGGACTCTAGTTTGTCTACATCCTTTCTGCGGGGGGGGGGGGGGGTGCAAAACTAGACACAGTACTCCAGATGTGGCCTTGCCAGTGCTGAAGAGGGGAATAATCACTTCCCTTGATTTGCTGGCAGTACTCTTACTAATGCAGTCCAGGTAGCTGTTAGCCTGCTTTGCAACAATGGCACATTATTGGCTCATATTCAGGTTCTCGTCCACTATAACCCTCAGGTCCACTTCTCCAGAGTTGCTGTTTAGCCAGTTGATCCCCATCCTGTACCGGTGCATGGGATTGTTTTGTACTAAGTGCAGGATTCTGCATTTGTCCTTATTGAACCCTAATGGCCATGTCCAGATGAGCACAGATGTTCAGTATCTGGCTTTGCAGACCCATCTGTGCATCCGCACGCATTCCTTGCACTGCTATCTTGAAGCACCTGGGGGTTGACCCTGGGAGATTCTGGGGTCAAAAAATCCTGCATCAAAAATAAAAAGGTGGAGAGGAGCATGTGGTAGTAGTGTGCACCACAAAAAACCAAAGCCTGGCCAGCTGGAGCCACGCTCCAGCTGCTGGCCAGGCTCTCAGCTGCGGGAGCACAATGGTTGCAGCTCACTGAGGACCACTGGACCCCAGATAAGGCTACTGGGGCCAGCACAGTTGCTGGCCCCAGCCTCCACTACTCCACACCCAAGGTAACCTGCCACACACCAAAGTGTGCATGGTAGAGTCATTACCTAGGGGCCAGTAGCAGTGGCACAAGGTGTGCCACTGCTACGTGTCCCCAAGGAAACAAGCATCCACACTCACCTGGATGTGGCTCATGAGATTTCTTTCAGACCAACCCTCCAATTTGTCAAGGTCTCACTGAATCCTAGCCCTATCCTCCAGCGTATCTACGACTCCCCCCTACTTGGTGTAATCTGCAGACTTGCTGAAGGTGCACTCCATCCCATCTTCCAGGTTATTGATGTAGGTATTGAACAAAACTGGCCCAGGACTGACCCCTGGGGCACTTCATTTGATACTTTTATTAACACTAGGCCTTTTTTCATCTGCAGAACTCAAAACACTTTATAAAAGAGTGGTCAATTTTAGACCCATCTTACATACAGGAAAAACTGAGGCCCATAGGGATTTAATTATTTGCTAATGGATCAAACCACACAGCAGCAGAGCATAAACAGCTTTTATATTTATGCAAAGAAACTTCCTGTAGGATGTATTTTAAATACACATAAAGCTGTTGCTATTGTAAATATTATCAAATAGATTTTCATACAGAAATATCCCTGCCTAGGGAAGGCCAGAGTAATATTAACTGCTTGCAAAACATATGTAAAGATTTTAATGCCACCTTCTGTCACTGTTATACTGCAATATAAATAAATCTCAAATTTGGCATAAACTCATTTTTTTGCAGATGCATCTACATAAATAACTTGAACCACTCCAGAGCAGTCAACTGAAGGATTCCCATGGTCTTGAATAGGAACTGATTCAGGCCCTTGGAGCAATGCAGAACTCCATTTCAGTTTGCATGTGTTCATAATAACTTTGTTTGTTTTGGTTGGGGGGTTTTTGGGGGGTGGGGTTTGCTTTTTGTAGCTTTCTACCTCTCCTTTGCCTAAAAACTTCATAAAAAGTTTACAAAAAGGTGTTAGCTCTCAACTGGTTTCTCATAAAAATTACATGATCTTTCAGACTTCTGGCATGAGATTAAAAAAAAAATCTCCCAACTGCTCAAAAGTCTCAAGTACTTTGACGAATCCCAACTGAGTTTTGACACTGTATCTAAGCCCAATAAGGAGAGTTTAACTTGGCCTGTGGTCTTGTGGCAAACACATTGCACATTTCTTGGGAAAATAATACTGTGTCTTCTAGGAACTGATCCAGCTGTTGGGAGACATGGCTATACCTCTTGCAAATCCAGGTACTGTGCTTGCACACATGTGCACAGCAGCTGTTTTATGACCTGGATATGGGCATATTTAGAAGGGAGAATGAATCCCACAAGTGCCTAAGATGCTGAAACAATACTGAGGATACAAAGCAGTATAGAATTGCCTGTCTTCACACTGCTCACCTCCATTTGTGTAAAAGGTAAGAACTGCCCATTTTGAATGCTCCTGTTCATTTTTTATCAACTAGATCTAAAATTAGGAAATGAACCCACCCAAACATGGCAAATCTCTTAAGTAAAATATGGTTCTCAAACTTGGGCTGTAGTTACTGCAATAGCAATCCATCTTCCTGCGTCATTGTCTGCCATAGAGGAATGCTACTTCTCACTCTGCTTCAGTTTTAACATATATAAAGGTAACGACTATTATATACCTTCTATCACAGCTCACTTCAGACAGTGATTCACTGAAATGATAAATTTAAGCTTGTTACTCTCTTAGGAAGTTGCCTTTCTAAATAAAACAAAAGAAAGTGCCCTCTTTACATCTGATCACTCTGTGCAGACTCCCCATGCAGATGTTCCAGATGATCTTTCTGGTTGGATGAAACCAATATTGTGAAAGGGGCCTCACTTTCTGTCTGGTTAGACTAGGGATTGACAACTTCAAGGCCGCGGGCTGAATCCAGTTCACAGAGCCATCGGATCCGGACAGTTAGACCAGGGGTTGGCAACCTATGGCCCAAAGGATGAATTTGGCCCACAAAGCCATTGGATTCAGCCTGCAGATATGGGGCTTTGGTGGCATTCATAGCAGGGGGCAGCCCACTCCTCCCTAGTTTTTGTGCCTATTTCCTTAAATATAGTATGACCAGGGTATTCTGGTATAGGTTGGGAGGCCCACAATGTAATGACAAATCCTAATTCTAGGTGCATGTAGGGCATCAGCAGAGAGAAAACTACTGGCATGGACTGCATCCTATGTGGAAAAAACGGTGCATGTAAGTTTTAATGCTGTTGATCTAAAACAGCCATTAGATGAAGGCAAGGCACAAAGCAACTGGGAATCACACACTCTGACATTAGCTAACAAGCTCATGCAAAATCTCCTGCTACATATAGCAGCATTATTATTAGAAACTTCACATAGCTATAGCTAGAGCCCTCCTGTCTTATATTTTTTCATAAAAAGATATTTTTCAGAATTGTAGGAATTATGAAGTTTGGGATAGGACTGTCATTCTTCAAGTTCTAAACTAGTTCCTCTTTGATGAATTTAAAAAACCCCTAACATTATTAAAAAGTAATATAGGAGCACAAATGCAGACCAAGATCCGCAGAAGTTATCACTCCATCAGCATGATCTTAAAGAATAAAGCACTGGGTGTATATTGATATCTGTCACTCACAGACATGACACCTGTTAAATGTAAGTGAACAGCTCCATTCTTTGGTGTAACCTGACTCTTGCCTGTTTGCACTCTGAATATTTATTAAGCAATCATCTTTAAGACTTCATTTGGGTATATGTAGCTACGTACTGTAATTGGAACTGTATAAGTAGAACTTAATGAAAAAGCTAAACAAAATGTTAATGTGATTTAAAAATACACGCTGAACCTTTTTAAGTTGGCATTTCAATTAAAAATAAATAAAATCCAGTTACATGGTGATACAGTGCAGAGATCTCATTTTCAACAGTCAAGGTTCATTCTTATTCAAAAAGTGACAGATTTCTCTAGGGTAGACAGAACCAGAAACAACCATCTTCTATCCATTCAAACCAGGCAGATGTAATTAAGGGTGTACAAACAGATCACTTTCCTAAACTTCAGACGGCTCTGAATATCACATTTTACGGATAAAATGCCTTTTGTGATCATTGTTGTTTTCCCGTGGCCTGTCTGATAAGGTCAATAATGTTATAATAAAATCTAAATTGCATCAAGTTATTACTAGGAAAGAATACTAAGAGTACTGCAAAAGGCTTTGCATATTCACCAGCATGCTGGTACACAAACACATGTAGCTTTAACACTTCAACAACGTTGCTGCAGCCACATCTCCTCATGTACCCTGTCAATTCTTATAGGATAAGCAGCATTGGCTCTGGGTAATTTTTGAATGGGAGATCTCCAAGAACTGCAACAAATAAATACTATAGGAAGCAGCACTGGTATTTCAGAGGAGGCAGCAATTTTCCTGCTAAGTAATGGACTGAAGTCCTGGCACGATGGGGGAACACTACTTAACGGATGTTCCTGCTTTACAACCACTTTTGCTTGTTATAGACTCCATGGATGTTCCAGTATCCCACCAAATTCCAATGCAGATAACAGCTAAGTTTCCTGGCAAAAGCCACAGCTGTATGTCTCACAGGATCTATCCAGGGGTTCTTCAGTTCCGGTATTCTGTCTCAAATGTCACTATCTGAGGCCTCAGAAGAAAGCACGCACAAAATTATAAAAGCCAATAAGTGGACCTGCTCCAAACATTTCCAGTGAAATGCTTTCCCAACAGAACACGCCAGGTCTTCAAACCTTTCCCCCCTCACCCTCCCAAATATTGTGATTTCCTGTGGAATGGAAATCGTGGCTCTCAACGAACTTTACAAGCAATGCATCTGACTAATGGGCTTTGAATCAGATTCCTGAAGTAGTTTACACAGGGAAGCGTCCATGAAGAGTCTTTGCCAAACATCCTTTCCTACCAGCTTCACAGTACAGGAATCAAAATTTCAATACCACCTTGTTAAACTAGGCTAGAAGGTCTTGCTCCTCTGCTCACCACAATGGGGATCAGGAAGGAATTTTGCCCAAGATTACACCAGCATGCACTGTGGGGGGTTTACTCCTTCCCTTGTTGTGGGAGGTATAAATCCTGTCCCTTGGATCCCTTGCCTGCGTCTAGAAGAGTGCAGCTGTGCAGTATCTGGCAGCACAGACATGTCTGCGGTGCCACATACTGCACATTCAGGTGTTCTCCATGCTACAAGGTAGTAGCGCAGGGGCTTTTTTTGACCCCAGGAGATAAACGCTTTTCTAGGATGATTAAATATGGATGACCCTGCCTTGACCAGAGGGTTGAACTAGATGACCTTCTCCATTACCTACAATGCACACCATTTGATGCTACTGTCGTTACATTTTATCATCTAGCGTCAAGACTTCCTCTAGTATCCCACCCTCTTATTTGGCAGCGGAGGCTTCATTAATTCTCCACAGTTATTGTTTTTTCTTCTCTTACGGCTTGGACAAAAGCTTGGCTTTGTGGAGCTGTTATCTGAACTAATTTTTGCCTTCACAAGCAGAAATTCAGGGCTACACCTCCAAATTATTTTTAAACAGGATTTGGCACTGAACTGCCACTTTTGTTACTTGTGTCCAAAATTTAGATCTTCAAAACCTCCACACGCAGCTGCCACCTAACACTAAAAGCAGAGGCTCCGGGTGCCTGAGTGTCTGATAGTACGTTTCTCTCGCTGCTTCACATTCTGGGCACTCTCAGAAGCACATCTCTCTGCACTGCTAAGCAGCTGGGCACTATCTACTGCCTAACCCCTGTTAGGATTCACATGCTAAGCAATACCATTTTGCATGGTGATGTCTTCTGCCTATACTGCCTGCATTGCTCGGTCTTACAGACACTCTCAGAGTATGTCTAACAGATCTCATGCCACAAAATAAAAAGAATGGGGGTGCTACTACCACTCTCTTCCATCAAACAGCTGAATAGTTAGTACCTTCACTCAGGGTGTAGGAGACCGTGGTCCAATTCCCTCCACTGCCCAAGGGGATTTGAACCCACAACTACCCAGAAGAGGGCCCTAGTCACCAAACTATACTAAGACCATCTTAATCCCTCCTGTAGAAATGGTTCCCAGTTTCATTCACTGAGTGAGAGTGAACAAGACTATGATCCCTAATGTGTAGGGCACCCAGGTTCCAATCCTTGTCATACTGAACTCTTCACACTTTTAATAGGTATTTATTTGGTTTCCAAACACACTGCTTTCTCACCTCCTACTACATTGATGATCTTATGTTTTCCAATTATACAGTTCTAGGCAATTCAGATCCTAACTGTACAAAGGGATACCTGGATGTGAAGAAAACAGCATGCAACATGGAACTTTTAGCACCTGACCAAAATAAAAATCCTAGCCCTTCAAATTTGTGCTGCTGCCTGGATGGCTCCTAAACCTGGTTGATGATGAAGCTGGCTCCTGGTTCTTTTTGGCTGTGTGGGCCTACGTGCCATTCTAGGGTATTAAAGAATTGCCAAGGTTAGCACGGAGTGGCTTCTCTAGGAATCCACGACAAAACCTCTAGGCTTCAGATTGCAATGCAAACAGGTGAAGTATATAGGTAATCAGCTTTGCTGATGAGACCAGCCACACACTGCTACTTTGTATGTCCCATGTCTGCTAATAAGGCTTTAAAATAATTTTATACTTCTACACAAGCTGGGGGACTGTGGCGTAGACACCCATACAGTCCAATGGGTCACCAGCTGGTTAGAGAGTCGCACCCAGAGGGTGGTAGTGGATGGGTCCTTCTCGACCTGGAAGGA
>NW_017729030.1:47317039-47320171 GCF_001723915.1 Gavialis gangeticus | reverse complement strand
GGCTAGAGTCTGGAACCAGCTTCCAAGTGAGGTGGTGCAGGCTCCCACCCTGGGGGTTTTTAAGAGGAGGTTGGATGACCACCTTACTGGAGTCATTTGACCCCAGTGCTCTTCCTGCCATGGCAGGGGGTCGGACTAGATGATCTGCTCAGGTCCCTTCTGACCCTAGAAACTATGAAACTATGAAACACAAATAAAAAATAGCAAATAACTATTTTAAAGGGGGCTGGGGGAGAAAGTCATGCAGGCAATCAGTATGGACTCAGTAGCATCCGAAGTTTTAAAACAAATTCTGAAGGATAGTTATTAAAGAATTTTGAAGACTAATTAAAGGCACGTTAGATACAGTGCAACATGGGTTTGCCAGAAGTAGATCATTCCAGGCTAGCCTAATATTTCTCTTTTATAGGGCTCTTTGTTAGGGTTATTTGGTACCAGATATGGATTCAAATCCCATCAAGTAGAGAAAGGAAAGACTAGAACCAAATTCTCCAAGATCTTGGAAGAATGCTCTAACCACTGAGTTACTGGATATATGAAGGACACCAACTCTTCAGACACCTTTTAAAGAAAAAACTAATGGACTAATCAATCAAATAGCAAACTCTGGCATACCCAACACCAGAAGACTGTTCTGCAAGTCTTGACTTTAGGGAGGTACCTTCTTGCACCCACAGAAGCAGCAAGAATTCAGGTGCATCCTGTCCTCAAGATTTCCTATTTACTGTAGCTGGCTCCCTACTCAGGATGCTGGCTTTTGTGGAGTCCATTCTTTGGCACTTGACTTGAACAGGGAGCCTAGACACCCGACTCTCTTAGGAAGAGAGTTATGCATTCAGGAGAGCGACTGCCTAATAGCTAGATGTTATAACAGTGGACACTGCAATGCCTAAGTCCCTTTGTGTACCTAAGCCCCAGTCAATACAGCATCTTTAGGAAGAGAATATTATTTGCAAGTTGTCTTTTCTGAAGTTATCATTTAACCCAATTCCAACCTGCCCACTGAACTTCTGCTCATACTTAGGAAGCAAACACTTATGATTATTTTTTGATCATGCTATTACATAAATATTTCTGCCATAAATTATTCATACAGAACTGGAAACTCTTAGCTACTGAGTCACAGAGAGTCTGCTCATGACATTCAACTACCAGTGTCTCACAGGGCAAAAACTTATGCCAACAGCTCCCCAGGGTCTGCTTCTCATCTTAGAAGCACAAGATTCAAAAATAGAAATTCTGTCAAATGTGCATCTTCAGAGAAGCCAATATAATAATCTTGCCTCATCCTTTGATCATACCTATCGACTTACTTCTTTGTTTAGGTTGCTACTAAATCTAAATTCATCCAACTATAGTTTTTCCTTTAGTTAAAATAAGAAATAAAGCAAATGCCAAATTAAATTCAGTTCATTTTTCCCCTCTTCAATTTAGTGGGAAATTCTTTTTTCCTTTCTCTGCAGGAAGAAGATGACTTCAGAGAGTCCAAGTCAGAAGCCAAAATAAAATAAAGAGGTCTCTGAACCACAAAAATGCACTTTAAATAGATTCATTCCATGAATTCTTAACTCTCAGTGTTACTTTAAGTTTCCAGAAAATGTGTGAACCTAATGGAATATACTTTATACTTTGGACATTTGATTTGCTTTCTATATTTTACCTGCTTCTGCCTCAGTGATTTTTCTTCAAATGTAGATTAAGTTGATTTAAATTTAAATCTGTCTCTATAAGACAGATTTACCTCACTGATTATACTAAAACTCTAGTAGTTCTGGGTACCATTTAGGTATCTGAGTTCCTCATGTCATTGGTGTTTGTCACCACTGAGCCTCATTAGATGACAGACATGCACTACCTATTGGGGGCCCGCATCAGGAAGGCTTTGGGGTTCCAAGCCAGGACTTTATACTGAAATACCACTCACTCAGATTTATGAAGGAGGCTCTATATAAACTGGTGGGGAGCTACAAACCTTTTGACAGTGAGACACTTCATCTAATACCAGGAGTGAAAGTGGTTCATGAGAGCTACAGCTAAGGAATGCATCATTATTTTCCTTGCCATCTCCAGCAGTGGTAAAAAAGATTGCAACATCTGACAGCTGTCTCTTGCTGTCAAGATTTCCTCCTTTGCCTTGCAAGCCTACGGCTGAAAAAACACCTGTCAGAATTTGCTATACAAAATAGGAGATTCTGAGGCAGCTGCTTTGTTAATAATAGGTAGATGGTTCATCTCAAGAAGGTGCAAAGATATGGTCAACAGAGAGAACAGCATAGGAGGGCTTTGCAAAACTGGGATTATTTGTTGTTCTGTTTGTTAGTTACCCAGGGGTGGGCAAAATGCAACCTGCGGGCTGTATGCAGCCTGTCAGGTCATTCTATCCAGCCCATGGGGCCCCTAAAAATTTTTGAAAATAAATATTTATCTGCCCCAGCTGCCTGTCATGCAGCCTTTGATGGCTTTCCAAAACTCAGTAAGTGGCCCTCCACCCGAAATAATTGCCCGCCCCTGTTACAGTGCCACTCATGATGTGCCAAATTAGAGCAGCCATTAAATCTAAGGACTGATAGAAAAATAGATGAAGGTTAGGAAAAAGGAAAGAAGAGGTTCTTAAACATGAACAGGTTTAATAGCGAGCTTTCAGGGAGGTCATATCATCTGTTGAAGGCTGCATGGAAGAATACACAAAGGTTATATAAATAGGAATTCAGTTTCTACCCTTCAAGCAGATGGGTAGATCCCCTACACAGCAGCAATGCCTCACACTACTTGACCATGAAAGGAGGCTGTTCCAGAAGAGGTCTAAGCTACTTACATGACAGCTGCATGACCACCTTCTATGGTCTGATCTGCATCTTCTCATTTCCCCTGCAGCATGGTTCATATTTCCTCAATAGTTCTCCTGGCTGTCATGAAGTGGGCAAAAAAAATAAAAATTGAAAACTAACAGAAAATTTTAAACTTAAATTTAAAAATTAAATTAAACTTAAATTTAAATTTTAAATTTAAAAATTCTGTTTTGGCAAAGATTCAGGCTTATGAGTGAAGGCATGGCTTACCCTTTTGTTACACATAGTTTGTCCAGTTCAGGGCTGCCTGATGTTTCATAGTTGGTAGGGTTGGAAGGGGCCG
>NW_017729030.1:47297142-47312039 GCF_001723915.1 Gavialis gangeticus | reverse complement strand
CCCCAATGCCTGCTGGTCCCTGCTGACTAGTTTGTAACAGGCCACTAATTCCCCCCTCAGCCTTCTCTTGTGGGGGGTGAACAGGTTCAGGTCCCTGAGCCTCTCCTCATAGGGTCTGCCCTGCTGCCCCCTGGTCATGCGAGTGGCCCTCCTCTGGACTCTCTCCATGTTGTCTACATCCCTCTTGAAGCGCAGCACCCAGAACTGGACGCAGTACTCCAGCTGCGGCCTGACCAGTGCCGCACAGAGGGGGAGTATCACCTCCTTGGACCTGCTTGAGATGCATCTGTGGATGCATGACAAGGCGCAGTTGGCCTTCCTGACTGCTTCCCCACACTGCCGGCCCATGTTCATCTTGGCATCAATGATGACTCCAAGATCCTTTTCTGCCTCTGTACTGACGAGAAGGGAGTTCCCCAGCCTGTAGGTATGCTGCTGGTTCTTCCTCCCCAGCTGGCTTTGTAGAACCACAGAACATGTTTGGACACATCTGTTAAAAAAACAAAACAAAACAAAAAAACCAACAAAGCATTGCTCCTTTTAGCTTGCCTGTAAATCTTGGTACATTACACTGCATTAACTCCCACTGCATGCAGCCAGCTATGCTGTGCTACTCCTATCCACAGACCAGCAGAAATGAGGCAAGAGCATCAGCAGCAAGATGTGAAAACAAACCTACCATAAGCTGACATGATTTTATTACATGAACTGGGTTTTAAGAGATGAATAACTCAGCTCCAGTTGATGCCAATGTGATCTGAAGTTGCCCAAGTCTTGTGTAAATTAGACCCCTTCTGTCTGGGCATCCTCTGTGCTTACAGCAGCAGGTAGAGACTACACTTGCTAAAATGCATTTTGTATCAAGTGTTTCGAGGCACTTCTGATTAACTCTTTAACACTGATGACCACTGGACAATGTATTTCCTACTCCAGTACTGCCTACCCCCAGAGAAATTGGTATCCTTAAAACCAATGAAAGCTAAAGACAATTTTGAAAGGGTCCAAATGTTTCCAGTTTGAAACAGCTACAAGCATGTAGCCCTATACTGCTTGATCCACTCTGGTTTGCTGCGGTTCCAGCAGAGAAGGTCGCAGTTCCCAAATTCCAGCTCGTGTGTCCGAAGTACAAGCCTCTCCACATGCATGTAATCTGGGTTAACTACCTGTATATTGGATCCCGCAGTAACCTTGATAGCACATCATAGTGATTAGTGTCGAAATACTGTATATCAGGCATTGGCAGCATCTTACTAGTGGTGGGCTGGAAAAACCCAGCTCAGGTCTGAGGTGGGCCAGCACTATGACCCATAGTGGGTCACTTCCTCTCTGATGATGACACAAGAAATATTTAATGACTGACCCACAGCACCCTACTTGGGAGGACTGTATGGGGCACAACCAATCCTCAGAACCTGCCTTTGCAATTCAAAACCAGATGAACTGCCAGCTTTCCATTCCTTTGACCAGCATTCAGGATTTCTATTTACAGTTTCTAGCCACTGTGACAAAGACTTCAGCATCTACTTACCAACACTTAACAACTTATTGGACACCACCAAAATCCCCCAGCTTTTTACTTATCCAGATCCAGTGGCTCTACAGACTGAATCTAGCCCACAGGCTGCCCACCCCTGTTATGTATTGTAATGATGATTCAGATGTGGTGAATGAAGAGGAGGGATTTGGTGGCTTCAACTGCTCTGGGGAAATAATTTCTTTTAAGTTTGAGTTATATTTAATGGATGTCCATCTCTTACAAGCAGCCAGGATAGATTTGCACCTTGTAAACTAACTAAATCAGAGATTCATCCCTATGCTATGCTACGCGTCTCTAATTTAGTAAGTCTACAAGGTGCAAATCTACCTTGCCTTCTGCCTGACTGCAGATTAACATGGCTAATTACCTCCCTCATCTCTTAAAGCACAGTTCAGCTGTAAACTCTTTAAAGCTCAGTGTCATTATCCCCATTCACAGATAAGTGGACTGAGTCACAAAGAGGTGATGAGACTTGCCCAAGGTCATCCAGCAGGCCAGGGGCAGAGCTAAGCAGAGAACTCAGGTCTCCTGGGCCCAGTCTATTCAGTAAGCAATACTGGTTCCCCTATAAACAAATAAAAGCACTGCCAAGCACTTGGACAACAGATGAATCAAGTGTTTCAGAATGAGACAAAAACAGAACAGTAAGACTTAGCATTTGGTGAATGTTGTAAACTAATACACCACTGCCTGCACTATGCCCTCCTTATGTGCAGAAATTAGAAGCGTTTTCCTAGCAGACACTTCCTCACCTTCTCTCTATACATTGATACATAGGAAACTCTGTTGCTCTGATGCATAGGAACAGGATGCAGTAATTGGAGAAGGAAAGTGGAAGGAAAAGAGAAAAGGACAGGGTAGAGGTAGGGAGGCAGTGAAAGCAGTTGAAACTTGGCTTCTAAGAAGGGGAAAAGGGAAATGGCAGGAATCTGCAAGCAGGAATGCAGATTGCATTAAATGGCTGCTATATGATGGCTTTCTTTTGAAGGGAGATTAATGTCAAAAAACACTAGGTCATTCATGAAAACAAAAGGTCCGCTTCTACCTGAGACATGGCTCTCTTTCTGTAGGGACTCAATTCAGCACTAACTGAAATAGGAGATACTGAAATATAAACTATGAAATTCAAGGAACTGGACCACCCTCTAATTTTTCTAGTCTTTCAGTAGTATAGAACATATAAGTAGTGAGGCTAGAAGAGCTAACTCTCAATGCTATTTTATTCAGTTAGTTTGTTGTGAATTATTTCATACTGACTACAAGAGATTATCTCACGTTTTGGGGTCTCTCCAGTGGAAAATATATTGTTTCCTTTACTTGATCTGTTGCTTGATGGTGTGAGACTGCTTTGATTTGCATGCAAAATGAGGGTAAGATGGTTGATCAGATACCTAAAAGCTACTCAAAAAAAATACAGTCCAGCATTTACAGTTCAATCTTTGATCAATCATTGAAGTTGATGCCAAAAGTTCCATTAACTAAATTAACTAATGAGGTTCACCTCAAAACTTCCAACTTCATTTCTAAATGGCTAATCAGATTCCAAATAATAAAAACTGCGGCACAAGTACAAGCCAGCTAGAAAGGGAAAAAAAGGCACAACAGTATTTAAAAGTTGTTAAACATGCAATACCCATTTTTAATGTGTATTGCCCATTGGGAACTATTCAGAGCAAGGCCCTCCAATGTTTTGACCTCTAATATGTTCTATTCACAAGTCAATGGCCATAGAAGCTCAGCTAGTACTCCTAATAACTATAATAACAGAACCAGTTACTTCAACCAATAAGCATTAAGAAAACTTGGCATCAAAAGCCCTTATTGCTTTGTTAATATATATCTGTAGATGCTGCAATAAAGGCAAGGGTACAACATCCCATTCCCTTCAGTTGTTATTCCTCCACATTAAGCACACCAAGTTCTCTCAACTCTTTCTTCACACTTCTTTTTTCCTGCATATTGAATATTTCTCTCACACATCCTTGCATCTGTCCTAAATTCTCTCTCTGGTTTGCCTGTTTTGACAGAGACTGTCCCAAAAATGAATACACTACTAAAACTGAAGCCAAATCTGTATTGAGTAGATGGATATAATTACTCCTTTTGCTTTATGCATGTTTCTCCTACTACAATTTATATTATAAATCTTCAGTTATTTGGCTAGGATAAAATGCTGATACATTCTACTGTCAACCCAAATGCATAGACTTAAATGATTAGTTACAAATTAACCTCAAAGTCCATACTTACTTCTCAATGCTGAATGTATTTTGAATTTTCTAAGTAACTCAGGATTCAGACAGTTTGCCTGGAAGAAGAACAAGAAATGGAAGCCTTACAGTAAGAATGACGTTCAAGCCAAAATCTTGGTACATTATACAGCTGATTATCATTTTAAGATATTTTACTGTATTTTAGATGAGACAAAAAAGTACAGAAGGGAAAGTTGGAATACAGATAATACCAGATTCTCCTTTTCCTTGGAAAATCTGTAGGGTGGGTTTCATAAGGGGGTCCACATTTGCACGAGAATCGACTACAGATAGCATTGCCTTCTTCCCCATATCTAGCCCTATAATGAACGTTGAGATTTTCTTCCGTGCATCAAAGGCCCAAGGCCAACATCCAACTTAAGAGGCTGGAAGGAGGTCAGAACCAGATGCATAGACACCGTCTATCCAGACAATAGTAGACCCTTAGAGGTCCAGCTCCCATCCCACACTTGGCTACCAGGTAACATGGGCCCATACCAGATTTTCTGGCCATGGATGCTTCCCAGCTCATCCCAGGCAGAAATTAATAGAAAACCATACTACCAGTTGGTCCTGTATTTATTATTTTTTTCTGAGAAATATCCACATGGCCAGACAGGGGACGATGTATCCATTCTCCTAGGACATCCAGTGCCATCTCATCCCCCAGGACAGACTGAGGACCATTCTAAGTGGCCTTGGGGTGGCTGCTTCTGCTGTGTTAATGCAGCACAAGCTGGGCTCCAGCAGTTATACAAAATACAAGAAATGATTAGACCAAATATGAGCAGAAAGAGGTAGTTAGCCCTGTTAGTTTGAATTCAGGCAGAAAGCAGGGTAGACTTGTAGTTTACAAACTAACTACATCAGAGATACATAGCATAAGCTTTTCTGAATTCAAGCCCATTTCACCAAATGCAACATTAGGTGAAGCAGCTGAAGAAAGGGAGCTGGAAGGTAATGAGAAAGGAATAGGGTGGGAGCAGGGAAGGTGGTTGAAACTTGGCCCTTAAAAAAGGGAAGAGAGCCAGGAAAAAGGATGCATCTGAAGTGAGCTCAGGCTCGTGCAAGGTAATGCTATACATCCCTAATTTAGTTAGTCTATAAGAGTACTTATACATGAGCGAATGCGTGCATACACTGTAAGCATGGTAATTACCACGCTCCAGCAGACTCATGTATCAGTGTCCCTGCACTTTAAAATGGCAGCATGGGGCACCTTAATTAAAGCTTTAGTTAAAACACCCCTGCCACCATTTTTAAGTGGGGGGATGCTAATACACAAGATGCTCCAGGCACTTTAATTACAGCAGCTCTCAGAGCAGTTCTAATTACAGTGACTCCCTCCCCCGCACTCCTAGAGCACATGTATAAACCCTGTAAGATACAAATATACCTAGCCCTATACCAAATATGTCATTGAATATAAATTCTAATTAAGAAATTAATCGGTATCTACTTTTTTAATACCTATATTAATTTTAAGTCTGTCTGACAACAAAATGCACAAACACACATATATGAATCATACAGAGAAAGCTATGGAAGCAATGCTGCCCCATAACAATGGAACTGTACAATTCCTATACTGAGATTATTAAAGCTGCACTATACAAAGACCCATGAATACAGCTAAAGCCCTTTGTTAGGCCATTATCAATAACAGACTGGAACTTTCTGTACTATTTTGAGATGTGACCTTTTTAAATAGCATTGTAGTACAGCGAAAGCTCGAACCTCCCGAGCTGTAATCTCAGCTCTACCACTGTCTTGCTGTGGGGTACTTGGGAAGTCATTTTAACCTCTCAGTAGCTGTTTCTTCATCTGTAGAATGCCTACTTCACAGTGGCATGCAAAGATTATAGAGTTAAATATCTGAATCAACACTTTGAAAATGCAGGATGTTAAGACCAGTGTGAAATACTGTTACTGTTTGAGGATTGTGAACCTCCAGTACTCAGTGATGGCTAGAAAGAAGTCCAATAGAGCCACGGGATTCCCTCATCTTTGTCATGTCAAAACTGATTACTGTTGTACTTAGGACATTGCTACTGACCTAGTCAGTCAGTGACTATAGCAATAGTTTTTTCAAGGGAGAGAGAGACAAAACATAAGTTGTTTTTTTTTTGCCAGCTACATATAGGCATCTCCCATGGAAATAAGAAAGGACTAGACTTGTGATAATGGTACCAAGGGCCTGTATAATAAAGGACCCTTGTGAAACAGCAAAGTAGACTGTGTGTGAAGGTTACTGGGATGAATGAAGCAAATACTAGATACCCAATGAACTAATGGCTTCCAAGAGACGAGACATATCATGGCTAGAAGAAAACAGAAAGAATGGCAAAAGCTTAAATTAGTATCATTTTCTGTACAAACTAAAATGCATATAAGGGAACATTTAGTTAACAATAAATAAGGCAATTCTTAAACATTTAACCACTAAAATTACCATTGGTGGGATTACTTATGTTTGTGAGTACTTTGCTGAATTGGGGCCTAATGTAGAAAGAATCTGAAATAAATCTCTAAGTGATAGAAACCTGCTTGAACAGACTAATATAATATGGGGATATTTCACATCCCTGATCAATAAAAAATCTAGCAATTTGTTCATCTGAGAAGATGCAAGTGCTCTCATTTCTCTTCAGTTTCATTACAGAAGTGAAGGCTAGGCAGTTCAGAAACTCCAAACACTGTTTCTGAAGGCTTATTATCTAATAATTTCCTTTCCCAAAAACCTTCTAAAAATCAACATTATAACTTGGAATCTGTCTTGCTGAAAGGACTCGTGCCTCAATTTAGTGTTAATTAAACCCATTTAACACAAGCATATTGTGTTGGGATGTTTTCAGTCCCCTTATCTAGGATTCCCAAACCACAAATCCTAACTTTGGACTAAATTGTGTTCTACAGTGAGAAAGATACATCCTGAAAGTTATGGCTCCACACCTGTAATTACATGAGAAAGCTCCAGATTAATATTATTCTCCTGTCATGGTGATCACCAAATGTTATGCTGCTATTAATGAAAGGCTGTGGGTGTTATTTAAAAGTAATGTCACTTACACATGTATAGACAGACATACTAAAACATGCCATGGCTTAAGTTTAGTAGGAGGAATAAATTACACCAATTACTGCAGTCTATATTCAAATTTAAAATTAAAGTACATCTTACAACAGATGGTCTCTATTGACCTTAATAAGTTGAGCCTAAAGCCAGTATTTGCTCATTTTCAGGGGTAAATTAAGACAGAACCCATTCATTTGGGCAAGAAAGGCCAAGAATGGACCCATGAAGTATGGCGCTGTAGATTTCTGGGGACATTACCCAGAGATTGATGGAGCTAATGTTACCTGGCAAAGCAGGACTTTCCACAGCTAAAGGGGAAGGCTCTAGCATGCATGCTTGTACTGGGCAGAGCCTCAATTAGCAGACTTGGACCCCATACAAATGTTCAGTTCTAGCAAGCTAAACTCCCACCACTAGAAATGATTCCAGGAGAGAAAGCATAGTACAGACATTAGGCAGCAACCACCTCTCTCCTCCACTCCTTGACCCTTCCTGAAACTCGGGTGATCCCTAGTCTGAAGAAAGTATAGGCTGCTCCAGTCCTCCCATTGGCAAGGAGAACGGAGCAGCTGAGCGCATCCCCCTGCTTGCCTCACTCCAGACCTCCTGGCAGAAACTGGACGTGGCCTTCTTCCTAGGTCCAATTTAAGTTTCAATCCATCACTGCTTGCACCCATTAATCAATGGGGCATTCTGGAACTGCTTCCCTTCTTCCTGACAGTTCCTTGATGAAACGGTTCATCGTTCTCTGGCTTGGTGAGAACTGGCAACTGGCACATAGGCTATTTTACCAGACCTCTAGAAGGTATCATCAGAGTGGCAGATACACACTGAACAGCACCTGACTGCGCGGAACAGCTGTCATTTCGAATGCTGGTTAGCTGCGGCTGCTAGGCTGAACACTGCTCCACAGCACCATCTAGGAGCTAACTGTAAATACTGAAGCCCAGCCCAGAACACTGCTATGGTGTCCCCTTGTATTCATCTTCTGTCTGGACAAAACTTTTCAAGCAGCTTTTTCCCTCTTCCCTAAAAAGGTAAGTTTCTCTATGCTTCTAAATCCCACTCTGCCTGTAACAGGAATTTAGAAACACTGCCAAACTGGCTAGGGAACAGTCTTCAGAGCAACAAGAGGCATTAGGATTTACCTTTGGCACATGCAGGACTTTATCAGTTTATCCACGGCAGACAGACAGACAACAAAGATGGGTTATCACAAACACTCTGGAAAACATAAAGAGAGAGTATTGAAGGCTTTTAGACTGCGGAATTGAAAGAGATCATTTTACTTATGTAAACCATTTATAAAAAAGTTGGATTTTACCTTCTGATTGCTTACTTATATTTATGATAAGTTACACAGTTATTTATAATAAAATGTCTTTCCCATTTAGGATCTTGCACCACACCATCAACACCACCACATACTGCCTCACTCTGTGTCCTCTCTCTGACAGCACACAATACAAACTGAAAAGGAAGAAACCTTTGGGAAGCAAGTACTGAAAAAGTCTGGCCCTTCCTCTACCCTGTCACACAGACACTTCCTTCTAAATTACTTGGTCATTAAGAGGTAAATATTCAAAATAATACATGGGAGATGCCCATACTACATTCATTAATTTATGTACATCTCCAGAGTAGGTTTTCAAAATAAAAGAAGTGCAGGCTGTGGCCCAAGCAAAACTACTGCCATTATTTTAGCTTCCCTGGGAAACCCCTTTTAATTTTGTATGAAATCTCCTACTCAAAAAGCAACACTGCAGTAAGACTACAGACTCGGAGGAACCCTATTCAGAAAAGCATCTGCTCATATACATAAAATTGGGTATGTGCCTAACGTGCTTTTCTGGAATTCAGGATGTAGATAGCTATTGCGTAGGCTCTCCAAAATAGCTGTTTCAATGCAGCACAATATTGCTATATTATAGCTGAGCCTCTTCTGCACAGAGGTAACCCGTCATGGCAAAGTGCAATTTTTGTTATATATAATACTGGTAAAGGCACACAAGGGACCAGTTGTGGGTTGGGGAGTGTATGACAGTTTGAAGTCAGTCTCTCATACCAGCCCTGCCCTATTCACATGTATTAGCTCTCTAGAGACAGAATTAAACGCCCTCTGCTCAACGTGTAGCATACATAGAAGGGTTGAGAAATGTTAGTATAGATATAAAATATTTATAAATCTGCTATCTGCTGGTGCCAACTGGCAAAGATTATCAGTAATCTCAGGGCAAAGGTAGAAACAACTGGATGTTGGAGTGTTGGAATAAAGAGACACGTTTTTCACATGCAAGAATAATGATCTGGGCCGATTAACAGCTAAAAGAAAAACACGAGTGTCAAATTTTCAAAGGTATTTAAATGACTTTTGAAATAGGATGTTGGGCTAGCTGGAAGTATTCTTCGTTTCTAAGATGACACCTAGCCCTTTCCAATGGCTTTCAAGTTAGATTCCAGTTCAGTATCTGCTATTTTACATCTTAACAGAGGTGTAGAACGGGAGACAAACAACTACATACTGTAAACTTCTCTAGATAGCAATAAGCCTAACTCCAATAGATGAGGTCTGTTTATCCTGGTAACATAGTGGAGTCTACAACATACGCCCTTGGACACCACCTTCTTTCTGCAGACAGCAGAATAAGTTGCTGCAGAATTGGTTTCTCTTTTAGCTTCCTGCAAATGAAAGTTCAGACTTAGAATTTATTGACCTTAGATCTGTGAGGTCATCTTGCCATAGTATCCCACTGGAGGGAGAAGGGGAATATCATCACAAAGCTGTACTGCAAAAATGGAACTGCTTACGATGCTTATTCTACAGTAGTTGACATGGAAAACTAATCTGATTTTCATCACAAGTGAACTGCAATCAGTTACTCAAACTTAAGACCTGTGAGGAACTTGGCCTCTTTTTTCTCCCATGAAGTGGTTTTATTTTGAATCTACATCTAGTTACAAAAGGACAAAATCACATGTTGAAACCTTCCCTCTTGATAAGCAAGCCTATCAATGACTAAATAGACTTGGAGACTGGAATCATCTTTCATCGTTTCACCCTTTGATGTGGCCCATCCAGTGCAGAACAGAAGCACTTTCAAAAACACCAGGGATTACCTCAATTTCAAAGGGCTGTCAATCAAATATCTATCAGCAGCACTATATTCCTGAACGTGTGCCCCCGGAGGCTGGGGGCATGGCGACTGCCCGCAGGCAGTGGTGTCAGGGGGAAGTTCCTGCAAGCGGCCATGGTGGTGTTGGTGGCAAGGCGGGGGTGGTGACCACCTGCAGGTGCCGCTGGCAGTGTCGGTATCACTTCTTTCAAGGAAGTGCATCGCCAATCTCAGGGGTTGCATGTGCACCTCCTATATATCACCAATGACTATATTCCCATTTTAAAAAAACAAAACAAAAAAAACAAACAGGTAGAGATTTTTATTTTCTACTCTACAACATTTCCCTTTTGCCTCCTAGCATGCAAGTGTCAAGTCTCTTTTGGTCTCTTTGTCTCCACGTATTCTTAAGCAAAATCATGTCATGGCGGTAATAAAAAACCTGACAGTCTTTGTTTCCACTCTAAAATGGCATTTCCAGCTGCTTATAACTTTAACTCTTGTTCTAAAACTATAAGCAATTTTTTAAACAGAAGACAATTCCAAGTTTTAGGGAGTAGGAATGTGATTATAAATAAAAACCTGCAATATTGTTGGAATATTTCTTGAACAACAGGTTAAGAGAGACCTGCGAGTGCTTTTGTGAAAATTGGGTGCGAATGCCCAGACCTATAGAACTTGGATCTACATTAATTTATAAATAATAAAAGTTGTATCAGCATGTACCGCAGCATTAGCAGAGTCCACTTGCTTTCCTATGATATGTATTTCCTATGACACACACACAGGAGAAGAGGCAGGACTATTACCTGGACAAGATGTCTATATTTTATAATAAGGGCACCTTACTTCCAATTAGCTTCTTGACACATTATCTTTAATTATACTTAAAAAAAAACTTAGGAATTACTCATTATATCTTGTTTCAGGTTAACAGATAGGTGCTCCAATTGCAATAAAGGCACCACTACACTAAAGTGTACATGAAAAGAGCACACAGTTTGGATGCATATATAAAGTGTATGGCAATGTGGAAGAAAAGATAAACTGTCTGCTGAAACACTATTTGAGAAATGGAATGAGACACGTAACACTGCATCAGGTAACAAAGATGGGGATGGCAAATACCCAACTTCCATTTTGCCTATTCCTGACTGGAGAGAGTTTGCTTTGCAATTCTTTTCTATATATCTAATTTTTTTTATTATCCAGTTGTATGTTCAAGTGCATGTAGTCCATACATCCAAGGAAGAATATAGAAGCTTTAAGTAGTTTCCTATGCCAAAAAGTGGAAAAGTACACAGAGGCGATACGCAGCTTCTCAGTATTCTCGTTACCTAAGAAAGAAAAACCAGAATGCTTGGAGCGAGGGGAAAATTGTGCAGAAAGCAATTGTGTTTACTGCAATACGGAGCAAGCCGATTTCCAAAAGATTTGCCATGTTACTTGTAGTAATCCAACTTCAGGAAGGAAACTGCATAAGATAAAAATACTTTTTCCATACACTACCTCGAGCAAAGAAAAAGAAGAGAAAAAAAACCCTACTGTATATATACAGCTACAAGAATAAGGAAATAATATAGAGGAGGGAAAAAGTTAAAGGTTGACGAAGCTTATAACAGGAAGTCATGAATTTACAAAAGGCAAGTGCAGATTAGATACAAGGGGGAAAAGCTTTCTACCAGCAATTGCTCCTAAGAGCAATTTTGACAATAGAACAGTTGGTCACAAGTAGGTCACTGAGCCCTATCATTAAAAACAGAGAGATTAGATATGAAGGGAATTACCCACAGCAAGTGACTGAACTTGCTGAAGGCATTTCTGCTCTACTGTCTAAGCACCACGGTGGTGAATAAGCAGGCAGATGAGAGTCAAAGCTCCTAAATTCTAATCCAGCCACTCTCATGACTTGCAAACTCTGGGTAAATCACTTACCTCATTGTATACATTTCCCCATCTGTGAAAGGACTCAATGTGTACTTCAAAGAGGGTTGGAAAAAGGATTAACATATTTGAAACACTTCTACTTAACATGCAACAAGCCTTAATTGCTCTTACTCATTCTTAAAGCAACACAGATCACATTTCTACACTGGGACTGGTATCACAACTTTAGATGTTAAAATGAGGCTTTATCCTAAAAACTACGGAACACAGATTCATAGATAGTAGAGATGGAAGGGACCCCAAAGTATCATTGTGTCCGACCCCTTGCCCCAGGCAGGAAAGAGCGCTGAGGTCATGCGACCCCAGCCAGGGTGTCTATCTAGCCTCCTCTTGAAGACCTCCAAGTTAGGTGAGAGCACCACCTCTCTTGGCAGCCCATTCCAGATTCTGCCCACCCTTACTGTGAAAAATTCCTTCCTAATGTCTAACCTGAATCTACTCTCCACTAGTTTGTACCCATTATTCCTAGTTACTCCTAGGGGTGCCCTGGTAAATAGTGCATCTCCAATTCTCTGTTGTCCTCCCTTGATAAACTTATACGCAGCTATAAGGTCACCCCTCAGCCGTCTCTTGTGAAGACTGAAGAGATCCAGATCCTTCAACCTCCCCTCGTAGGGTCTTGCGTGAAGGCCACTAATCATATGAGTGGCTTTCCTCTGAATCCTTTCCAGATTCTCCGCATCCCTTTTGAAGTCTGGCGCCCAAAATTGGACACAGTACTCCAACTGCAGCCTGACCAATGCTGCATAACATGATCCTTTTTAACAGATCTGCTTCCTAGCTTTACTCAGGCAGCCCCACGTTAGTGACAAAATATTCTGTTTATTTTATCCCAGTTAGGCCTTACAGATCTAGAAGCAATGGCCAACAGATTTCCCAAGACAGAATGCCATCCCTGTTGGAGTAATTACAATTTAAAAGCAATTCAGTCAGCTATAGGTTGACAACCCTTCAGAAAACAGTGAATTGCAACAGCTGTAAGGTGCACACAGGGTTAACATACGTAATAGAGATCTTATCTGGCCTGCAGTATCCCTTTGATAGGGATACTGTAGAAAAGGAAAAGATGGTTCGACTTTCAGAGCCCAAATCTCAGCCCTGGCAGTTACAAAAGGTATGTTTTTACTTCTACACATTTGATCCAGAAAGTCATTGAGACACAAAACAAAGTATCCCACTCCATGCCATTTGTGCCAGACTCTCCTCTCCTCAGAGCAGAAATGGATATGGCAGATAAACACATAGGAAGTCAAAGTTCTGGAATAAGAGAAAAAGAAAAAACATAGCAAAATGAAGAGTTGACTTCGTTGACCCTATTTTAAGACTTTTTCATGTTATTCGCTATTAGTAGAAGAATGGGACTTAAAAATAGAGCATGACAAAATATGAAGACCACCAGGAGTTAACCCTCTGCAAGCTGGAGTATGTGAAAATGTAGTGGCTCTGGCCCTTGTCTTGAAGAACAGGAACAAATCATTCCTTGGCAGAGCAGCATTCACTGAAATGGCACTGGAAGTTGCAGATCCCTTTTGGTGGGACTGAATGTTCAAGCAGAATACTTTCAGATTTTTCTAGGAGATACTGAAAAGAAACTGGCAGCCTCTGGGCGCCAGAACAGACTAGCTTTCTTTAAAAAATTTCATCACAATGAATAAATGGCTTAGCTAATTATTGAAAATTTACTAATTACTACTGTTCTCATTTACCATAGTCCAGGTTTTCACCTGAAATATTAATCTGCCCATCAGCAGTGGTCATCATCCACCCTGAAATGATTGTAGTACTGCATCTATACACCAGTTACACTAGTGTGACAAACCCAAAAGCCTAGAGTTCACATTCAAACTTCAACTCTGAGGTGGTCTAAGCAGCAGCCTTTTGTTTGGAGAATTTTCTCACTAATATACCAAGAGTTAAGTTGGAAACCAGGGGGTTATAACATGTATCATAGAAAAGAGACAAGGCTGATGGAATCATGATTCTTCCTTCTTCCTCAACTCCCTCCACCATTGCTTACTATGAGGAAGCTATAAATTGTCTCAAATTTAAGCTTCATTTTACATTGGTGCTGCCCATCCACATTAGGGTTTGAAGCAATACGGCTGAAAGTACACTCTCAAACTATGGCAGTCCAACCATTTGCTGCAAAAACGACCTGAATAATTATTTCCATGGAGCTTCACTTGTGAGAAAATATTTTTTTTGCACATCTGCAATATAGGACCCTTCCTTATTAGTTGTGGTTATGTTAAAAAGACTATTTTAAACATTAAGTAAATTAGAACATAAAGCAGAGACCATCATTTGATGGGAGAAAACTGAAAACACTGATGTTAAGAACAAAGAGTGCATTGACTAACTTATGCTAGCAAGTGATAAAAAAAAAAAAAAAAAATCAAAAATTTTCAAAACTTAAACTTTTTTCTAATACGTATGAAGACACCACTTAGTGAGAAAAATGGCTAAATCTCAAGAACTTAAAGAAACAGATGAACACAATATAAAAACTACCATAACAATAGGAGGAAGAAAAAAAAAAATCTCACTGTGGAGCCTTTCCCCCAAAGTGTTATATAACCAAATACAAGCCAAATTTTCAAGAGTCAGCTTGGCAAAAATCAACTTTTGTAAAGAACAATGTATGTTAATTTAAATCAAATTTAAAGAAATCAAAGTGTATATTAATCATTCCCATACTGTGCGTCAAGAAAGCTATGATTATAATTATAGCAGTTTCTAACATAACATTAAATAAATGCTATTTACCTAATAATGAAAAAAAGCTTCAGAAGAACTCCAGTTTGTATTTTATTGTTTTTCTATAGTCTCCAAACCTGGTAATTTTCCTTTGCTTTTAGTATTAAAGTTTCTGCCAAGGAACATTTATTTTCCAAGGCACACTATAAAAGAATGGGTGCAATCTATTATCACAGTATACCATACCAAAGTTGGTACTGGCGGAGGGGGGGGAA
>NW_017729030.1:47289066-47292142 GCF_001723915.1 Gavialis gangeticus | reverse complement strand
GGTAATTTTCCTTTGCTTTTAGTATTAAAGTTTCTGCCAAGGAACATTTATTTTCCAAGGCACACTATAAAAGAATGGGTGCAATCTATTATCACAGTATACCATACCAAAGTTGGTACTGGCGGAGGGGGGGGAGGTACAATGGGGGACCAGGTACACAAGCATTGAAGAAATATTAATTAAGTAAAAGGATCACGGGGCATTTTGCTTAGAAATAAAAGCTTTTCTCGTCAAGCCTTTACGTACTATATATACACACACACACGTATGTATGTTATACATGTATATTACATATCTATACACATATATGTACAATTATGTATACATGTGTCATGTATATATGCACATACATTATATACAATACTTGATGTATGCTATAATAAAGCATTTATATCACTAATCAATTCTGGCTGATGACATGGGTTCCACTTGACACCATCATTAGAACTTTGTCTTTGTTTTTACAATTTCAATTTGGAAACCAGTTAAAGCAAAGCTCCTCCTTGTACTGAATGAATAAATACACTTCCCATACCATGTTGATTCAAAGCCACAGTCTATTCATAACTGCATAGAATTTATGGAAAGTAAGGTTCTGGTCAGGTGCTTTTGTAGCATGAACCACCACTGCTGTCATTCAAGGTAAGGCAATTGGCAGGAGCCCACACTAACAGCTACTCCTTTGCCACAGATGAAAGTAGTAGATGTCAGTGGACTCCTAAGTGGCCTCTAAATGAACAAATATACAGCACTCCAAAAATAAGTTATAAGTCATTATAAATAATTACTTTTGTCATACAGCAACATTTGACATGTTTAGTGCTATACCATTGACTTAAAAAAAAAGAAACAACTAAGGCTTTTGCTAAATTGCATATAAAAGCACACTGCCCAGTTCACACTACACAATTTAGCAGCAGTATAAAATAGGTGTCTCTTGCTCTAAGTGCAAATACAGAGATGAATACAAGAGCATATTATGTACTGTATGAGCATACATCAGAAATAGGGATGAGGCTTTTGTTGGGCAAATGCTGAACTCCATCTGAAATACAGATAAGTTTAAATTAACTTTGTGGTGCTGTTTGTCTGTTTTACACAAATCTCCATTAAAATTTGCGAAAACTAACATTCTTCACTATGCTGTACACAAGGGAGATTTAGAAAGGTACATCTGTCTAAGTAATAGCCTCTTTTGTCTTCATATACATTAGTTATGCTTTCCACACACAGAATCCTACTGTGCATTGTTTCTGCCTGAATCAGAGAATTTATTTACATTTACAGAGCCAGCTATACTAAATACTCATGCTGGCTGAGTATGCCAAGTACCTGAAATTAAAAAACAAAAATGAAGCCACACTTGAGAAAGCTGTATTTAATGTTAAAATACTCTGTTCAAATACAACTAATGCCACAGTAAAACACAGGATCTTACAGTTTGTCTTTGAATGCTTTCAGCAGTACATCTGCTGCCAGCCCTGGAGACAGGACACCACGCAGAACCTTTTCTTCTAAAACTGGAATCTTATCTTTGACTGCCAAGTGACTCCGGAAATGGTCCAACATGTTCTCTTGGATTAGATTCCACATCCACACTTTCTGCTGTTTCCGTCGTTTGGTAAGCAACTCACCGCTCATAAGCATGAGGTCACGAAATTCTGTCATCTTATCCCACATGTCTGAGATGCCTTCTCCAGTTTTGGCAGAGATGCGCATTACCTGTTGGATTAATGGGGTCATTAGAAAAGGAATGAAATAATTATTTGGTGTGGGGGTTCAAGTGTAAACTTAAGTACTTCATTAGCAAGATGCCATGAAACCACAGGTGCCAAACTCAGTAAGACCAACTCATCCATTTATCTATGCCAGTGGCTGTGTGCCAAGTTTCATGCAGCTTACTCTTTATGCCTTTCAGACACTACCTAAAATAAAAAAAAAGATTCTGCCAACTCCAAATGCATATTCAATTTTTCTAATGCAAAAAAGAGCGAGGTTTCCAAGTGTTCTTGAACAAACGTATCCTCACTACTATTGTATGATGGTCATCAGTGTTCCATCCTAGCAATGACAACATTTCAGTGATACAGTACGCACTTTTGCATGACTATTGAGAATTCCTTTGGACCAAAGTACTAGGTAAGTACCCAGTATTACTTTAGTAAAGCATTACTCTACTTAAAACAGTAAATTAATTGGATATTCTGGTAACTGCACATTTATTGCTAGCACAACGTTAATATTAAACCCTCTATTACTTAAATATGCCAACGAGAATGTATTTTAACTTCACTTTGCATTATATGCTTTTATTTTTACATTAAAATTTCACTTCCAAATGCCCTTTTTAAAAGGGTTTAAAAAGAGCAGTTACAGACAAAAGGCCTGGTTTATTTATCACAAATAATTATAGTTCCTGGATCTAAAACTTCACCAAGTTGTCAGATGTTGGCACTGCCAAGTAGGGGAAAGTGTGTCTCCTGTCAGTTTATTAAATCTCAAGTCCCAATCAGCTCTCCTCGGTCACGTTTATACAGATCTTTGTGAACTGAACCAAACTGCTGAAAGAAAATAACCCATTCCATTTTACAAAGACATTCATTGCTGATTAACTGGTAAGAGTAATGTTTGTTGTTACTACTTGTCGTTGTAAAGGTTTCAGTTCTGTGCAAACTGACCTGGTCCTTGAACAAGTTAATCCAAAGATAGTAAAACTCAGGAAGTAATGCAAAGCACATATGTATATGACTATCTATCTGAATGAATAACAGCTGAAGACTCATACAACACAGGAGATCAATAAAGTCACAGTAAGGCAATAACATTGTCTGGTAGGGAGCAGGGATAGGTCAGTTTGGTAACTTCTTGGTTTTTTGGTTAAGAAATGCAAGACAGAGAGCAAAAAAACAATCTAAGTAGGGAGTACCGTGGAAGTTAAATCTGCCTTCTGCAGCAATGCCAATCAGTTATTTGGTTTCATACCACTAAGACTGAGGCACATCGATTGGATGCAAGGGAATAGGAACACCCCCCCCCCCCAAAACATGTACAAGCCTCAGGCAATCCATTTGGCTCA
>NW_017729030.1:47285864-47289055 GCF_001723915.1 Gavialis gangeticus | reverse complement strand
CCAAAACATGTACAAGCCTCAGGCAATCCATTTGGCTCAAATGTCATCTGACAGTCCACAAAACCTCCTTCACATAATATTACTGCATCTTTGCCTTAAATGAGTAGTTTTCAAACTTCCTAAAGTCACAGAAGCCTTTCATACCACTTCTGCTTCTGAGGCACCCCTACCGCTATCCTAAAGACTGACATGGAGCCAGGTGATCCAACCCAGCAATAGCTGCATAGCACCTCCCAGTTCGTTCTGTCATTACCACCAATCACTCTGCAAAACCCGATGGCAAAATCCCAGGATTCCATGGAACAGTTTGAAAAACACTGCCTTAAATCATAAAATGCACAATTCTGGCTATCTGGACCACAGCAATAACTAGAAGCCCTCGGCATCAGGGTTCCCTCTACACAAACAAGTACATAAGTACCCTGCCCCAGAGAGATTATTTCAATATGGAAAATGACAAGTGGATACAATGACCAATAGAGAGAATGGGAAGTAGGAAGGAAATTAAAAGTAAAAAAAATGAGGATAACAGTGATATTAAGTAGACTGGTAATATATACAAGATGGTTCCTAGACTTCTAAAAATATATATATATTTTTAAATCAAGAAGCTCAACTGGCCCTTCATTTAGCCATTATCAGTCAGTAGTTTGCTGTAGGTATGGCATGTCGAGATGAGTCTCAGGAAAGGTTTTGGAGAACAGGATAACCATTTTGTGTAGTGGTTCAGGGAGGGTACCCATAATTAAAGAGATAGCATAGACACAGCACCCACATAATTCCAGGTGTGATGGAAAACCAAGCAATAGATCAGAATTTTTTATTTGCAAGATAGCCAAAATGTGGTTGGACTTGCCTTGTCTTGTGTAACCTGTTCAACACTCCTTCAAAAATAAACAAGTATTTGTAGAAAAGACATACAAACCTTTGGCTTCCAAACCTTCGAGCGCTTGCGAAGGAGTTTCAGGGCACTAACATACTCAGCCTGTATTCTCCGTGCAGGTACAACTAAATCACCATCAGCTTTAGTTACAACAACTAGATCTGCCATCTCAATGATACCCCTTTTGATGCCCTGAAAAGAACAAGAAAAAAAAAAAGAAATAATGATTGGAAAAGTTGTAGCATAATGATTATCAGCATGATGTCATTAAGAATACATTAAAAAAAAAAAGAACAAAACAAGAACAAAGCTTCAGCTTCCTGTATCGTCCCTTGATTGTCTCATGCTTTAGCCATGAAACTGTAATACCTTGGAGACCTTCATTAGCAGTTATGAATTATTTTTGCAATTGGAAACACTGACTTTAGGAATTTCTGTTTCACGAAATTAAAATCCTCATATGAGTACGTTGGCATGATATCTAGCAGTTGTGATGGAGTTGGCTGAGGTAACAAATTGCTACATAAATTATTCCTGTTGTCTTCTAACCACATAAGAATTCAAGAATTGCCATATATCTATCTGGTATGAACCAAAACTGAAATCCTAGTGTCTTGAAAATTCAAGAATTCAGATCTAAATTCTGTGGGACATTTTGTTAAGGTGCCAACTTTAATACCAGCAAAGTTAGACTAACACCAACTGCTTTGTAAACTACCTAGATTTGGTTAAACAAACAACGCACATGCATCATATCATACCAAAAATTAAGACTCATCTTTGAGGTTATAATTAGCATTTCAGAAGGATAAAATTGAAAAATACCTGCAATTCATCTCCCCCTGCTGGTGGTAGCAGCAATACAAACATATCAACCATATCAGCAACAGCAAACTCTGATTGCCCTACACCTGAAAAATTAAAACCAAAATTAATTACCCATTTTTCACAGCCATTCCCATGACAGCCAAAAAGAGAACCCACTTGGTCTGCCTCAAAAGGAAAGCATTAAAACACAGATGCACCAAGAGTCAGGATTAAATCTACTTTAAGGAGTTATGTGAGACTGTATAGGTTAAAAGAAACTAATAGCCTGCCCCCAATGGGTGAAGTCAATGACAATGTATGGAAGTAACAGACCAAAATGGAGAAAGAAAAAAACGTTGTAAAAAACAATAAGCAAAATTGTTGTCTCACAACTGGTCTGGACATTGTAGAGGGATTAAAGTGCTTACTTTCTGTTGGGTTTTTTTTTTTTAAATCACTCACCTACTGTTTCCACAAGAATGATGTCATAGCCTCCTCCCTCACATAACAGAATAGCTTCATTTGTGGTTCGCGTCACACCTCCTAAAGTTCCCCGGGTTGGAGATGGCCTGATGTAAGCATTCGCATCCCTTGACAATTCAGTCATCCGTGTCTTATCGCCCAAGAGTGAGCCTTAAATATTTAACATTAGCAATTTCAAAAAGAACAAGGTACTCAGATTAATTTTGAATAACTGATAATGGAGGAAGATCCCTCTGGGAAATTCTCATTCATTCCTCAGCTATCATAGCTGCTCTGAGCTAGTGACTGCCTGTTTGGCTCTTCTGGTTGATAGGGGGCTTGGAATGTCATAAAACAAACCAGTAATTACTGACTGCCATCCTTAAATCAGAAGTGCCTCTTCTGCAGAGAGGACACTGCAATTTCAGAATCCTTTTTTTTTGTGACACTAGCATGGGTGCACAAAGAAGTATTACGCTCTATTTTCTACTGCACTGCCCCCAAAATAGGAGAGCCTTTTACCTCTCAGTTCCTCGTAGGCTGGCCTGAGAAAGTCCTGCCAGCCCTGAAGAAACTCTCCTCTTGACATTTTTTTTAATTCAATGCCAATAGCATCATAAATGTTGCTCAATTTTTTTTAGTTTTCTTTTCCATAAAAAGAGAGAGAGAGACACTTCTCAGTCCATAAAGCAGCAACACCCCCCCAGGTACCCTACTCTGTTGTCCAATTAGGATAAACATGTCCGGGTCATATTCAAGGCCCATTCTTTCAAATGTTGGGAAAAAAGCTCTCTGCATCACTATACTATAACATCCCCTCCTGTAGCAGTATTTTAGCAAATTTCTAGAACATAACATGTGCTTGGGTATAAACATCTACTGCAGAAGAATTAAAATGTTAGTTGCTACCATTTAAGCTTGATTAAGAATACTGGAATCTGGATGTAATCAGCCTAGGACAGGGGTGGGCAATTTCAGGCAGAGGGCTGCTTACTGAGCTTTGGCAAGCCATCGAGGCCCGCATGACAGGCAGCCAGGG
>NW_017729030.1:47277458-47285853 GCF_001723915.1 Gavialis gangeticus | reverse complement strand
ATTAATTTTCTAAATTTTTAGGGGCCCCACAGGCTGGATAGGCCCGTGGGCCACATTTTGCCCACCCCTGGCCTAGGATGCAAGTAGAATGACAAATGACTATCTAGGTTTGGAGAATGTGAAGCTACAAAATGGTCACAAATTAGTCAAGTTCAATGACAATGAAACATCTTCACTTACTATTCAGAAAAGCCAATCTTGAAATCAAGCACATATGCTGAAGCTAAATTCTTTGTTTTTATTCAAAGATGGCAGCGTATTTTCTAAGATCTGAGGCAAAACAGGCTTGTGTATGTTTGGGTTGTGGGGGAGACCGAGTTATAAGTATATTAAGGAGGAGGAGGAGGCAGCCTCTAAATTAGTTCCTTGGCATTCACTTTCAGCCCATATGCTTAGCACTGTCATTTTGAAAAAAATTCACAGAAAAGAAAGCAGGCCCAGTTTCTAAACAGAGCTAGGAGAGCAAGTTCATACAAGGGATGGGTAAGAGAACTGTTCAAGGATGTCACAGGAGTGGAAGAAAAATGATGCTTTGAACGTCCTGAAAAAATGTGTACAGAAACCACCGATTCCAGAATACATGAAAAACCACCAAACATTGCACAAAATACAGTTTTACCTACACCTTCATGGGACAAAATTTGACAAAACACAAAACAGCAGAAGCTCTGGGTATTGACAACCTTACAAGCCGAAAAGCTAGCTAACCTTCTAAGACATACTCACCACCACTTGTACTGGAAGAAGGGTCCACAGCCAGCACAGACACTTTGTGTCCTCTTTCGGTAAGCATTTTTCCAAAACATTCTATGAACGTCGATTTTCCAGCACCAGGGGGACCAGACAATCCTAGATTGGGAGAAAAAACCCCGCTCTAGTTTAATGAATATAAACAGCTCCTACTGCTCCTTTCTCAATGGCAAACCTGCAGACAAAACCCCCAATGCTTTGCTTTGATGAAATCATTTGTCTCCCCCAAATCCATATGAAAATAGTTTGACTTAAAACAATTGACACTTTGAGATAATTTCAACCGTTTGCTAGAGCATTCTATGTGCTGTTACTTATTCTACTATCCTCCCCCTACACACACATACAAACACCCTCCAACAGAGATTTTGTAACCAACCACTAAAATTAATCCTCCCTCACAGAACATATACTGACGGGTTTCATTTGCCCGTTACATCATAACAAAGGCAACCAGTAACACATACCAAAAACCGAGTCCTCAAATGACGAGTTATAACATACTTCAATTCCAAAATCACATCAATCCACTCAAGAGGCACCCACTCCTCAAACACGTACTCACTCTATCCATAACAAATTTGATTTTTCCAGCCTCTTCTGCCCTCCCCAGAAGTTTATCCATACTAATTTATACTGCGGAATTTTAAAAAGCATAATACATGGAATACACAAGATATTTAATATTTCCACAAATGACAGCTGAGAAGATTCAGACTAGATGCAAAGGCACAACACTGTCTTTAAATGCTGTTACTTCTAAAAAAGGCGTTAGGTGACTTCAACTCTGGACTTTCAAAATAAATCTGCCTTGTTAAGGCAAAAGACCCAACCCCTAGTACTTGCATACATCATGCTTTGTGGTAGCCCTTTTGATACAGGGCACGCATTTGACAGTTTGTAGGTGAAAGATAGATCTGTTTTTAGAAAGGGTCTTGAGTAATGATAAAATAGGGGAAGGACCTTAGTTTTTTCCTCTTTTTGGGATCCAAGCAACTAGAAAAATGCCTGTCCCTGAGGGGGGGAAAAAGAAAGGCCAGTTGGTAGTGTTTATCCACATCTAAGCTGTGAATGATTGCAAAATTCTTATTATTAATCAATTCATCTTTATCCTCTCCAAAAAACACACTTTCATTTTTAAAGCCTCTGTAGGTACATCCTGACGATCACTCATGTTTTCGCATGGGACAAATAGCAGCAGCATATATTTATGTTGCTATTTGTATCTAGGTACACCCCTGCACATGTGCTCTGGCATATGGCAAACTGCCCTGGGTGGGGTAGGGGAGATTGGGGCCAGCAGCTGTATTGGCCCCAGCAGCCTTACCTGGGGTCCTCGTGGAGCAGCAGTGGGGCTGACTCAGCAGGTTGGAGCCTGGCTGGCAGCCAGTGGCTCCGGCCAGCCAGGCTCTGTTTCTGGTGGTGCACGCTGCTGCCATATGCACTACACCCCTTTTTTGTGGTGTTGGGGTTTTTTTGACCCTAGGATCTCCTGCTGTCAAAAAACCCCCACCATGCTGAAAATTAGCAGTACAATGAATGGGTACACGTGCACCACATGTAGTTTGTGGCACCTCCAACGGGTTTTATGCACCACAAACCACACATGCACACTTGTCAGGATGCACCCTTTAAGAGCATTTTCTAGTACAGATCAAAGATAAATTATGGTTATGAATCAAACTGAACATGAGATGGTTACACTTCACCGATAATTGAAGGATATAAGAATATAAACCTTAATTTCTGAAAAAACAAAAATCCTAGTAACTAGAAACAAGATCAGTATTAGATCATAACTGGACAGACAAAAAAGGACTGACCCACTCTAAAGGCTAGTGGTTTTCCTTTATTTAACTGCTCTTGTTCTCTTTGGTAGGATAGTACCTTCTGAAGGAGCACTTGAGCTAGCTCCTTTTTCCTGCTGTGAGTTGACTCTACAAGAGTAATGGCTTCTGCCAAGCAAGCTCTATGCCCTTGGATTAATCCACTGTAAAGTTTGTCTACCAGTCTTTGTTCCTTGTCGGAAAGTCCTTGGGTCTGCGATTCCAAGGTTGCTTGGTAATGCATCCCTTTTTTCAAACCACCAGATGACAATACCCACTTTGTGCAATACCAGCGTACAGAATTAAAAGGTTTGACATATGGAAAAACTGAACCAGACGTGGAACTCCAGTGGAAGCTTTTGAAAAAGGTCTTTAAAAAAGGATAGCGAGGGAACCTGCGCAGCGACAAGGACACATTCATCATGCTCTTGATCAGCACCTATAGGATCAGCTCGCAGCCAGCCTAAGAGGAAAGAGGGAAAATTTTATTTGTTTTTAGAAGAAACAAACATGCAAGATGTTCCAACCAAATCCCAGAGACTCCAACCAACCAGTGTATATGAGCAACCTTTTCAATGCAACCAGATGACTTTGTTTTATCACACATTTGTGTCCACAGTGCAGAGGAGGGCGCTTTGCAGGCAAGATACCTGCGCAGCTGCTCTTAGCAAAAGACGGCACTCTCTTCCCACTAGCGAAATACTGCCTTGGGGACCTGCCCCCCAGCAAGCGCTGCAGGATGCACAAGCTGACGGTACTACATCGTGTTATTTGTTTTTAAAGCATGGGTTTTGGTAACATATAAATAAAAGTATAATATGAGTCTGGTTAACGCCACAAAGTGAAAAAAAAACAAACAAAAAAAGGAATAATCCAGTCCCTCTGGGGTTGGGAAGGCCTGGCGTCTGTGCACCAATGCAGGTCGGGCTCCATCCTCACCAGGCTCTTGAAATCTCTCGCTACGAAAATCCCCCTCCACCTGCCTGGAGGACGGGGAAAGTTTCCTGGCCCGCAAGAAGCGCAGGGTCCCGCCGCGCGGCAGGGCACAGGTCACCGGGCCAGGCAGCGCTGCCGGGGAGCCCCATCTACACTAGGGAGGAAGGCAGGGAAGACCCCGCCCCCGCATACGTCACAGCGTTCTTACGTCACCCAACGGCCCCGCCCCTCCCCGCGGGGTCTCGGCCTCGCGCCCGACCCACCGACCCTTCGCTTAGCTCAGTCTCGCGCCGGAACTTCCGGGTGCGGCCCGCTCCGCGCATGCGCAGCACAGCGCCCCCCCCACAGCGCCACGGGGCGAAGAGCAAAGCGGTCCCGGCCTCACCGAGGCGCATGCGCGCTCCACCGTTGCCCGCGGGGGAGGGGCAGCCCTGCCCCGCTTTGCTCAGCCCGTGCGGCCCTGTAGCGCTGCGGCTGCCGGGGCAGATGCGCGCTGCCCTCGCTGCAGGCAAGGTGTGGGCACGGGGCTCCGCCCGCCTGGGCTCGAGGCGCCGGAGAGAGCGGCGGCCCCCAAGGCGCACTACGGGTGAGGGACTGCACGAGTGTCACGGGGCAAAATGTGTGGGTGTAGGGTAACGTGTGCGTCTGGCTAGTCTACGCACACATTAGACAATACCTTACCATATAGATACTATACCCCCCACACACTGTATTTTACATATAAAAATTCACACACATATATACACACACTATCATACACATATTCATGCACTGTATATACACACAACTACCCTCTACCTTATTTACATACATCATATAAAATACACACATTACCATATACATACTATAATACACACACACTATATATATTATATATTCCACATGCGTGCGCACACACTACCATATACATATTTCTATTCTACCCAGGAAAGCATAAAAGCACCAATAGGCTTTCCCTGTGCCTGAAGCGGGGCATTTGTATCCAAAAGCTTGCAAAGAACCATTTTTCCAACTATTTAGTTAGTCTAATAAAAGATACCACATCTAAGCAAAGAACCTTGTCTGTCCCTACGCACACACACATACACACACAAATGGAACAACATTTCCAAGTTCTTCTGTGGCAAAGGTCTCAGGAAGACCACCAGGGCAGGGCAGCCTTCCACATGGTGGAATCCTGTGCCAGGGCCTCTGCTGCCAAAAGCCTGGCAGTAGGCAGGCATCAGCACAGGGTTTAACGTGCCATCATCTATTAATGCCCTGGCTCAGTACATCAGTGATTCTCAACTAGGATGCAGCAGCCAACTTGAGATCCTTTCAAGGGTGCTGCAGGAGTGCCACACAATGTGTCAACACTTAAGTATGTAAACATGACTCAAGATAATTCCAGAGATTTCAAATAGGAATCCAGAAAGTTAAAAAGCATTCTTAAAAGTGAAAAGGTAAGAGTGGGCATTTTCTGAGGGTTGCCTCGAGTCTAAAAAGGTTGAGAAACACCACAGTCTGACATACACACAGAGAATCTTATATACAAATGCAACTTAAATCCAGTATACAACAAGATACTTCTGTAGTTTTCACAAACACATTTTGTCTCTCTAAATCAGTAATTCTCAACCAGCATATCACAGGACCCTGGGATGCCATAAGGTCCTATTAAAAGTAACGCGAAATTCAATTTTTTCTGTGATTAAAACGAAACACCACTATATACATATTCATACATTAGTAGTGTTTCATTTTAATCACAGAAAAGTGTGGATTTTGGGTTACCTTTTTCATCCAAAAATTTGGGGATTTTGTTAAAATCAGAGAAAACTAGGATCCTTGATTATCGTTATCAACATGTTTCTGAATTTACCTAGTGCAGAAATGTCAACCCCCCCCCGCCACTCATCGTTATGAATTTTTTTTTTTTAAAAATTCAAGTCTGAACTGGTTGAGGAGTATTAAAAAGCAATACAATTATATATAGATTATATTGCTTCTAACATGAGGTGATAGGATTCTGAAAACACACAGGGAATGGTTCTATAGAGGTGAAAAATGTCACTTTTTACTTTGTCCTGGAATATATTGTGCCCTCATCTACACTTTACTCAGTGACAGCAAGATAATTAGGATAGATATTCTGTGATCCCAAACATCCTCATTACCCATATATTTCACTTTTCCAGAAATACTCAGTAGCTTGATAATCATATAACTCTTTCCTTCTCAGTGAGTGCTACTCCTTTTGGCCAGAAGGGGAAGCTACTAGTATTATATATTTTTCTGATTCAGCTTGGATGTGCCCTGAATTTATAAATTGCATCACCACAACCATAAATCTGTACTATTCAGCCAAAGCAAAGTTTTAATCACCTGAGGCCCTTAAAAAACATTCAACGCTTATCCAGAGTGCATTCAGTAGGACTGGGAACATGAGATAGAAAAATCACTGAATAACCTGTGTGTGAATGAATTTCATCCCCAGCTTTATTTTAGCATTCAATCGAACATGACCAGCAGCAAGTGACTTTCACCCTATTTAAAAGCCAAGGATTCTGCAGCAAGTTTCTGACTTTCCAGTTCCTGGTACATTTTTGTTTTGCTGTGGTCTCTGCAGTAGGTCAGAGATCTCTCTAGAGTATACGGTACATGAGGGAACTTCATCTTCTTACCCACAGAAGCAGAATTGAAACGTATAGAATAATTGTTAATTAGCAATTCTGTTTTTGTGATAGTGTGGGTCGGGGGAAGACAGAAATCATCATATTAAAGGTATGAACAGTTGCCCTGCAGCTTAATTCAATATTTATCAGACTCTTGACATTTTATTCCCGAGGCTGAAAAAGAGAAAACTGCAGTGTTTGCCTCAGATGACTCACACTCAGCTTTGTATGATAAACACCCTTCGCCCCCTCTAAACTAAATTCAACTGTACTTATTATGATGCTTTGCAATTTTAGTACTGAAGGAGACAGACTGAACTGCTGAGTGTTTCTTTTTTGATCAAATATCCTATTTCAGCCTGTCAGCATTAAGCAGAAATGTCTGTTTATTTGATTAAAACTAATCCATTGGCAATGCTACCTTGCCTTTTTCCCTGATACTATGGGCTGTAACACTAGCACAGTCAGAAAGCACATCAAAAGCCCTGTTCAATTCCTTTCAAGTTTTCCAGCTTTATGTCTATCTGTTACTTGTGTATAGTTTGGCAAATTCTTTAAAGAATTTTTTGCCATTTTGAAAGGTTACTGGTTATCCCAACTTGCAGGAGTGCCCCATACCTCCCTGGGCAAGAAGCAGACTGCTCCTATAGACAAATCAAATCTCAGAGAGGACAGCAAAGACTGCCAGAAGACAAGACCCGACTGGCTTGTATTTCATATTCATAACATTTCCTTTTCTATCTACATTTGTTCCAGGAAGAGACAATCCTGTTGTACCATTTGCTGTTCATACTACTTTGCCAGTAGAAGGAGATATTTAAATGCTAGTACCTTTTTATGGTGGAATTCACCCAGGACCACAGGTCTTCCAAAGGCCTTAATCGCCACTGTCCTATGTTAAGCTAGCACAATGACCTATCAAAGGGACTAAGGAGGAAATAGGGCACATGCCCAATGATTTAAAAACAAAATCTTTCAGACTTCCTTTCTTGCTCCTTGCTGCTTTTTTGCTTACAGCAGCCAGGCCCCATTTACCCTGGTAGACTCTATGGGTGACTGGAGAACTGCTGGGATTGCATCACCAAGGAAATGGTATATGATTAAATGAGACTGAAATTATTTTTTGTTCTAGCGAGTTTTTGGTAAGTCCACTTCACTCCCCACACCATTTGTTAAGGCTTCAGAAGCCTCTCTCCTTAGTTAGGGGTTGAACACTCCAAATATACATCTCTAAGACTTCTCTAGTAGTCCATCATAAAACCAGGAAAGATCAGCTGCAGTCTTGAAAATTAAAAACAAAGAAGGCCATTTATAAAATTATTCCAGCTTCTCAGCTAGTTTTAAAATAAATGATGATTAAGCAAAAAGAAAGGAAAGTGGAGAAAACAAGCTTACCTTCTCTACTCTTTGCTGGTTGCTTTTAAGTAGCCCATGGAGCCTTGGATAGGAAAGTTTCACAAAAGGTCTACTGCATAAAGTCAGACTAATATTCTGTGTTTTGATTTGGTTTACCGTTCTCATGTTCCTCTACTCAGAGTAGCAATGTAGACTAGGAAAGTGGAGAGTGCAGTGAAGCAGTAAGGAAGATGTTGAATGGAAACTGCCAGTCTACCTCCTCCTCACTAACCCCTCTGAATCAAAGAAGGCCAGATCAAATTAAAATGCTGAGCACGCATCAAATCTGCAATTTAATTTAGCTGCCTTCCTGAAAAAAAAAATACCACTTTTCTAAAGGTTAAACATTTCTGCTCCACCTCGGGAGCCAGGGGCAGTGGGGAGAGGAGGGATCCAGGAACATGTGTGCCCCCTTACCAGACCTGAGGTGGAGGCGGATGCAGCAGCAGCGGAGCCAGCAGCGGGGGCAGCAGCAGCTGATCCCCCTAAGGTAAGTGGGCACAGGGACTGGACGCAGCTGAGCTGGATCTGGAGGGGAAGCCCCCCCAGATCCCTCTTAGCTGAGCTGGTAGGGAGCTGTGCCGCGCGAACAGAGCATGCCGGTGTTTGCATCAGCGTTCATGCTGGTGGGTGAGCAGGAAGGGTCAGGAGGGAGACTACTACTAGGGCAGGGTGAAGGCACTACACTAAGCTAAAAACAAGCAGCAACTCCTATGATGGTGTTGACACGGAGTGCTGCCAGGGCCCCTGCCTAGGGGGAGCAGCCTACCCGGGGCTTGTCTAAGTCTTCCACACAGACAGAGCCCATGGGGGAGCTGGCATCCTCGCACCCCC
>NW_017729030.1:47273380-47277447 GCF_001723915.1 Gavialis gangeticus | reverse complement strand
TCAGGTCCCTTCCAACCCTACTAACTATGAAACTATATCATTTTGGTCATTGCCTTCTTAAAATGAATCCATACGTATAACATAGCCCTGGACAAGAAGAAAATTACAACAATGATCTATATGGCAACCATGCAGTTGGTCCAATAAAACATTGTCCACAAGAATAATCCTTGCCTCTCTCACATTTCCATTACATCTACAACATCACTCCAACACTACCATCAACAGTAGTAATGGCAATTCTTCTGTCACACCTGATGACAAAAGTAACATTTCACCGTTAGTCACAAAGTCATTGCCCATTAACCAGTCCATCATGAGCTCCCTATGTTCTCTTCAAGGAAGAGAGTCAACAGCTTTTTTCTCCCGGAACATTAATAGAGCTGCAGGTTGACTTGTTTTCAGGACCATAAATTGTAACAATTGCAGCCTGACTTCATACAGGCGCAGCTATGGGTGGATCTAGGATTTTGAAAAGAGGGGCATAGGTAGTGTGGCACATCATCATATATAATATAAGACATTTTTTTTTCCAGTTCAAGAGAAACTAGAAGCTTTACAAATATGTTAGGGGCTAGCATTCTGTTATTCAGTTTAAAATTAAAGTGAAAAAAATAACTTTTGGAATGTGCGTTCATTCACTAGATTATATATTAAGTTTAACCCCCAACTAGGCAAAAACAGTCAAAATACTGGTAGTGAAAAAAAAATCTTTGGTTATTCCTGTAGTCATTATAATTCTTATTCATATTGATAAAGCAAAATCTAGCCTTCTTGAGCATCTTAACAGTGCCTCCAATACTTAACTGTCAGTCATTCCTACATCTGGGTTAATATTACCATACCTGAGTTAACGTTTTTACCTAGAGCTAAATAAAGCAGGCTTCAGGGCTCTGAAATACAAGAGGGACATTACCAGGAATGGCTAACAGACAGCAGTATTACCAAAGAAAGGATATTTTGAATAGCAGAACATCAAGACTATTAAAAAGCAGAGAGGATCATTAACACCCATGGAATGAAGAGAGATTAGTAGGAATCTGAGAGATAATGAGCCAATTGACTCTCTCAGCACTGCCTGAATAGAAATGCCCTGCCTGTCCCAGGCAATTGATTTTAAAGTTTGGGTGGAGTAGGAATCAAAGAGGGGTAAATGTACTACCACATACCCACTAGATATGCCTTTGGGTGCAGCTTGCTTTATCTGGATGTTTGCCTGATTATAATACTACCTGTCACTACACCACTGATTTAGATTTAAGAGTAGACTTTGCAATCATCAAACCTTTTAGATTTAACTATACAAAGTATATTTAAAAAGAAACTCCTAGCTTGTTTTATGTTGAACCAATACATCTTAATAACCATCAAAACTGGCATAACTTTATGCAAGAAACCCTCTACTAGCACAATTCATAGTTTAATCGACTCTCAATTCCAGAAGCCCTAAACTCACTGATTTTTCCCACAATAACATGTATTAACCCCTTCAGTTTGGAGCTTTAAAAAGGGATGTCAAATTGAAGAAAGCACGGGCTGGCGCATCCCTCACTTGGGTTTGTTTTTTTCTGCTTTTTCGCATTAGAACGTCACCTTTCGTCTGTGCCACCATGCTACTTTTCCTGCAAGACTGTAGGCAGCTCAAGAACCCATCTTATATATATAATCTATATCTGTCTCAGACACACACATTATATAAAATTAATCATCATTATAATATAGCATATATACATATACACACACATTAATATACTATTTGTATATTATATTAGTTAATGTTAGAGAAACCATGAAAGTGGAACCTGATTAACTAAAGGAACTGGAATAAATTATCATGAGGTAATGGAGAAAGGGGGTAGCAACAGATGAAAGTCCACTGTTTGTAGTTTACTTCTCTCTCTTATAGAAGGATAAACTCTCTCGCATTTACTACCAGATATAAACGTGCACATAGGCTATTACTACTGATCAGTCAACATACTGTAAGTTCATACTCTGGCTTGCCTTGTGGCGACTTGTTCTTGGATCCTCAAACTTCCAGCTAAACAGAGAAAGGCTGGATCTGAGATTCCTGCTACCAACAAATAGAGGTGATAATAGTACATTTTAGATTTTTTAGACAAAAAAATTATACTACCCTAAAAGGCCATCTTTGTACATCAAAACTTTAAAAGGGCAAACCCCCATTTCCCCCCATGGCTTAAGTCTTACTTTTTCTGCACATTACTACCTGTACTTTGTAGAACAAGCTTGTCATTAATGACAATATCTACAACCGACACAGAGTGCTCCAATATATAGTTTCTCAGCTGATTTCCACCCCTTTTGGATTATTTAAAGATGACTACAGGGCTTTAGAAGTCCAGACGCTAGCACTGCAAGTATTTTAGTAAAGGTTATTTTTTAAAAGTTTGTGGCTGACTTTTTCGGAAGGAGCTGTGGTTGACTTTACGAGAAGAGAACTAATGCTGGTTATCCTCATCACATGCTGTTTGTGTTTCATCTATTCTAAAGTGGAACAACTACATTTTGAAAAGTGGCCTGTAGAGGTAGGCTGTAATTCAGCAATTCTCACCCTGGAGAGCTGTCAGACCCTTTTAAAAATGTGCTGTGGGGTGCCGTGCAATATTAGCACTGTTAGGTGTGTAAACACCTGTGTATGATTCACAAGATAAACCCAGATATTTCAAATAGGAATCTATAGCATAAAGATATTTCTGATTTGTTGTAGTTTGAGTTTTCTGCAATGCTTTTGTTATTGATCTATAATTTTTCTGCATTAAAAAAATAAAAGTGAAAATTAAGAGCTGGCATTTTCTGAGGGGTACCTTTATAGAAAGCTTGAGAAGCACTGCTGTAACTGCTTCTTTATAACATATACAAGAACAGAAAGGTGTGCATTTTCCAAAGCAAAATAATAATAATAATAAAAAAATGGCAACAAAAACTTTTTCTTCTCTCTTTAGGATTATCACTTAACATCATTTTTATGTTTATTAACAGCTCTCTCAATTAATCAGCTTGAAGGAGTATGTTGAACACTTACCAAAACCTTACTTCAGAAACAAAAAAGATGTTAGGAAAATAGAAACAAAGTCAGCGTGAATAAAATATTTCTTCTGAGAACTTTTAAAAATAGTTAATCTAAACTGGATAAACTTGGAAAACAGGACAGAAAATTTCAGAAACTCCCAAAAAGATGAAATGCAGTAAAGATAAGTGCAAAGTACTACACTTCATGAAGGAAAAAAAGTATCCGAACACATGCATAACATACATAGCAACTTGCTGGACAGGAGTGCCACAAAAAAGAGTCAAAGCGTTATAGTAAAGAAGAGAGCTAGGATGTTGCTTGCAAGTAAGCAAACAAACAAAATGCAAGTCTCATTTTGGGGATACGGCCACACAAGTGTCATACATAAAATATGGGAGGGACTTACTCTGCTATAACTAGTAGGGCCATGGGGGCTTCAGTCCCTGATTCTATTTGGCAGAGATTCGGCCCAATTCAGTGGCTGAATCTCCAAATCTGAATCAAATCAGGAGACCCTTTAATCTCTCCAAATTGAATCGGAACCCTCCGAATTGAATCAGAAAGATTCGGGCATAGAGACAGCTTTAAATGTTTTTCCTACGTACCTCTAGGTACCAGGTGGCTCATGAGTGCTGCAATGCTCAGGCGCATGGAGTATCCCACAGAAGTGGGGTGGGGGCTCCCCAATGCGCTCAGCAGCAGACCCAGAAGTGGACCAGAAGCATTTCCAGGTCCGCTGGGGAGTGTGCTGGGCCCCCCCTGCACCCACCTGACTGCTGCCTCCTGGGTCTGCACCTGGGGTCCCCCTGCAGCCAATCACCAATGCTGCGCTGGCAGACTCATAAGTGGACCAGAAGTAATTCTGGGTTTGCTGCCAAGCACGTGGAGGGCCTTCCCGCACTTCTGTGGACACTCTATGCGCCCCAGCATCACAGCGATCACAAGCCACACCTGCTACCTCAAGATATGTAGAAAAAATGTCTGTGTCGCTGATTCTCTGAATCAGCATTGAATCTTCAGATTCGGTTGAATC
>NW_017729030.1:47259301-47268380 GCF_001723915.1 Gavialis gangeticus | reverse complement strand
GCTACCTCAAGATATGTAGAAAAAATGTCTGTGTCGCTGATTCTCTGAATCAGCATTGAATCTTCAGATTCGGTTGAATCAAATCAGGGACAGTGATCCGAATCAATGAATCGAATCACTGTCCCTGATTTGGGCCAAATCTGAATCAAAAAGGGCCTGCTTTGCACACCCCTAATAACTAGCACTGGGAATGCCTTAGCAGAAGAACAGCACTCAGTTTTAAATGCCACATTTTAAGAAAGAGTCCAAGGGGAAACCAGAAAAATTAGAGTTTGGAGAATATGGCCTGATGAAAAATTTAAAAAAGGGAAGGGGTGGGGAAGAGATGTGTTTATTTCAGAAAAATAGAAGTCTGAATGGAGAAATAAAAATCTTCCAGTATGTAAAAGGTTGATATAAAGAGAGTGATCAAATGTTCTCCAGCTCCACTAGGAGTAGGACAAGAAATCATAGAACCCATTTGTAGCAAGGAAGAACTCAAGACATTTTTTACCCTAATGTCTCCCTGTAAGGACAGTTAAGCACTGGAACAGGCTATGGCATGTCATTCACAGAAAGTTTTCAGAACAAGTTAGGCCATTATTAATAGTTGAGTATACCTGACCCTGGCTCAGGGCAGTAGACTAAATAAATTTCTGTGGTCTCTTCATCCATGCATTTCTGTAATTCTAACATGAAACAAGCATGCAAACAAGAACCTTAGTGTCCTCCCCTCTACAATTTTAGAGGAACTGTTTTGAAGGCAGAAGCCCATTGTTTATCTACAGAATCACTGAAATATGAGTTTCCCCACATAGTGCTTCTAGGACTGGACTATCTAAGAGGTTGAGAGGGTAGGTGAGATCTTCTCACCTCTCTCCTGCCACTGACATGAAGGTAATTAGTGACAATTGTGGTGTGAACCGAGATGGACATTTGTCCACTGGAAACTGGACTGATATCATAAGATACCATTTCACATAGGTCACTCGAAATCTTTAGATCAGGGATTCTCAACCAGAGTGCCCCAAGATCCTTCTAATGGTGCTGCAGGATGCTGTGCAATATTAGCACTGTGAAATGTGCAAACATACGATTCACAAAACAAACCCAGAGATTTCAGACAAATCCATAACATCAAAAAGTCTGGCCTGTCACGGTCTTTCCAAGTTTTTTGCAACAGAAGTATTGCTTTATTATTTCCCCCTCCCATAAAAAAAAAAGAGCAAAAACTAAGAGTTGGCATTTTCCAAGTAGTGTCTTGAGTCTAAAAAGTTTGAGAACCACTGCTTTAGATGAAAGCTTTCCATCACCAAGGTGACATGACCCAACAGCTGAGAATGACAGAGCTCCCAAACACAGCCCAATGATTAGTTATTTGTTCAGTGCTTTAAAGATATCAACACGTGAAATACTACCTCTGACCTGACTTGGATTTGAAAAGTTTAGGATCACATCCAAAATATGTTTTTTTTATGTTCTTAATTCTCTCTAAATGCTTGTTTTTAAATGCAGCTCTCTCACTGCTTAGTACACCACTTTGGTATTTGGGGGCAGTTTTAGTGTATCTGAACATTTAAGTAACAGTAATGTAACAGTATTGCCTACTGCATCAATGTGGGGGCTAGACTACTTTTACCTCATTTGGGAGTTTATTTACTGTGTGATGTACAGGTTTCCCTCACTTTATGCGGGTTCTGTATGTGTGAATTCGCTCTTATGCAAGGACCCTTTTTATACCAAAAATTCATTATATGCGAGGCAAATTCAGTCTTATGTGATCAGTGGTGGAAGCCCACAGTCAGCTGCTTTGTGTGAAACATTGTGGGAGTGATGTGCACCAAAATATAGCCTCCTGTGTGGACCTGTGCTTCTTGCTCGTTGTCTGCGACACATTTCTGTCATTACCATCCCCATTACAATAGTGCCCTGTGCTTGTGCAAGACTGTCTGCTGTTGGAGAGTACCAACATTGTCTTGTAAAAGTGGTAGAAATAGGTTTGGGGGTCAGTACAGTCGAGGTCTTGGAATGTATCCCTCTTTGTTACATTGTAAAGTGGGTTCCCTTTATGCAAATTCGAGTTATGTGCCATTTTCCAGGAACGCATGTACAGCATAAAGCGAGGGAAACCTGTACCTGTAAGAAGTGATTTTGATTTTGTTTTCTGGGTGCTGTTACTTAAAGTGTCACATATCTTTCTGTTTGGATGGGAGTAAGGCAACTGAATGTGTGTACTGTTGCAGAGTAAAAGAAACACCATGCTCTCCTATGGAAATGTGACATCCATTTATCTGGCATTTATCCTCAAACACAGTTCTCCTTTGGAAAGTGGCTGTGTAAAATGATACCTTCCAACTCAGAGCTGATTCTTTGGTGTATTCAGATTAATAGCTGCTTAAATTTACTGACTAATGTACATGACCATGTGTTTTACTCCTCCTAACAAAGCCAAGAAAGCTTTAGGAACATGAACTAATCTGTACAGGAACTTCTGGATTCCTTTCTGTCTCATATCTCATCACTTTAATAAAATGTTAAGGGCAGAATCTCTGTTTTGGTAATGTGCGAACCAGAAAGTCTAGTTTAACCTTCAGAACTTGAAGTTGCCTCCTTTTTATTTGTAACAGACCAGAACTGATTTAAAAGACAAAACATGGAACATATACTACTATTTTTATGGGTTTTTTTCCAAATCAGAATGCATTTTAATCTAAAAAACAGCATTATATGAAATGGACAAACAGAACTTTGTATGCATAAAGACTGGACATTATTTGTCAGCTGCCCATAGCTTATAAGCAGTTACTTACTCCTTTATTAAGGGTAAGACGTTTACTGACACACTAGCACACTATATTCTTCCATTTCTTTGAGAAACACGCTGGTTAGGTTCTAGTGATGTCTTAATACCAACATCTGATCAAATACAATCCAAAAATATTACTTTCCCACTGCTTATTGTGTCAGTAAAAATTACGCATACACTGAACCAATAATGCCTGATCCCAACCTCCCATTTTGCAGGTGCAGCCCAGGTGACATGAATGCACTGACCTTTGCACTTGAAGACTTGCACATACAGATGTTTGTGTATAGAACATGTGTGCGCAAAACTATAGATCAATAAAAAAAAAGTGTTCAAATACATAAAGCAACATCTGGTGCCTGTGAATTCACCCAGCACATGGAAGCCGGTTACTGCCATATATTCCAAACTTCTAGGCCTTAAAAGTTACCATAAGAGAACAACTGAAAAATATAGTTTAGGTTAAATTGGTTTTCTGCTACACTCAGTAACATACAAGAAACATTTCCTATTCACACAAAAGTATATTTCAAGTATACTATGCGTGGACAACAATAGAAATAATTAATTTTAAAATAATTCATTTTATGCTACAATGATACCCAGGTGAAGTCAAGTGGCCTTTCCCAATTCAAAGGCTATAAAATTAATGGTGCTTGTAAAACAGTAAAAAGCAGCTGGAAGAGGAAGGAAATTTTACAATCTATACACTGCATGTTCCCTTATTCACCTAATTGTCAAAAACAAGATAAGGAGTCCAAGAAAATAACAGAATAGAAACAAGGTAAGTTCAAGGTGCTAAGTTCAAGCTACCTTGCAGTAGTGAAGGAAGACAGGTGGCACAGACAGGACTGGTGGGAGTCTGGGGTTTGGCTTGATGCAGCATCTAGGTGAATATTTGTATGAAGTCTTCAGTTTTTCTGCTCCTATGTAATTAAATATAGGAATCCATAGGAAAATATAAATTACTACACAAAAGCAAGGAAAATGGAAGTTAGGGATGCCTTTTGTTCTCCATGTAGCTCTGTCCATCTACATGTTGCAGAGACCTTAGAAAAAAAGGACAGCTACAATAAGAATATTAGTACTTTTTCATTAATTATCTGGTACCTTGTTTCTATCAATTCTAAGAGCTATCCGCTTATATAAACTACGTTTTCCAGTTTAGGGCAAATCTTTGTTATGAATGCATGCTGTGTCTGGCACGGCATGGCCCAAACTCAAATGCTAATCTACCCTGCCTTCTCCCCATCCCAGATGACAATGCCAAAGTCACCTTACAACACAAAGAAATTCCACCCTTAGCATCACTGCTTGAGCAGATGAGGCTTCTGTTTCTACTACTATGACAAATCCTAAGTCTTGTCCACATCATGCTGTTGAGCAGAAGATTTGCTTCTCATGTTTGGTGACCACGGAGCTGCGACCACTGAATTTGGGAGGGTAGGGGCAGAACACATGCCTGAACTCGATGGCCTTGTAAAGGGAAGTGACTGCAGCATCCGGAACAAGAAAGAAAAACAATGTCTTAGAAATGGCCAGTCTTTAACCTTTTGTCAAAGGTTACAGTAAATCTGAATTCCCCGTTTGTACTAGTTTCAGTTACCCATTAAATATGTTGGTATTTTTTAAAGTGATAGCATAGGAAAAATTAGTTAAATATGTTTATTGATATTAGTACAGCATTTTTCTCAAGCGACTCTGAACAGAGATGTGAGTGATTAGAAGCAAACATCCTTTCCTTTCCATTCACTGCACTGAAATTGGATGGGATTATGGACATTGTAAACTCAGAATATCTTTCCACCGTAACCAAAAGGTGGGATTGCAGCCCATGCAGGACACACACATACTAACTTCTACATAGCTCAGGTTGCAGAGACCGTAGGAAAAAAACGGTCTCTGCAACCTGAGCAAGAACCTATCCTGCCTTATTATCACTGAGGATAAGGCAGGATAGGCTTCAGCATGTAATGTCTGCCTGAGTAAATTCCAAGTGTCTGGTGGGCTCTCGTGCCAGATCTTCATTGCCTACACCTGTCAGGATCACAAGTCCAATTAGAGGGTAATACAAATAGAGCTGTGCAAAAGATTGCTGGCAACAAGTACAAGACTGGTGCAATGCACAAATAACCTCTCCCTAAAGTTAAACCACTCAGTATTTTAGCATGCATTTGAGAAAAAAGTGCCACTAAGTCACCTGCCCAACAAAAAAAAAGCCCAAGCAACTGCAACATGGGTACTTACAACTGAAGGGAGCAGTCTGGGATTTCAACCCACCACATACAAACGCTGGATCACCTTGGTTGACAGCTTTGTTGTTTCTGTCAGATACAAATTAAATTACTGCAAAATTCATTTTAAAATTAAACTGATCTTTGAAACAGCATACAAGCCAAACTGAGATCAGATAATAAGGGTCTCACCCCAGAAAAACTGGAAGCAGAAGCAAGAAAAGCGGTGCATATATTTGTGGGAGGCTTCCAGAAACTACAACAATTCATAATTCCCTCATCCATCTCTGGCAACTGGCCTTTAAAGCCATGTGGTCTGCCTGGAACATACATTATTCAGCGGGGATGAGAAAAGTTTGGCAAACAGTTGCATGGAAGGCATTGGGGAAAAAAAAGAAAGGGATTAGCCAACAAGTAAAGAAGAGGTGGTTCGACAGTGTATAGGGGAAAGAAAGAAAAGATGGTAACTCCAGAAATGGTATAAAAGCCCATCTGGAGTGAGTTGTAAAACTACTTCAGACAGTAAAGTCCGATGTAGTGACACTTTCTCCCCCTACCATATATAATTATAAAAATGCATGAACTGAGACCCATGAGAAATACATTGCTCTACTGTGACTGATGATAGTTATGTTACGTATAGTGCGATTGCCAGTTCACAGTTATGAATCACGAATATCAAAACAGCAGACTAAGAGGCTACAGAATAAAAGGCTACAGTACGCTGAACAGTGGAACCAAAATAAATTAATAAATCAGACTATCAGAGACCTAGTAACTCATAAAGCGATGATCAGGGATTTGGCTTGTGGCAGAAGCGGCAGCATACCATGAAAGATCTAAACAGCAAAAGGTCCTAAAACAAAGACATCTGAAACACTTGTAAAGCTGAAGTAAAAAAAACCAAAACAAATCTATGAACAAGTCAAGCTACAGGGAAAAAAAAAAAAGAAAAAAAAAACCCAGAAGAAACCATGTGTGTCCACTGTTGCCAGAGACAACTATGGCAGTGAAAGCATGACCACAATAGTAGGAGGTCTTGCTTTAATGATACCAAGCCAGACTAAGCACTGCATAATTTCTGCACAGTTTGTGTGGTGGTGTAGACATGATTAACTCCTGCCTACCACGACTCTTAGGGCCAAGGATATGTGGCAGAGGTATCACCTCCATTCTCCTTTCAGACCATCAGAGACTTCACCATTTGCTTTGTTACGGTTAGAATCCCCCGTACCTAGAGGCATGTATTTTCTTCTTCAACATAAGATCAGTCTTTAAATGTCAACAAAATTATATTCGTCCCACCAAGTATGCAAGTCCCCAAACAATACCTTCACACAGATATCTTCTGCCACTCCTGCAGTGCTCTCTCAGGTTGACCAGTCCAGCCCTTTATGCTGGAGCCCTTCCCTGCTCTTCCTGGCAACAATGTCCAGACTTTCCACCTGGGAATCGTCTTCTCTCTTAGATGTGGCTGGACAGGCCAACAAGCAAGCTTCCAGGGGACTTGCAACCTTCCAGAAACATAGCTTAGTAATGTCTGTGGATAATCCCCTCTGTTGATTCATTTTCTCTCAGTCCTCCAGCTCATGGGAAGCCAGCAACCAATCCCTTCTGTTGCCCCCCTACCCCTAGATCTCTTCAGCCTTTTCCATTGCTGGCTGATGCAGAAAAAGCCCTTTTACCATTCCCTCCCAGCTCTCAACCTTCTACAGAAAATTCCTGCAGTTTGCCCCAGGGCCCAACTAGCTCCTCCCTACAGAAAAGCCACAGCCTTCCTAACTGCTCTTTGTTTGTTTATTAGCCTCAGGTGCCTCCCCTCACCCTGTTACTCAGGTCCAGTTGGGATGCACCTGCTCTAACCCAGGGAGCTGGGCCTACTTCTCTTAAAGACACCAGCGATCCTGACAACTGGCCATGAACTACACCAGGGTTACAAGTCAGTGGTTTGTGCACTGCACATAGATAGCAGCAGAAGCTGCAGAGTAAGAAAATGGGGTGTTGAAGGCAAAGGTACAAGGAAGGTCCCCCAAAACTTTTCCAGACAAAGTTTTGGAGTGTGACAGTACCCCAGTCAGCTAATATGTAATGCATGTGCAGAGCCAAGGTTAGGAACAACTATGCAGAATTACAGCCATAATACTTAAAACAAAAATGGTGGAGGCCTCAAACTGTGGTTGATTAAAAATTAGCAAGAGGGTAAGGGATTGGATTAAGTATTTCAAGCCTAACTAGGATCAAAGCAAAGGTTTGAACTAGGAGGACACTGAAAAGCCTTCCATTTGGAACCTTAAAATACAGACCATCAAAAGGAGGTTTCAAGAATCCTTCCCAGCTGTCTACAGCTTCAGACTGTGCTTGAGACACAGTCCTCTTTCACTTTCTCTCCAAAAGCATTGCAAACAGCATGAAGAAAAGCCACATATCCTGAAAACTGGTCAATGGTACTAGCAAAGTATAAGTAGTATCTCTGTGCTAGACGTACAAGGTAACCTTTTAATTTGAAGCATTTACCTGATCAAACATTCTCCACCAAAAATACACAAGACACCAAAACTCAAATTCTCTCTCTTTCTTATTACAGCACCAACCCAAAGCATGCCAGAGTTCATCCAAATGGTAATAATAATAATAATAATAATAATAATAATTAAAAAAAACCTTGATCAAGAGCCACACAACTGATGATAAGATTATAGTGCTGACTGAGGCCAACGTGCAAGTATCACTCTGAATTCATATTCCAACAAATGCAAGTTCACTTTGGGACACACAAGGGTTAGTGTAGGAAGAATGGAAAGAGTACAGGGAACATTCAGTCTGCAGTATTGTTTGTTTTCCTTGTGAAGCTGATGAGGGAAAAATATATATTTTGCTTAGCTTTGTGCCCTTATTTTGCTGCTTTGCAATGTAAAAAGGCCACCTGAAAAAGTGTTCTTAAAATTCAATATTTTTTTTAAACATTTGAAATGTCAGGAGGTCAAATCCTGATCTCACCCTTGTTAGTCAATTACCCAGAAGGTTTCCTGGACATCTTAGAAAATACAACTTAGTTTTCAAAACATGATGGAACCATGTCCAGGAAACCTTCTGGGTAATTGACAATGGGTAGAGAGGTAGTGGATGGAATGAGCGAAGATATTGAATCACTCCATGCAGATCTTTCTAAAACAGTAAGTACTCCTTCATATTAACTAAGCATTAATAGAGAAAAAAAAAGTTCACAGCTAATACCTGATCACATCTCAGTGTCTCAGCTTCTGTAATATCACTGCATCATCATTTCATTCGTTCTTCAGTTACGAGATTCCCAGCTTGACAAGAATACATTTAGTAACGTAAAAATAAATGGAACACCTTTAACAATCTATGCTATAGTATCAAAGTAGGTTGTTGCCTACAAAAGCTAATGCACCTCTCTGAACCAGTTAATCTGTAAAGTGTCACCCTATCTTACCTTCAGTTTTTAAAAATCTATCACATCTTACTCTGTACCAATACAATTGTCCCCCAGCTACTAACAACGTGGCTTAGTCTCAAAGGCAAAATTGAACTGTGGATCTTTTTCTCCACTTGCACAAATGTTATGCTAGTGTAACTCTGGTGTAGGCAACAGAATTACAGCAACATACATGAGCAGGGAATCTAGCCTAGGATTTATAACTAGGGGTTAAATTAAGGAGGCAGTTGGCAGATTTCATGGGTAGATTGGAGCCAGCCATGCCTTTCATGGGCTTATTGCAGCCCCCACCTCACCCCGATTGGTTAAGAGGCCCTGGTGGACCCAATCCTCACCACTGACTGGTGGTTCTAAGGCAGGGGCAAACAATTATTTTGGGCGGAGGGCCGCTTACTGAGTTTCGGCAAGCATGACAGGCAGCCCAGGGCAGATTAATATTAATTTTCTAAAATTTTTAGGGGCCCCATGGGCCAGATAGAATGGCCTGGGCCCCAGGCCGTGTTTTGCCCACCCTTGTTCTAAGGGCTGTCCGTCCTACAACCCTCACCACTGACTGTGAATCATACAGCCCCCCCCCCCCCCCCCCCCCCCCCTCGGAAG
>NW_017729030.1:47255905-47259277 GCF_001723915.1 Gavialis gangeticus | reverse complement strand
AGGGGGCTCCCCCCCCCACCCCCCCCCCCCGCCCGGGAAAACTACCCCCCCCCCCCCCCCCCCCAGCACTGATTGGAGAAGGGTGAGGCAACCCTCAGCCAATCAACAGTGAGAGGCAGCAGCCATGTTCAGCTCCACTTCATGCTAGCAGCCCCCCCACCCCCCACCACATGGCTGGGTCATTTTATTTTCAGCAAGTTCCACCCCGTCCCCCAGTATTACACAGGCGTTGCCCAATTTCATAGGCAACAATGGATTTGAGTAGGTTTCTATTTATAAGAGCTTAAGCTTCAAAGATGCATGCAATTAAAAGCTAGTGAAACAACCTTTTTAGGCAGGCATCTACTGCTTTTCTCATGGGGCTGAGAAAAATAACCCCTAGAATCATGTCGCTCTTGTAAGTTATACATTTTTATTTATTCATTTTACAAGAACACGGAAGCGTTCGGAAATGGTAGAATTAAGACTGCCTGTGTAACCTTAATTCTTCCTACTTGTGCATGTGTGTTACGACAGACTCCAATGACATGATAGCATACCATTTTATTAGAGAATCCCCACCTCATTCAGTCCCCAGGCAGACCGTCCTTACACAGAGAGCAGCTTTTCAATGTTGTTTTCTCCCACTTGTTCACTGAAGCAGCACATGCTGTATACTTACCGCACAAAGAAAATTACAGCACAATCCAGAAACTTTGTGGGGTTAGGTTCAAAGATGAATATTTGCAGATTAGCAGAAAGTGTATGGAGCTACAGCAAACAAGTGTGAGGGACCACCAAGATGCTCCAGTTGATGGTTACAGCTTTTATTTCAAAGCACTCTGCTTTTCTGTTCCTACATACGGGACTGTTGCTGTGCTCCAGCTTAGTGGGGCAGTAACACTTTGAAATAAGAGCTGTAAAGCTGTGCAGCTCATCCTTCATTCAGCAACCCCACTGTGAAATAAGCTTATTTCAGGCTAAACCCAATTCAGTAAACCAGGTTCTACTGTATTAATTTCTTCATGGGCTTCCTACTGAGCATCAGACGGGTTCATAAACTTAAACTTACCTTCACAAACCCTGGAAGTAAGGGCTAATAATTTCCCCTTTCCAGATAGCGCAAACAAACTAATGCTGGGTGCTCAATTTAAGATGTTTAGGGCCTGATTTTTCAGTATCTTTAGCATTAGAAAGGACAGTTCTCAGCGACTGTAGTGGCAGCCAAGTGCTCAGTGCTCCTATAAGCCAAGACCCATGGTGTTTAGTCAGGGACCTAGAAGAGAGGTTCATTCACCCAGTAACCACCTCTAGAACATTTGATCCAAGTGACATTCCCTGAATCAGACACTTAGTGGCAGAGGCAGGGACTAATTCCCTGAAGACCTGGAGTCTTTCAACCGTCCCAACTCTCCTTTCTCTTGCTTCAGTTCTTATATCAGGGACGTGCCTTGCCATTAAGGACTACCCTCTGCTAAATTTTGGGTACATTTCACAACCCAAAGCAAGAGGGAACTAAAGCATTTCAAAAGGAAAAGAATTTAACATGGGTCTAACTTGCCATTTGTCCATATACTTATCCACAGAATCACTTCAGCTAAAATCCCAAATCAAATCAACCAGGGGAAGGCATACAAGAATGGGAAATTTCAGCTAAAGCTTGAAAATAAGCCACTAAAACAGATCTCATAATGGTAACCTTTACAGAATGTAGGCCTACAAACATCTTGCCTGTACTTGCTCCCCAGTACCATGGCATCTCTTTCACCAACTAACACTGAATCTGTACCACTTCATCAGTGATCCCAGGGCTGTCTCCTTCAAACATGACCCCCCTCACCATCCACATTATGCCCAGAAATGAGGTGAAGAACACCCCAAGCTGTCACTCCCTAGACCTCTTCTCCCCAAGCCTGCTGAGAAGAGTACTGTGGGGCATCCTCAGCTCAGATTCACTGCCTGGTTTTTGGATTTGGCACAAGCAGAACAGGAGCAGGTAGGGGGTATGCTGTGCCTGAGAGTGGGCAAAGTGCTGTAGGCAGAGCCTTGTTCTCCCTGAACTCCTCCGAACTTGTGCAACCCCCACTCACACAAAGCATCTCCAAACATTTTCACTGCCCTTCCCTGTTCCTTTGTTGCTTCTGTTGAATGAAAGCAAGAAACCAAATCCAAGTAGTAACGTTATTATGCTTGGTGTTTTTTAACCCTAGACCACTGCAATTTTAAACCTCCTGCACTTCCCTTCCACCAACACCGTCTTAAATGGTCATGAAGAAAGCAATAATTTGTTCCCTCAACTTCCCAAAATGTAGACCACTAGTTTCACATATGATTGCAGAATCCACTGAAGTGCTGCAGTTCAAAGCAGCCAACAAGAACTGGGGTAGAGATCCTACAATCTTCAATTTACTCTGCTCTCTCCATGTTGTAATGATCCTTCCCCCTTGTGAATAAAGCAGTGCCTGGCTCCTGAACAACCACTCTTTTCCCACACTGCTTCTGCCTTGGCCCACATAAGGAGTAGAAGAACCATAAGTGTGCGCCAGCTGTACCTGTTCACTGGTCCAATGTTTCTCTTCTCTACTCGGGGGTGCCCTCAATGGTCTTTACAGCTGAAGCCTTTATGCCAGAACATGTATGGTGAGTAAGAACTGGGATACAAACAAACCAAAGCAAAACACACAAGCTAATGAAGTAGAGAGAGACCAGATGCTGTCAGCTGTGTCAGGAAATGGCACATGAGATTGTTGGGCGTTTAACTCTCCAACAAAACGGCGGAAAAATTGCCAAGGTAGGCACCACTCACTATAATGAAATTAGAACAGACAGCCAGGGAAAAAAAAACTCCTGCCTGTCCGTCTGAAGTATTTTTGTAAGCATTCTTCTTGAACGCTATGCTGAGAAGCCAGAAGATTCACAAACAAATGCTTGCTCTTAAATCCTTTCCCAACACACCCAGCTCTTACTTTTCATTGGCCTTATAAAAAAGGCCATCACTATCATTATCCTCATTTTAGAGATGGGGAAACTAAGGAAATAGGTAAGTGAAGTGTCCTGTTCAAAATCACTCAGGAGGCCAGTGGTCAGTGTGGGAATGGAAACCTGGCATCCCGTGCCGTGTGTAAGTCATCCTGCCTTCCTCTGAATTTCTACGATGGGATACACTGAATCAAAATTTGCACTGCATAAGCAAAGTTCCCAGTACCTGGGCTCCCAAGATTTCAGTCTGTCAGATGTCTATGGAAAAATACAGAAAGCTGACCATTTAATCTTAAATCTCTCATCCTTCCTCTTTGAAGTTGACAGTTTCTCAGTTTGTAAGGGCTTTGCATAGTGCAAAAAACATCAGTGAAAGATTCTGCTAACCACTGCAGTACTACTGTATTTGCACTT
>NW_017729030.1:47247664-47250905 GCF_001723915.1 Gavialis gangeticus | reverse complement strand
GTCTTTGCATCTATGGTGATTTAAATCTGTCAAGTAAGAAGTGGACAGGACAAGGTTTTAATCAAAGTAAGGAATAACAACAGTTTTATTTAAAACTTCCAGTAAAGACAACCCACTAGTTTTGGAATAAAGTACTTAAAAGTACTACAGCTTAAGTGAATATAAAAGATTAAACAGAAAGAAAAAAACCCCAAAAAACAGTAAAAAAAAATTTTAAACACCTTTTTTTTTTTTTTTAAGGTTTGAAATGGTTCCAAACAGGGGTTTTAAGTCCTCTGAACATTTAACAGTTACTAACTTTGGCAAAACAAACTTCTCTTACAAAACTTAAAGCCTACTTCTGTTATGTAAACTGCATAAAACTGCTACATAGTTCAAAAACAGACTGTACAATTTGTCTTGAAATATACAGAACTGCAGTCAGAAGCTTAATTTTGCCCTCTTGTCAGCCATAAGAATTAACTAGCTGCATAACTGCTGGGGGGGGGGGGGCAGGGGCAAAAATAAATCAGAGTTAAGATAAAGCCACTATAAAAACAATAAATTGAAATACACAGCAAAATTCAGGCTTCAGTTTTGTTTCTTTAAACTAACACACTATGTTTACAGTATATTCTACATTTCAGTTGTCATTTTCTTTTCCCATCCCCCTTCCCCACTTGTATACTTCTAAATCCTCTAATCTAACCTAAATCAATTCTAAAACTTTCAAATAAACTGTACATACATTTAGCAAAAAGCAGACCTAACTTTCTTACAGCAGTATGGTCAGTACACATTTTCAGAGAGATTATTACACGTGATCAAGACTAAATCATATTCTTTAAGAGAACAGGAACTATCACTAGACAAATCGTTTAACAATGTATTTTAGAAAGTCCATGGGAAGCAGATTTCCACACAGGCTCTCAAGCCCAGAGAACACAGAATGATAGACAACAAAAGCTGAACATATGAAAAAGGAGACCTCCAAGTGCCAGCAACAGGGAGATCCCTTGGGAACACAGTGCAAGACTTTGTTTAACAGTTAGGGATGATCAAGACAATAACAAAGTCCTGCCAAAAGATTTGCAGAAATCAGTTTTATAATAGAATTTTACAATGTAAACCAAAAATTCTTGATGCCAACAGTATGTTAAAAGGTTTTGGTTTCCCCCCACCCCAAATCCAGCAGTTGGTCACAGAGTTTAAGTATTATCAAGGCTCTTATTCAGCTGTTACCAGTTCCTAAACGTGTCTGACTCATACATCCTTCAAGTACATGCAAGGCTCGCAAGTCTCTAACACACAGAAGCTTGCGACTCTTTAAGACACAGAGGAAATAGGATTATGAGGTGAGCCCATCTGAGTGAGAACTTTGTCCAGCCACTGAAGAGGACCGTGCAGATGTATCTCAATCCAGCATGGAGTGCTTGTTACATCTTGGCGATGATATTCAGCTCCCCAGCCCTGGAAACAGAGTCATATGGTTAAGTTATCTGATTTAACATGGTCAAATAAATAAGTAGTACTTTGATCATGTTGTTTTATGCAATACAGACAGTAACATATATCACTTTGTCTTGGGCAAAATTCACTGTTGTATCTGTTTACACCAAGTCCTTTAAATTTACTTAAACAACTGACAGAGTTTTATAGCCTTAAAAGAAAAAAAAAAAATGCAAAGATGTAGTTCAGCTCCAACTCATGGATCTCATGATGGTCCATGCCTGCACAACTCCTTTCTTTCTGGAGATTTCCAAACCCCTTCTCCTTGCCATCATTCTCTTGGAGGAGAAGGACCCAAGATAAATACTTTAAAGGAAGCCATTTAAATGCAAATGGATTGAGGCCCGCATTTAAGCATGTGCGCTCTTCTGGCCACTGAAAAAATAAATGAGAAAGAGGTTTGAAGAGATGGGCTATAAGGAAAAGAGATTAGATTGTCCCAGGGGAAGAAAGTTTGAAGAAGCTTCATGTTTTAAGACTAAAAAGAATGCAAGCTGCAATGAAATGCTGCCAGACATTCCTAGGTTCAAAAAGAAGTGGCCATAGATTGACGTGCACCTAGGAAAAAGGTGAGTTTCTTCAATAGCAGATGAAGATAAGCCAAAAGTATCCTGGCCAGTTTTGTAGCCATAAAACAGCCACTGGATACTATTAGTGCAGTGCACTTGAGAAGGTGTACTGAATGGCCTGGATATTTTTTCCCCCCCAATACTATATTGGAAGAAGGTGGCAGTCACCTCCTAGTTGAGCTACTGATTAATAGGAAGACGCGGATGGCTTCTCTTTTAAAATACAGATTCAGTTATAAGATTTAAATTCTTCCCAGATCACTGGTAAACTAAACTCAATGTACACAGTGCAATACAGTAAACTGTCTTCTGTGAAGACATCCGGGACAGCAGATGGAACAAAGGAATCAAAAGCAAGGTTCTGCACTGTTCCATACTAACCCTTAAAAGAGACATGTCTGAAACAACAGCCACTTAAGATTAAAAATAAAACTGGCTTCATTTGACAGCCTTTAAAATTTCTGATTACTCCTTTTATCCCAATGCACATTCCTCCCCTACAAGTCACCTTAATGGATCATTGCTATAATCCTTACAAGTATCCTAAGAATGGAAGGATATGCTACAGAGCCAAGAGACCAAATGCCAACCAGTTCTTAGGAGGAGGATGTGTATGCTAAATGGATGAGCTAGTCCTGCCCTGTAAGACAACCCTCCTAGGTCAGCCAGAGTTAATAATTTTAATTGTTTTCAGGAACAGATTATCACTGAATATAACACTTAGTTGAAGGATACAAAAGTAACCTCTAATACACAACTTGGCTGTGATAAGCAATAAAGTTTAGTGTGTTGCTTCTCTGGATCTAGAGTAAGTGAAGAAATGATGCTCCATATTTAAAGAATGCCACATAATTGCTTAAGCAAATGCAAATATTCATTTTCAGTCTTGGAAAAATGGACTAAGAAGTGGGTCAATGCAATATTTGGTAAAGGGAATATTAACAGCTAGAAAATGTGATGGCACCTACTCAGGTGTATCATTAAAGCAAGCCTATAAAAGCCTAAAGGGAAAGACTCTGAAGTGAAACAACAAAACTAAAGCTAAACCCACATGAAATGTACCTCTGGACTACAGAAGCCTGTGCATCAATAAAGCAATGTTTGCCCAGAAGAACAGCTTTGTATATTTAATATTATGCAACAAACTTCTCTTTTATAGCGCTGTTAATACAAGCCGTTAAAAT
>NW_017729030.1:47239024-47242664 GCF_001723915.1 Gavialis gangeticus | reverse complement strand
TGTGTGCACAGAGTAACTGAGTATAGGCTATGGGACCAAAGCAAACATTCCCTGTCATGGTTCTTCCAACTGTACTGGGCCAGGCACCAGGAGTAAAATATGCAAGTTTATCTTACTTATACCCTTAATAGTCCACTGGCTGCAACCTAGGCAGCACAAAGGAGGAAATCCTAATCAAAATCAAAGGCAGAAGGGAGAAAGGTCAGAAGAGGAATGAAGAAAAAGAACAGACTGGGAAAAAACTGTTTGGAGAAACTGAGAAAACAAAGGAGAATTGGGAGAGTGGGACTTGGTTCATCAGTCAAATAAAAAGCTAGATATTTGTGCTGGGCAACTGGGAGACAGCTAGCAGGTAAGACCTTTGCTACCTGAGAAAATGTTTATTCTCAGTGAAATACTTGATAGGTGAACTTCCCTTAAGGAAGGGGGGGCGAGGAGGAAAAGAAAGGAACTGTTTATAACATTATTAAAATACACAAATATCTCAAGATACTTTAAGAGGAAACACTTATCTTTATTTGGGTTTATATTTTGTAAACAATAACCCTTACTTACCTTTACAAAACTCATACGAATAGTGCACATCTTGGTAAGCTCATACACTGTTTCAAAGCCATGGTTCACTGACTGAGCCAGAAGCTGAGCAAACTCTTGGTTGTTGAATATTTTCAAACTGCAACCACTGGGAATTTTGCACACTGTGGTTGGATGAAACCCATGGTGATAGTTGCAGTTCCGACTCTGCACAAAAATACTGCTGTCACTAAGGCATTCAGCATACACTTCTCCGCCAACATAATAGAGGTGAACTCCTAAGAGGGAAAAATATTGGTGATGGAGAGGTCAAATAAATACACAATACAAAAGCTTCTTCCCCTGCGTATTATGTTGATGGAGATACTTCCATGTTTTTCAAGCTCTAAGAATGCATATCGTGTTTCAGTCTCTAGTCTGGATGATTTAAGGCTTTATTGTACCTCCACATTCTACCAGTAAACTTGCTTTTTAAATCAACTATTTAATGGCAACATTAATTTATTATAAACACAGAGTATCAAATTCTACACATAACAGTCCTAGAAGGGGGATTTACATGGTTAGATAACCTGTTTCAACAGATAACCCGAGGATCCATATTTCAGGACACAAGAAGAGGAGACACATCATCTCCTTCAGGCCCACAAACGTCTTTAGCAAATAAGGAAGTCCTGCTTAGGTCTGTATTGGAGGCCCTGAATGCTGGCATGCATCTTAACATAGCTTCAATTGAGGTGCATTTCTAAGGGGTTGAAGCAAAGGAAAGGGTTTCCAGATGGATCCCCTGACCTCACTCTTGGGGTTATACCTGCAGCCTTTTCCTATGGCAAAAAAATCAAATGCCAGTGGCATAACACGAAGTGTAAGGAACACTGAAATTTCTTCCCTCCAAACTCCGGCAGTTTATACATTTTAGGAAGTGCAGAAACTTTGACTTTTGGGCTTAAATCCTCTTCTGCTGAAAGAAGCCATTTGAAAACAGCAAGATGGCAAAGGTGGGAAGGGAGGAGGGTATGGACAGAGGTTCAAGAAAAATCTCAACTATATTTAAATGCTATATCCCCTTAAGAATTTACTGATGACAAATTATGTCATCTGATTAGCAAAACAATCTGTGGCTAACTTAGAGTTGCAAATCTGTTCTGTATTTTTTTATAAAGAATATTTGTGTGTGCGTATGAACATAAACATCAAAACCACACATTAGAAGCGTAACATTCCTGCCATCATTGCTTGTATACACTTGCCTTTTGAAAACCTTTTTGCATTTTCCACCCTTCCTCAACTGTCTTTGCTTCTTAATCTGGTGCAGTTAAAGTTTCAAAAGGACTTTACTTGCAGCTTGGCTGTTTTTGAGTTTACTTTTACATTTGAAATGGAAAATAAATGCAGTGCTATGCAAAAATACATCAATATTTGTTAGGACAGGGTACGGAGGAAAGGAAGGAACAAGAAATATAATTTAATGGCACAGCCTAGGTGTAAGCAAAACTGCGGAGGTGGGCAAAGGTATTAGTGTGGAGAAAGGTTTTCTGGTTAAAAAGTTTATGGGCAATATTCACAGGAGGACACAGGTTTGGTAGTACTGACATTTCTCAAGCCAAACATTCAAGTGCCTGGATCCAGAAACAAAATTAAAAACCCCCAAGTTAAATGCCCAGCAACATGCCTTCATGGTGTAAAGTAACAGATGCAGAGATGCTCTGAACTAGCTCTGGAACAGAAAATAGTACGGTATGTTAATGCAGCATGGCACCCAGTCTAATAAGCCCAGCTTCTCACCTTTGCCAGCCAATGGGAAATGCCGCCTCCTCCCCCCTCCAGATGTGGACATCTACCTGGAGCCCTGAATTAAGTGTTTGAGTGAAAATGGGAATCACAGCCCAGACCTCTTAATCCAAGACTTCTGTGCCCAGCTCATCCTTCTGTGTAGAGGTGACTGGGTCACTTGTTTAAAGAAACCCAGCTGCTAGGGAAGAAGATGGGGGTGATGCCTACTTTTTGTATGATACCATAGTAGTTGGACCATTTGCTCAGGAAATGAGACACTATGGTTCAGGCTATAAGAAAGGCTAGGATGGACTTGCTTTCCACTTCTCCTCTTGAAACTGAGCCACTCGAACTTGGGGACTTAAATTCTGCCTAGATACTCTTTTAGATGACGAAGTTCCTTTGCAAAACTTGCCTTAAGAATCTTCCAGACAGCCATGTCGGTTTTCAGGGAGTTGCTAATATTATTAGGGCACACACTGTCAGTGTTGTTACCCAACTCCGTTAGAGCCGTGTGGGGTTAGGTGTTACCCATCACATTTGGCTTCTCTTATTTGGATGGGCAGTGCATGCACTGTTGGGGTACCACTTACGATGCTGTGTCCCTACCAGCCACACAGTTATAAGAAAAGGACCACAAACTTCTTATCACAAAGAACTGAAGCTTGGCCAGGTTTACTGTCCACAAACAAGCCTAGACATCTATGACCAGCTGGTCCCTAGTGCTAGCTGAGTCATTTCCAGGCACATTATAGGCATGAACATTCCTGGATTATGAACTTGATTCCTAAACCTGGAATAAAGTATTAAGAGTTCCCAAGGCCTTTTCACACTCTGGCCAAAACTTGATGTTTGCAGCATATACATTCCAGTTCTCACTAATTACTACAACATATTTAGGTGATATTAACTACATTCTACTTTTCCCCTTCCTACCTGTTTGCAATGTCACTGATGTTTATTTTGGTGTTTTATACTGATCTTAAAATCAATTGATTCTTTATTCGCTAGCCTTGCAGGCACCTCTAAAACCAATAGCTCCTTCTCCAGCACTTCTGTGCAAGCCATATGTGGTATATGCCTAGTTTCATATTCACTGGGGCTTACTTTGGTTTGTTAACAGAGCCTGCATGATTTGTATATGCATTGATCAATGGTTGTATTAATTCATACTCCAGCAAAACTTACAGTCTTCATGGTCCATTTTATTTTAATATACTTTTTTTTCAGAGACTGTCACTCAAAGCTTATACCTGGGAGTCTGGCCTGCCCAAACCTTAACTCCTCCAGAAGCCTAACTTTGATTTAAAAAGCAATTCTTTACATTATTTGT
>NW_017729030.1:47223362-47238943 GCF_001723915.1 Gavialis gangeticus | reverse complement strand
TTCTTTACATTATTTGTATTATGGTAGCACCTAGGGACCCTGTTATGCTGGGTCCTCACCATATATTTAAGAGATGACAATTCTGCATTTCATTTACATATCTGCAAAATTAACCATGCTGGCGCTAAACACAAAATGTAGCCGATGCCAGTTCTTTTGCAGGACACTGGTCTAAGTCACAAAAGGGTAGATAGTCACATACATTCACTGAAAATCAACTTTTGGGTGCTAAACTGTCTTTTCTGCCTTTAGAAATCTCTTCTTTAAAATGTATAATAAATTAATTAGGTTTACATTTCTGCACAGCTAAGTTGTCTGTGTCAATAACTCTTAGTCCCAAAATAATTTGTTCAATTCTATGGTTCAGGTTTGAGGCTCATAAACCTCAACAGCAGAGCTCTTTAATTTTAATTAGAACAAGTGTTTAAGGCAGCTGGTTTCATTACAGTCTAAGTACCTTCAGACAATGAAAAGACTGATTAGAAGACAGAAAGCTTCCGACAATTATATAACAGGTGAGAACAGCTCTTTGCTTCTAACACTTGGCAAGCAAATTACATACTTGCCAGCATTCTAGTGAACACTGCACAACGCATGATAGTCTGGTCTTGAGGCAAAAAGCCCAGTTTGCCATGTTAAGCCAAAGAACAGAAATAAGACAGCGAAATGTACCTTTGCCAATATGCCGCCTTGTGTTCTCAATAGTGGAATTTCGGTTAACATTAGAGAGAAGCCCAAGGCAAAACCTGTTTTTGTTGTTTGAAGGATCAGTGAAACCATCCACCAGCACACTAGTGGAGGAGGCATGAAATGCCTCCCCAACACGATTATTGAGTTCATAGTAGACAATGGAACACCAGTGTTTCGGCTCTTCATAGGCAACTGCCTGAACATCTGCAAAGAAACAAAGAAAAGGTTGCAATTAAAACAGCCCTGGAACTAATGAGTGGCTGAGCTTTAAAGATCTGTAACTTGGAGACTTTGGCTTAAGATCACTGAAAGGAGAGCTGGATAACAACTGTAATTAAGTGCAGTTCTTCTCTGATGTCTATCTGTGCTATGTATATTTTTAGCATTTTCAGAGCTAGAGATAGGAATTTGCACAAATACAGTGAAAAGTCACAAGACTTACACAGAGAACCCATATATACTTGTTATGAACTCAGAGAAAGGAGAGATACTGTATTTCATATACACATCCAAGTTAGTAGCTGGTCCCAAAGTAATGGACTATGCACTAGGTTCTCAGTTACCACACAGCGATACAGACATCAGATACTGCCCCCTGCCCTGAATTCTCTCCCACAGTGGGGAACAACCTTTTTTTGGCAGGCATACTGTACTGAAAGCCCCACACCCTACCCGAGTACCACTCAGATCCCCTTCACTTGCTCAAACTATTGCCCTGCTTTCTGCTCCCTGCCTGATCCATTGCTATGCACCACATATGGCTGCCCTGTCTCAAGTGGCACAGGCCACAGGCTAGCCACTCCTACTCTGTTGCATTTTGACCCCAGGGACTCCTACCCTTTTTTCTGGTCCACAAGCAAGAAATCTGCATTACGGGGCTGGGATGGGCTGACCCCGCATGCTGTTTCCACTTGCGGCAAGGGACTCTGGTAGGAGTGCAGGCACTGCGTGCTTTGGGGCTGGCCTGATACCCTGCCACCACATGTGGCCAGGGACTTGGGGGTGGTGGGGAGCAGAGGGGAGAAGAAGCACTATTGGGCTGGGTGGAACTGTTCCTGCATACTGCCACCACCTGTGGCTTGAGACTGGGGTGGGAGAGTGGGGAGCTGCATGCTATGGGGCCAGGCAGGGCTAGCCCCACTCACTGCCACCACATGCAGATCCAGGGACTGACTGGTATGCTCCAGGGAATCCAAGGACCTCCCAACAACTCCACACACCCCACCCCACATCATAACGCCAAACATACCCACACCCTCCCACAGCTTCCACCCCAACCACTTACCCCACACACCCACCCAACCACACCCCCTAGAAAGACCTAGGATGTTCTCACAGCCTCACAAGAACAGCTTTAACTCAAGGAAACAGGTGTGCAAAATGCACTGGTACCCAGGTGGCAGATCTGTCTTTTTGTACTAGTAGAAGACTGCTTAAAATCCAGAAATTTTGGAATTCTTTCCTGTACCAGCAGTCACCTAGTTTGCTACATCCTTCCCCAACACTTGCCACAATGGAAAAACAAAAAAGGTTTAGGCTATGGAGCACAATTACATAGGTTTTCAAAAATATAACCATAATGATGAGAATTTATGACACTATGCCACCATGTATGTGGAACAACTGAATGCCATTTGAACAAAGATGGCATGAAATTAAGAGTATATATACAAGAATTTAACATAAGCCATTACAATTCTTTATCTATTCAACATAAGCCAATCAAAAATTTAAAAATTCATGATTTTGCAAAGCAATTATTTGCCAAAGTAACAGAGATCCCTCAAAACTTTCAAGCTTCTGGTAACAGCATGATTTATGGATTTGCTCTTCTATAAAAACTCATTTAGCTGGCAAATTCTTCAGAAGTTTGAGAAGCTGGTGCTTCACAGCTTGTCAGTTGAAACCCTGAAATAAATACATGGTTGTTTTGAATAATGCACTGAAGTTATTTTTCCTCCTGGATGAAGGAGCAATTCTCTACCAGTGGAGTTGCACATGGGATGTCCAACAATACTGTGCACTACTTCAGACACCTACAATCAATGTGCTTTTTTAAAGTACCCAATATAGCAACCCATTATTAAAAACTGCTTTCAAAAAAATGAAGATAAAGGATAAGGTTGGTGTATATATGTGTTCCTTCATGAAGGCTATTTTCATTCTTAGTACATAGATTCAGAATCAGCACCCTAATGCCATGAGTTGCTAACAGCAGGCCAAAGTATGAAAAATGAAAAACAAAACTGGGATTGTGGGAAACTTATTCATCCAGCCAGCTGATCCTTTTCCTAACCTTACTAAATCTTTCTTAAAAGTGATGCCAACATTTAGTATTTTCCTTTGCAGGAGACTGTTTCTCATCCAGACAGTTTTTTCTGACAAAACAGACATGAACAGAATTTTGAAAATATGCAAGTGAAAGATAAAAAGGAGCAATACAAGTAACAATGTCAAGTGAAAATGTATTCTAGACAAAAAACCTTGGTGAAGGATTTTTCTGGTGATATCAGAGGTAGGCTGGGAAATGCTGGAGGAAGTTTAAGTTGTCTAACAACACTATTTTTCTTTTTAGCCTTTTCAAATCAATGTAAAAATAGCCTTTAAATGATTTCTAAGGGGTTACTACACTTCACTTTGGCATTAAGATGCCAGTAACTATCAAAGCTACAGCTCTGCCCCAGTTCTCAAAGTCAGGAGGAAACCTTGCCAGCTGGCCATTCTTGCAGAATGAATCATATCTCTCTCTCACAGATTTCACACTAACTTCCTTGCATTTGCTTTAAGTCATGCAGAGCAGGTGCGTTTTGTCTCTCTATTCCCAGCATGGGCCAACAATGGAAATTACCCAACTTCATTGACAGGATGCAGCTTGTTAGGTCAAATCTCTCAAGACTAACAGATCTCCACAAAGAACACCCTTCTAAACATTTACAACCAAAGTGTTGAAAGTATGCTTAACGTAAAAAACTAAACAAAAAAAATTAAGGGGGCAATGAGATACTAACTGTGTCAACATATAACAAGGCTAGCTATAGTACAGAAATAGAAATGTACAGAGTAAAAAAACATTTAAACTTATGAGCAGTTGTCTGCTCTTGTTTATTTTTCTTCCCTTTTCATCAAAGAAAGAGTGGGTTAAAATAGGGAAAAATAATGAAATTAGACATAAAAAAGGGGGAGAGGAGGGAGAAAAGATGTCTATCCTTTAACCATTAAAAAATTAAGAATGATAAGAAACATGTAAACCATTTCCTTTGGTTGTTAGTCTCATACAATGCAAAAATTCCAACAGCACAAACATAATGCATCATTAAGAAATAAAATGTGCAGAAGTCTGCAGAGTTGGGCATCAACATTGATAAACGTACTTTAGGCCTCTGTCAAATGCAAGGAATGTACACAATAGCGTATGGATCAGCAAAACAACTGAGAAATGTCAAAGAGTATGTTTATCAAATGTGAACTCACTCTAAAGGAGGAAATCAGTTAACAGAGATGGGACCGAAGTTATTTCATAAGGGCAGATATACCTCCTAAACCCAGACAAAGTCTGCAGCAAAACTGGTACAAAATTAAAGTATAGCTAAATTGTTCACGGGACTATAATTATTTGCTCATAGCACTGAGCTCTGCTCTCTCTCCTGGCACCATGAATAGCCATACAAGTGTACATTTTCAGAGGGGACCACTTTGCACTGTGTTGAATGTACTAAACCCTTTACTCAGCAGTCATCTGCAGCACATTAAAAAAAAGCAGGGTGTTAAAAGATGTTGTGCCACAGGATATAAAACAAAATGAAAAAGAAAGATTACAAATTCTCCCTGCAGCAAAACCACAGGCAGCAATCACATTTCTTCAAGCTAATTGGGGCCATACCAGGTCACTGCTTAGATTTGGAGAAGGGGGAGTGCTGGTCATGACTTTCTTCACAACCCCCAAGAAAACCCCAGGGTGCTACAGTTGTGCACTCACAACTGGGCCAGTGCAATAGCATAGTGCCAAGAGAATGTTATTGGTTGTGCTTTCTTTCAGGAGAAATAGTATACAGATGCCCTGATCACCTGCTTAAACATTTCATGGATCATTTCACAAGTGGGATAATATTAGTGCCAGCATCCTGATTAAATGTCAATTTAGGCAGTTATATTCCCTGTTCCAAATTTACTAACCCAACAACAACTGCATATGTTATGAACAGCAGCATCAAGCATACCATCTCAATCAATCAATACCCCTAACATATTATTAAGAACAGGCAGTGACAGGTATCACATGCCATCATGCAGTTATCATGCTACCACAGGAGCAATTTCACTTCAGTGACTATGTCCTGGATACACAGAGTTTGTAAAATCTTTTTTAGACCCCCTCTGGTTGGAAGTCAAAAAGTAAAACATGACAAACTTACAACACCCTCTGTGTTGCTTTAAAGACGCTTTTGTACTTAGGAGCATATACATTTCCCTCTACTACAGAAGAATCAATATTCCCGATAGTTTTGCTTACTGTCTATAGTTACATATTCCCATAAATAGCACTCATCCAGATCAATGCTTACTGAGTAAAAAGAAAGGTAAGCGCTCTTTACACTTTAGAAACCAAGAGGACACACAACAGGGAAATGTTTTACTCGCCTCCTCGGTTTATTTCAGGAGGAATTGAGGGAGCCATCATGTTGGTGTCCATTGGCTGGGAGCCATCCTGTGTCATCTGATCTTCCGGAGGCAGGTAAGCAGGAGGGGGAGTATCAGCTAAAAATAGAAAACGCAGAGATACAATTCCTTCCCCCTCTTTAAAACATACATACATATCCACAAACACAGCTTTAGCTGGGAAATGCTTCCAGTCTGACTCAGCTATAACTTCCACCCACTCATCAGAAATCTGAGAAAGCAATCACAGACCTTGATTCAGGGAAGCAAAGAATTACTGTGCATATTAAGTTTAACTGCAATATAAATTACTGTGCTTCTGTCTGGCCACAAATAATAGCTTGGCACCATTTCCACTTAACAGCACTTCACAAGTTTATGGCACTGTACACGTATTCATGTCTCTATGAGAAAGTGATCTGCAGTTCTCAGGATCAGGTCCTAAATTAATATTTAATATGGAATATGTGAACAGAAAATAAGAACAGGGTTTGGAGTCAAGAGTTTCTAAACCCATCAGTGCCATTTTCAATATGGTCCCCATTAGTGTAATACACAAGTATCTCACATGAATTAAAAACATTATCAGCCATCCTGTGATGCATCGTCAAGATTTTATAGGTGGGGGACTGTGACAGAAATTTAACCTAAAAATCGACAGACGTACATAATTTCTTAACTCTCATCTAAATGAGTACTTACACCAGTGCATTCTCACAGGTTCAGTCAGTAGTTCAGCTCAGTCAAAGGTCTTAGAAGCAGCTGTCTACATTACAGAGCCAAACTACTAGCTGAACCTGTGAAAATGCACTGATGTAAGCACTGCCAACAGAATGTGACCATGCTTGCTGTGATGTTGAAGTTACAATTAGACCTTTTCATGCACACTTGCACCTCACTACATCTTAGTTAGGCTGCCCTCTGGGCATCAATTCCACACTCGCAACACAGCTCCTTCAAGTACTTGCTGGAAGATGTACAATAGTCTCCTAGCAGCTCAGAAGAACAGTAGAAGCAGTCGCTCAGTTTCCTGCTCTCCTTTTCCAAAATGTACCTAACCAATTTTATAACAGAAAATCCCTTCCTAATGCTCATCAAGCCTTTGCTGTGAAGCGTAAGATACGAAAACTACCACTCACCTTCACAAATTAAGACTGCAGCCTATCCTAGACAACTCCATCAGTGAGTCATTAACTAGCTATCATGGCAAGTAACCAAGAAATAAGAGAACTATGTTTCCTTTTGTAAGCAATTTTGTTCTTCAAAATATCAAGCTAACTGAAAGAATATATAAAACCCTTTAAAAAAAACCTCTAGTAAGAGCTAAACTCCCTCAAGTCTCTATCCTTTCCATTTGAATGTGCAAGTCTCTCCCTTTCTGGGCATGCACCCTAACAGAACTTTTAAGTTCCTGTGGTATGGACCAAAAGTTTATTAAGCTTCTAAAACACAACTGTTTGTCTGTTTGCATCCATTATACTAATGACATGCATATGGGAAAGTATGAATATGTAGTACAGCTGGAAAGCCAAAGGCAAGGGCAACCCATTAGCCAGCATCTGTGATATTTTTAAATCACTAGGTAACAAGCCTGCTCCCCCTCATTATTTTCACAATTGGGCCCCTTCCTTCCCTACTGACACAGATGGATATCTGCCAAGAGATCAGTCCCAAGGCAATGACTTAACATTTTCAGTCAAGGCAATATTGATGGGTGGGGGACAGAGGGAAAGAGAGGTGCAGAGGGGATGACAACTGGAAGGGGGTTCAGGTGAATGCCTTCCACTCCTTCATTCAATTTTTCCCCTGCAGCTGCCGATTCTGTTTTACTTCTAGGCACGGAACACAGGATGACAGACTCCTCAGAGACCAAATCCAATGAACTTCCATAAAGCAGCTGCTGAATGACACATCCAAGAAAACCTATTTCATTAGAAACCAAGTTCTTTTGGCTAAAATCATGCATAGTCTGTACTACAGAGAAGCAGGTACAAAATGCTGGTGCCCACTGCCTGCAGTCCCTTCACCACCAACTCTTTTTAAAGTTATGCTGAGCCACTACTTTGAATACACATCAACTTCTTCATTATTTCCACAGACGAGCTTGCCTTTCTTTCCCCATCTCCAATGATTTGTTTCTTCACGAGTTCGGGTCATAGAAATCCTTCCATGACCTGAACTGCACACAACAAAAGTTTTGCTACAGAATTTCCTAGTTTTACAACATGGACTTGTGCAGACAGCACCACCCTCAGAGATCTGTGATCTTCATACACCAGGGAAAAACTTTGGGGATAGACAACTATCAGTAATTACCTTCACTCAGAATACCCATTTTACATGAGAAATTACCAGTATTTTTGCAAGCTTGCCTCTCCCTTTCTATCCATTCCCTCCTCTAGTCTCTATAGGGGGCAGGCACACATACAAATGTTTACTTGTAGTGTGTTCTACTCCCAGTTTTTAAAGGTCCAATCTAAAAAAAGATTATTTTTCAGAGGCTGCTTTCTATATGGTAATTCTCCATCTATGAGCAAAACATCCCTGGTTTCCAAAATGTTATAGGCAATGTTCAAAACTGAAAGGATAAGGTAGTTGTTCCACTGCTGTTAGTAAGCAAAATATACTGAATGCTTCTTTCCAAGACCTGTACTGTTTTTCAGCCAAAGTGTATTTGTTTCTTAGAATTACATCACCATTTGAATAAATTTAATCAAGTAGTGGTGGTGTGATCCCCTTGGGAAACATCTTTCTTTTGTATAACTGTAATCTAATGCTGAATTTATGTTTGGGTCTCTTTCCACAACAAGGATGATCTGTAGCAATATTTCTCTAACACCCCTCTCCCCACCAAACGTCCCTGCCCCCCACAAAAAAAACCAAAAAAAGGTACACCACGACTAAATACTTCAACAGGCAATTTAGACAAGTTTAAAAAAAAAAAAAGGAAACATTTTAAGGAAAAAAGGTACTCAAACTTTATCTGCATTGGAAAAACAGGAAAACTAGATGTGCTATTGTTAGTCAACCCTATTTAATGGCAACATTGCCTGATGATGACCATCTCTAAATTGGCTACTGGACATACTTAAAATACTGGCTGCTAAACAACTATCGATGAAGATTTTGCAATACCATATTTAGTCATATACAAAACAAGGTTTGTCAGCATGGGGGGAAAGTCCCTCATCTTAAGATCACAAGGAACCCTCACTAAATACATTGTTTATCATTAAACTGCTGCCAAAAACAGCACGTGCTCAGTAATGGAAACTGACTATGAAGTTGATTAAATGCAGCTAACACCAAACACGACTATTAAAAACATGATCCATACGGGGTAAACATACTGACAGGACCTTTTTTTTTGTGGCCTCGAAGAAAAAAGGCGCTCCCCCAGGAGGTAAACAAACACCAGGCCTCAAAGTAGTGCAATATAAGGCTGGCACTCAGAGAAGCCACAGCAAGCTCCGATACCCTCCCTTGGTGCCAAAAATGCCAGTAGGAACCCACCACAAGTACAGGGTAAAACAGGGGTCGGCAATGATTTTGGGCAGAAAAATAAAAACACCTGCAACCTTGATTTGTAAAATGTTGGCATGCCAGGGATGGACAGCGAGGGGCCTGATCCTTGTTGTGGCAGCACAGCCATGGTTCCTTTCCCACCATCTGCCCTAAGGCATACATGCCCAGCAAGATTCCTACACATGCCACATACTAACACCCATGCTGGGAGCTGTCTACCCCTGGGCTAGGGCAAACCATCTGAATAAAATATATGCTGGTGCCCATTACCTGCAGTCCCCTCACCACCAGCTCTTTTTTAAGTCATGGTGAGCCACTACACTGAATACATTTCCACTTTCTCTTCACTCCCACAGCTAAGCTGTCTCTTTCTTTCCTTATCTCCAGTGATTGTTTCTTCACCAGCCTTAAATGTCTGGCGCACATCACCAAACAGGCCCTCAAACAACATACCAGAAATCCATCTGTCCTCCCCTCTCTCAGCCTATCATATATGATTAGTGTGGTCTCACCTTCCATGAGGTAGAGCCAGACCACCTTGCTTTGTGCCTCATCTGTATATAAATTTTGGAGGATCCCTGGACTCATGTGACAAGAATACCCAGTTCCAGTCATGACTGGGGGCTAATTAGCACATGGATCTTCTGGGGAGCGGGGAGAGGGGTAAAGATGTACTGGAATATACACACATACTGAACAGTGCTGAGTTGTGGGGTCACCTTGGCTTGAAATGCTGTCCACTCTGCTGGGGCCCAGCCCAATGAGTTATAGGGTAAATCATAAGTCTTTTGGCCTTGGACTAACATCATGCATAATGTACTATAGCTAAGTATGTACAAAAGTGCTGCTTAAAATGTGTTGGAGTACCTGTGCTAAAAAACTTGCAGCAGTTTCAAAAAAAGGGAAACTACTATCAATTATGGCTGAACTAAGTATATGGGTACCTACAGTAAATGTGCCTACTTGCAAATTTTTCTCCTCGCATCCATGTGCTCAGGAAGAGCAGGTTTTGACAATAAAGGATGGGCACAGAAGTTGAGAGAACAAGGATATTACCTGACACCAAGGTTTTATTTTCCCTGTTATAGCAGCAGGAGGGGACCAAATTCAAGGCAAAATCTCCAATAATTAGATCCTATACCTGGAAAAATTGTAACAACTTTATAAAATTTTCCACATAAAAAATCTAATTACTGGGCGGAGGTCTTATACTCGTTGGTAAATATCCATCACTCAAATATCTATCAATACCATCCATTCTTTACAGAAGGCAAACATACCTGGCATCTGGAAAGGACTTCCTGGGTCTGAGCTGGCTGGAGAATGAGGATACGTGCTACTGCTGCTTCCAGGAGAAGTAGGATAACTGCTATTGGGAGAGTGTGGGAATGGGTGACTGTTGGGTTGCTGGAAAGAGTCTGGGAAAGTTGCATTGTGGGGCATGTGAGGCTCATTTTGTCCCAAGTTGCGGAATTGAGCCAAGAGGCTGTGCTGAGGGTTGTATTCACTGTGTCTTGGAACCAGCACTGGAGGAAGAACTGTAACGAAAGCAGAAACGAAACACATTAAAAACCTGATTCTAAAGGACGACATTGTCAGGACCCCACTTTTTATTTTTCCTTCTGTATCCCCTATGTCATATTCATGTGCCTCAGAAATGAGGTCACCACATTCTAGGAACATGTGCATAAGCAATAACCCTTTCCTTACATCCTGCTAGTGCATAACTTAAATTCATAATGGTCACACTAGCTGTCCAGATTCCCAGCTGTAAACTCGTTTTCACGAAGGGCCAGGAGAGAGGTGGGAAAGGGAGATAAGCTGCAACCCCACATTTTCATTCTATTCACACGAGGACAGTAGTGCAATGTAAGTGCATTTCACAGTTTAATGCTGACATACAGTTCCTTTTTGCACACTTGGTCCCCTTGCTAATCATGTAATGGTCTGTAACCCAAAACCCTGCTAATGAGGACAGATTTTTCTGAAGACAATGTTAATACTACATGGGCCTTGAACTGAGCCTGGTCCCAACAGCTGTAACTTTATTTTTAGTCTAGGCAACATGCTTAAGAGTTAATATATAAAAAAGGGGGAAGGGGAGGAGGAAGGGTTAACCCTTTATGTCAGTTTACCAAATGCCTAGTTTAAATAGAATTAGACAGTACAATGGAAACTGAACAATCTGTCTGGCAAACAAGTTCCAGCATATGCTACTATGGGACAAGGGAAATACACATCAGCACTGTTAAGTTTCATCATGCTCCCAAGGCCCATGTACTCCAGGGAAACAAATAACTTTTTAATTGAGGATACAAACACGATACCAGATGTGCTGATATAAGAATCTCAGTCAGCTTTTTCAGGTCCTCAGCATCTGCTTCTAAACTCCTCACATAGGAAAGGATGAATCACTCAAAAGATTACTTTTTTAATACTCAGTGTGGATTTTTTTTTGGAGGGTGGGAGAGGAAGGGAAAGAAATGGCGGAAGAGAAATAACACTATTCCCTCTGGTCCTCCCTGCCCAGAAGACAACTAGATAACAACTCCTTTTAAAGCTAGTCAGTTTCTTAAGAACTGGCCCAGAAGATGAAAGGGAGTAAGGGGGGGGATGGTGGTGGTCAGGGCAACAAAAAAATTGAAAGAGGATGGAGAAAGAGGTACCCAAGAAACTGCAGTCTCACCTCAAGAGTGCAATTCACTATCCCACAAATCTGGCTGCTTCTTTGAGCAGGGAACCAAGGATGGATCTAATATAGACATTTACTGGCCCCACTATGTCACTTACGGGATGAATAGATATGATATGCAAAAGGACAGAACTGTGCACACTGGTATTACCCACTTCACTTGCAAGAGGTGTTTTACTGAATTAGTACCAGAGTACAGTTTTAACATCATGGGAGCACTTTATCTGCTGTGTGTATGGATATTCCCACACCATTATAAAGTGCTCCTAGTATATACATAGCAAGAGTTCTAGACCCTAATTTTAAGAGTGGCACTTTATTGAAGGACCTCCTCACACCTCTGTCTGAAATGCCCTCTCTTTGCTGAAAGAAGTTTGCAAATGTATTTCAAAATACAGAAGAGCTCAGAAGAAGGTAGGAGCATTTCTTGCCTTGGGTGAATCCATGGTCATTTTTCAAAAAGAGACCAGCCCAAACTTATAATCCTTATATATGGGGAGCTTAGCTAAGGAAGGGTTTGCAGGTTCAGACCATTAGACTCTCACATACACAAATATTAGAGTCACTGCAAATAAGCACCAGTTTCACAGACCAACCCAAGACTTGTGTTGAAAAGAATTAGCTGAAGTTGATCTCATTCAATTTTTGGTACAGTACTTGACCTGTGGTAACATTTTTAGGTGGACTGGTTTAAGTATGAAAGCTTTCTCTGTGTTATAAATGGCACTCCAAATAAGGGCATTTTTTTTAAGGCAAGGCATCTCCAAATACCATATGCTGGAAGATTTCAATCTTTGGACTCGTGCATCATAGAGCATATCAGTGTGAGATGTGTGCTTGCACGACCACAAACATTATTTTTTTGTTTCTAAGGAAATATTTTAAAAAATCCAAATTCAGATCAACTGTTTGGGGGTGGGGAGAGAGAAACTACTTGCACTATTTTCAATACAGCATCCATCAAATTCAAATTTCTCTTTAACTATGGTTGTGCAGAAACCTTCTAGCACTTCTTGCTCATTAAGTTCAAACAATGCATTTATCACAACAAACATTTGCTGGCCTAATAAATCAGCAATAAAAAGGGAAACAATGAGATCTCACATTTAAAGGTATTTTCTCCTTTCCTGTCTTCATAATTCTTCCTTACTGTTCTGGGCACTACAGAACTACTTCCCTATCTCTCCACTTCCTGTGGATGAAGGCCAACCTATTAACTTTTCTAAATTTAATTTCTGAAAGAAAGTACACCACTTACCTTTCCCACCCTTACCTCACATTAAACAATGACATACATGACACTACAGGAAGCCAAGCAATTTATAGTATTTTTTTTAAAATAGCTGGAGGAACAGGATATTTTTCCATATGGTTTTAGCAATTGGGAGAGCGCGCGCGAGAGAGCACATGAACCAGATTTTCCCTCATGCATGCACACGCACACACATACACACCTCTCCAACTGGAAATGGGCCCTTGTTTAACAAAATATAGTAGTAAGAACTTGGCATAGTATGGATAGATATACATCTGTATTTCCCCTCTTACTGCAACTCACATACATGTCAAAGCTTTGATCCCAGGAAAAGAATAAAATGCCAGCTTCTTCAAAATAAGGTTGAAAAGTCTGCTTTTACAGAAATGTACTGTTGCAGGGCATATAGAAACAAGGTCTCAAAAGAGACCACACATTTTCACTGCAGAGTTACTGGAGCACTGCCCTAATGCAAGACCTGTCTGCAAAAAACGAACCTTGATATCAGCTGTATGCTGTTAGCATAATTCATCAACTGCTAACAGTCACTCTGATCTGAGCACTTTGTGCAGTTCAAGTGCTATTTTGAAGGGCAGCAGCCTCCACCTAAGCAAAAAAGGACTTAAACTCCATTGCTGACCACCCAACAGTGAAGACGTGGCCAGGAGGTTACTCAGAAGGAAGAGGAATGCCAAGAGTTCAAAACACTAAGGGGAGTGCATACCATTCTTACTCTCCCCCACCCCCCCAAGTTTAAGCCTGCAAGCTTCTGGTCAGGTAGTAGACCTCAACCATATGGAATAACAAACTACTAAGGCTTAGTACAGCAGGGGAGGAGGTTGATCTCTGGAGCAGCTGCCAGTTTCAGGAAGAGGTATAATTGAAAGAGGGAAAGCATGAGACAGTTATTCTGTGCTAAGCCAGCACACCTGTTGCTATAAAATAATCAAGTAGCACATCTTTATTGTGGAGAACCCTGCACAACACTGCTGTGGGCAGTAGTGTGCAGAAGCGGCCATCTTTTCCCTTCCTAGAAGGGAGAGAACAGATCTAGTGAAAAGTAACAATCTTTATCTTGCTTCTTTTTAATAGAGATATGCAACTCTTTAAGGAGGAAAAGGTATTACTTTCTGGAACAACAACTGTGTAACAAGGGCTTCCTCTAAAACTCAAAAGATGTATATGCAAATAGTCTGCTTGTTTTGTTAATTAAAATAAGCAGCAAAACAATGGCACACAGCTGGGATGGAAACATTCTCAAGAATCAGATTAATGTTCAATTCCAAGGTATATATTGCTCTCAGCAGGATTGCACAGATCTAACTAAGGACATAATTTGGCCTGTCAAACTTTATTTTACTACTAGGGATAACCCATGAGAAGAACAACAACAAAACAAGCAAAACAAAACAGAACACCCCCAACAACTTAACTTTCCTAGCTAGGGAAAAAGACTTTTTGCTTGCAAATGGAGTAAATTTTCCCCTGTTGCTCCCTGCACTTATTTGTTGTTGTTTGTTTTTGCAGACACTATTCAGAATATGACTACCTTCAATAAGCGTGCTTTCTGTGCTATGAATCATACATAGGTAGGGTCATTTTGTCAAAGAGCCTACAATTTCACAACAAAAACAGACCCAAGAGGTCAAGGATGGCTAGATGTAGCTATTGAGCCCTACTCTTTATCCTATTTCTCTTACTTCAAACCTCTCTACTGCCTCACCTTATTCTCTAATAAATAGCAGCAAAAATATACCAGCAGCACTGAATGCTTGTCAGCATCTAAAAAACAGTGAATTAAGTATAAAAGCTTTCTTTAGTCTGTTTCACTTTTTGTATAAAAGTCTATTTTCTAGAAATAATGAAACTGGCAAATGGGTGTAGTGAGCACAGATCTCAATGTCCTCTTTTAAAGCTTCATACCCTTTTAAGCCAGTGCAACTAACCCACACTGAGTGACCAGTGGCATTTTCAAATGGGTGTATTTTTAGCCTACTTACTTTTTTTCTTTTGGCTTGTATGAGCCTCAATAAAAAGCATGTTTCCCCTGGAAAAGCAAAATTCTGGGTGTACTTTCACCTGATAAGCTAAACTTCTCTAGTTTGTTCAAAATTTTCCAAGACCAGAAAGGATGGACTGAGGGAGGGCAGACATTGATCATCCATCCTTTCCAGGATTTTAAACAACTTCTTGAAATCTAGGTACATGAGGATGAGGAGGAAGACAAGTTGGAACGAATAAAAATGTAGTAGTATCCATCACTTAAGACTGTAAGTACCATGACTTGTTAGACTCAAGTATGTCCATGTGATGTGTACGGCTCCCACCACACAACAGTTCCTCAGTTCCTAATGAGAGCCAAAAAGTACTAGCATTAATGTCATCATATTCATTTTAATTTTGAGGGAGTAGCTGGGCTGCAGCATCACGACCATCTACCAATAGTCACTTTGCTTTATTTTAACGATTCAATTTAGGGGTGGGGCTAGGAGGACAAGGAGAAGGAACAACCACCTTCTGTTGAAGCTTTTAAAAAACAAATAACCACAGCTATACAAAAAGAATAATTAGAAGTGATATGAGGACCTGGATATCAATAGCTGTATCCTGTAAACCTCTGAAATTATTCGGTTTTTACGACTTTAAAAATTTCATCATCTCCCATTTACTTCCACAGGAGTTGAAGTCAGCTATGATGCACTAACAAGCAGCACCTCTACCCCAGCTTTAACTAGGGCTAGTATTATTATAAATTAAATGAAT
>NW_017729030.1:47216483-47218362 GCF_001723915.1 Gavialis gangeticus | reverse complement strand
GTGGATGGACCTATTTTCATGGCATCTCCAGTATTGGGATTAGCAACAAGTAGGCCCATCACTCCTCACACTAAAAACCTAGGGCTAGTATTATTATAAATTAAATGAATGTTCTGGATTTCCTTTGGAGCCAGTACTGTTCGAACAGTACACCGCCTACCCTTATTTAAACTTTCTACCAAGGACTCTTCCACTTGCAAAGGGTAAAACACCAAATAGAAAGAACTGTTTGATGCAATTATGTTCTTTTTTGTTGACTGAAACAAGACCTTGCTTTTGACTGTGGCCAAAAAATGTGTTCTTTGACCACAGGATATATTTTCAAATGCAAGGACACATACATTTCTACACTCTGGATTAAGTTTGTTCTGGGTTAAAAATAACAATTATTATGTCCAAAGTCAGTCTTGGACAATACAGCTGCATTATGTTATGCTGTTCCAAAAGCACCTGGTTTAAACCAGGTTTTGCTATGGCATGTAGTAGCGTAACTTTGCTTTACTGTTCCCTAGAAGCAGACAGCCAAGATTTTAGCTTTTTGCTCAAATAAAACTTAAAGTTACAGTAACTGTAAATGGAAAGGCTACATAATAGCCACCCAGCAGTCTTGTTGGCTGATTCTATGATCAGACAGGCAAACATTCCAGACTATCCATTCAAGGAGACAGCTGAGAGATGTCTGGTTTTCTTAAAAGTTTATTTCTCAATTGCAGCAGACCTCACAGCGTGATTGGTCATTTTGCATATTTGCAAACTGAAGACTTTTTAAATAAAAACATTTGTTGCTTCATTTACCGAAATTAAATCAGACATCTGGCAACACATTTGGCAAGGAATATTTGTATATTTCCTGCACAATGCTCTCTAACGTTCTTAGTGCATTCAAATAAAGCCGAATCTACCACTGATTTGTTAAACTGATGTAGACAATGCATGATTAAAGCAGTGGTTGTTAGCTGGTGGACAGAAGTAGGTTTGGAGGTTCTGCAAGAGACAAGGATAGTTTGCCAGTGTATGTTAACTCACGGGCATTCACTCTGACCAAGCTTCTTCTCATTGCTCTTGTAAGAAAAGTTACCATATTGCCAGGTAGGTCAGAAGAGTTAGAGCTGGGAGGTTAGAATTGCTTTTTAAGAATATCTTCCTTGTAAACAAATCATAACAATACTGGGATCATCTTCTCTGGCACATGCACACCAGTGCTACATGAACAAAAATTTCCTAAAGCTGATTTTTCTCCTTCCATGAAAGGTTTTTAGTGGTGCATTTTAGAATCAAATTCTGCAAAAAAAAAAAACAACACACAACCCAAGAGGAAGGTTCAGTACTACTTGCCAAACAAACTGACAGTTGTCTGCTATTTTGGGGAACCATCCTATAATTGCACCCACCTGTTGTAGCCTGTTATATTTAAATATATGCCCAACAGTAAGCAAGGCGGCAAATCTTCTCAGCCATGACATTCTGCCCTCTCATCCCCAAGCCTGCTGAGTGGTAGGATGTCCGCTAGGAAAATAAAGTTTGGGAACAAGAATTTCACTGACGCAGGAGTTGCGTAGGTTTCTCTTTTCCCCATTTTAAGTCAGCCAACAACTCCTCCACCCCCTTCCTTTTTTCATCTCTAAATTCACCCTGTTTTCCATTTTCTTTTCTGCTCTGGGATGGATTCCACTCCATTTACCTTTTCTTTCTTTGAAAAGGACGCTTGATTTTTTTTTCTCCTCTCCATCTCCGAGCCCAGATCAGCATCATTTTCTCCTCTGGCCTTGTTCTTTCCCAGTCTCTTCACTTTTCTCCTCCCCCACCTTCAATCCTATTATCATCTAATGTTTCCTGCAAAAAAAGGAGCTGGCAGCATAGGAGTATTGCACACAGCTGC
>NW_017729030.1:47215681-47216446 GCF_001723915.1 Gavialis gangeticus | reverse complement strand
CCCCCCCCCCCCCCCCCGCTCCCTCAAAGTCTTCCTGATCAAAGCTTCTCCATCTGGCAGGAAACAGGCCAGAGAACAGAGTGCTGCTCAGCCTTCTCACAGGTGCTGGAATAAGGAGGGAGTCACTGATCGACACTGCACTTCTTACCCTTGCCAGTCATGAGATATTATTGCTTAATAAAAGGTTTTCTGTTACGAATCTCTCTCCCTTTATCCCAAAGCCAATTCTAATATGATTTTAGAAGCTGATACTTTTGGGAATCACTGAAGGGAAAAATGCTAATAGGAGCTGTACACAGAGCTTGGAACCCTGGGTTCAAATGCTAAAGTGGTCATTTCCTTTGTGATCCAAGAGATGCTGGTGGCAAAGAAAAAAAGGTTACACCACAATGAAAGCTCAGGGCAAAAAACAAAACTAGAAGCAAAAATGTTTCCTTAAGGGATCCAATACCTCACTTCAGCATAACTAGAAACAAATTTCAAGACCATTACATTTCCCTACATGACAGTCCCAGCCCTGCAATCCCAGAGTGAACATTTTGTATTCCTGTCAAAGTGAATGGGGGAATAGGAGCATCTCATTTGTGTACAAGCTGAAAGGTACAGCATAAGCTTGCTTCATTATTTGACATGGTGTGCCAAAATCTCATCTAGCCACATGGACCAGATGAGTGGCACATGGCTGGCCCATAGGCCAGATCAGCCCCATGAGCCCCCTGTCCTCATATCAGCCCCAATGTATGCAGCACCCCACTCCCCCAGTAT
>NW_017729030.1:47208660-47210681 GCF_001723915.1 Gavialis gangeticus | reverse complement strand
GTGAACATTTTGTATTCCTGTCAAAGTGAATGGGGGAATAGGAGCATCTCATTTGTGTACAAGCTGAAAGGTACAGCATAAGCTTGCTTCATTATTTGACATGGTGTGCCAAAATCTCATCTAGCCACATGGACCAGATGAGTGGCACATGGCTGGCCCATAGGCCAGATCAGCCCCATGAGCCCCCTGTCCTCATATCAGCCCCAATGTATGCAGCACCCCACTACCCCAGTATCCTGGCCCCTACAAGCCATATGAGTGTCTTGGGCACTGTGCGCAGAGCCGGTTCAGATGTTAAATCAAATGTGTCAAACATATACATCAGCATACTTTAATGAAGCATAGTAGGAAATGCAGGCTCAAGATTGTTTGTAACAGGTAAATAGGACAGGATGGATCTCAAGTTGTCTCATCCAAGACTTCCACCATGTATAGGGTTCTTCCTACCAAGAGTGATGGTCTTACAAAGGCAATCCTCTAAAGACTTTCTTTTTATTTTGCTAATAAGATCCAGATGTTGGGTGTGTGGCTACAGAGGCTCCACTGACTGAAAAGCAGGAAAAGGAGTTGATTAGGCCAAATCTAAAAGATCATGCCAAGGGCATGAACAGAGTATGTTGAGGGTGAAGTCAGCAGGACAGTTACCATTTTTCTCACGGCCTGAAAACTCAACCGGTTGTGATGGCAAGCAGCAGGCAGCCTCCCCTATTCACTTAGGTAAGACAAGTTTGTCTAAACAGACGCCGCATTTAGAATCCCAGCACACTCTCCGACTGGACTATCTTTAGACTGACTGGGGAAAACAGACCTCTTGACTTGGTTTTACTGACATTGTTACCCACTTGCACCTATCACAGACTGCCATTTGGGTATAGGAGGGGGATTACTAGTCACATCAGTTCTCCTCAGTGGGCAGAGGAGGCCATAGTTTTGTAAAGGAAGAAACCAGATGAACAAATCTGTCTTTTCCATTCTTTATTGGTAATTTCAAGGACACTGAAGGAAGGTCAGAAGACCAGTTATCAGCCTTAATGTGGATGCAGCGAGTCACTTATTGTACCTAGGATTCCCAACATGCAGATCAGCACTTTCCACAGCTGGTTCAGAGTAACTACATTTTAAACTACGGGTTGATAACATGCAGCTCAAGGGCTGGATGCAGCCCACTGAGCCACTGGATCTGATCTGCAGAGCTGGAAGGCTTTGCCCGTGCCTCCACAACCACAGCTTTACCCAGTCCCTGCGCTCCCTGGCTGTGTGCAGGCTCAGCTTCCAGCTGCTTGGGGAACTGCACAATGGCTCGGAAGCTGCAAAACAGTTCCGTGCTGCTTCTGCCTCTCAGCTGCAGCGTGGGCACAGCTGGAAGCTGCCCAGCCCCAAACATAGCTCCCTAAAGGCTTGAAGCTGGGTCTGTGCTGCAACCAGGGGGAGGAGGGAACAGGATGAAACAGCTGGCAATGTGGACAGCTTGCACCAGCTGGAAGCTGAGCCCACACACGGGCAGGGACCTGGAGGTGGGGGAGGGGGTGCAGGCTGGGAGAAGCAGCAACCAGGCAGCTGTCTGCCTTGTTGCAGGTGCAGGGAAAGCCACCCCCATTACTGAGACGTCACCAAAGCCACTCAACCAGCATCCAACTGGAGCTGGGTTGTTCCGGCCCATGAATTATTAAAGGTTGCCAACCACTGTTTTAAAACACTCTTCTGTCGTGTATGCCTGTCTAAAATGCCTGGCACAATGGGGCATCAACCGGAGTATCTAGAAGTTACTACAAAAGAAGTATCACTTCAACACTATCCAGAACTACATTTACTGGGACTGACAGTATGACCTGGTAAGGGGCCTCCAGGTTCTTGACCACCTGGGCGATAGCGATCATCGCTTGCTGGAATTCACCATCCAGCGCAGGGTGTCACAGGCCTGCAGCAAGATGGTAGCCCTAGACTTTAGGAGGGCCAACTTCAACAAGTTGAGGAGACTAGTGGGTGAGGCGCTGGGGTCTTTGAGGGCAGGGGAACTCAGT
>NW_017729030.1:47205524-47208084 GCF_001723915.1 Gavialis gangeticus | reverse complement strand
GGGGACTACAGGGCAGACCCTACATTGAAAGGCTGCAGGACCTAAACCTGTTCAGCCTTCACAAGAGAAGGCTGAGGGGGGACCTGGTGACCGTCTATAAACTCACTAGGGGGGACCAGAAGGGTTTAGGGGAGACACTGTTTCCCCTGGTGCCCCCTGGCATGACAAGGAACAATGGACACACATTATTAGACAGTAGGTTTAGATTAGACATCCACAAGAACTACTTCACAGTTAGGGCGGCTAGGAGCTGGAACCAACTTCCAAGGGAAGTGGTGCTGGCTCCTACCCTGGGGATCTTTAAGAAGAGGCTTGATGACTACCTGGCTGGATTCATTTGAGTCCAGTCTTTTCTCCTGCCCAGGCGGGGGGGTCGGACCTGAAGATCTACAAGGTCCCTTCCGACCCTACTTCTATGATAGGTTTATCTCCAGCCTGACTGCATATAGATCTCAACAATCCTTAGTATCCCATGCTCAAGATAGCATGCCAGGTTTGGAGAATAGGTCTAAAATTATAAGGGGCTACAGCTAAAGGAAGGTGTGTGTGTGCTGCGTACAGCCATCCCCTTCCATGCAGCAAAACAGCAAAAAGAAGTTAACAAAAGGGTAAGTTACAGACAAGGAGTTTCCACAAGTGTATTATTCAAATAAGTATCAAAAAGAGGCCTTTGATCAGGCAGTACAATCCAAGTAATACTCATGTACGTACATATGTATGCACACGCTTCTAAAATTGTGTCAATCTTCAGTGCTTAAAGGCTATTGCACCACCTTAATACCACAAGTAGGAGCACCACCAATGATTTTATGTCCCAACCTAGAGTTCTGTGTGATTTTATACGTTCAATATATTATGAACCAGCTACTGAAAATGTCCATGGTATTGAAATGGCATGCACACATAAGTACGTACATTGTATACAGATTTTCTCTCCCCTTACACAGAGACATACTTTGCATCTAGCTCTTTTGAGCATCTGGCCTTTATGAGGCCCATCTAACTCAAACAGGATTGAGATTCCATGTACTTCATTTAAACCCCCCCCCCCCCACCACACACACACACAAAACCATTTCTAACCACTCTGGCTACAGAGAGAGCCTCCCAAACACAAGCCCAGAATAAGCCTTGGTATCTACTCAAGTCTGCAAGCAGTCAGAAACAAATGGCACAGACATTAACTCCCACCACCTCTTAATCTCAGTATAAAGGCTGGAGCTATGATGACACTTCAATGTCAACACTATTTCATCACTGAGTACAAGTACAGGAAAAAAGGGATGAGTGAGAAAGCTTCAAGGGATAGGAACTGAGGGAAGATTCTGGGAAGGAAGCAGGGAAGAGGCTCAAAGAGAGGAACAAAAGTGGGGAAGGAAAGAAAGAAGGTGTAGTGCTTTTGGAGAATAGATTTGGGCTTTTGTTACCAGGGGCACCAAATGCTCAAATTAGGAATTGAATAAAAGTTCTGTTGGGGGGGGGGGGGGGGGGGGGGAAGCTGTGTACTGTCCTTGATCTCTATACAAGCCTCCTACAAACATTCCTGGGAAACCTGCTGTAGACAGACAAGGGTATGGAGTTTCTCTAATAACCTTTAGACCTCACTTGAAATATGGAATTAAGCCCTCCTGTCCCAAAGAGCTGACACCCTTGCTTTAGAGTAGGGTGTCTTTTTAGATTCAAGGCATGCCTTGGAAAAAAAAAAAAGTCAGCACTCAGCTGTCACTAGTTTTTTGACTCCAGAAAAATAATAAAGCAATTCTTCCACTGCAAAGAACTCAGAAAGACCACAGTAGTTCAGAACATTTTTAACACTATGGATCCCTTTCAGGGTTTATCTTGTGAATGACATTTACACACCTGACTATGTTAACACCGAGACAACCCACAGCTGTCTTGAAGGTTCAAAGCATCCCAGCACCCTGATGAGACAATCACCGCTTTAGAGTGTTTAAATACAGTGCCAGACATTGCACATGCCTTATAAACACAAATAAGGTGCTGTTCTAAATTGCCAACTCTGAACTTCCTTACATTTATCATAACTTCATAATAGCATATTTACTTGATTCCAGGGTTCAACAGTGGGGGGAAGGGGGATGAGAGGAAAGGAAACTTCATCTTAGAATCAAGCATCAGACTGGGAAGCAACTGTGCAGGAAGCCCCACTCAGCTGGGGACAGCAGTGCTGGTGCACAGATTTCCCCTTCCCTGCCTGGCTCCTCTCCAACAGAGGAACCCAATCCTTACCACAGCTGCTCCTTATAACATGGGGCACAAGTGGGCCAGGAGCAGCTTTGCATCAGCTAGGAGCCAGATTGCTTCAGCTGGGAGCTGTGGGGAGTGGCCGTCCAGCTAGGGACAGCAGCAATCGCAGTGTTCAGATTCCTCCTTCTCTGCTTGGCTTCCCTCCCTCTCCCTCCACCCCTTCCCAGTCTCCCTCATTAGCAGGAAGCAGGCACTGGAAGGAAAAACAGGCACACTGCTGATGCTGTCCCCAGCCAAGCCAATCCCCAGAGTACATAAGAAGCTCCCCACCTTTCCCCTTCATGCTCAGGAC
>NW_017729030.1:47202743-47205207 GCF_001723915.1 Gavialis gangeticus | reverse complement strand
GCTCCCTGCAGTATGGGATAGGAGCAGGTGAGAGTGGGTCTGGGGCTCCCCTGTGCTTGAATCTGCTGGGAACAGCAGTGGAAGAAAGGAGCAGGCAGAGACAAGTTGAGGATGGAGGCAGGGTCCAGAGAGTACAAGAGGCAAAGGTCAAGCTGGTGCCTGCTACTTAGTTCCCCACCACCCCTTGCCCCCCTGCCACTGCTTTCCCACTGCAACAGTGGGCCATAGGGGTGCACCAACAGATTTCTGGGGCCGATACTGATCTGATTTCTGATACAGCTGCTTCCAGCTAGTAAGTTTGGTGTGGTGGAATAGGAATGGGGAAGGAAAGGGTGTGGGGTGGGAAGATCAACACCGCCCCCACAGTGAGGGAGGGGGCAGGCACTGCCCAGGCGGAGCAGGGAGGGAGCGGGACGGGACCAGTGCCATGGCTCATGGGGGGATAAGCAGTTCCTGCCACTGCTTGCACCCCAGGAGGGCATGGAGGGTGCCCCCCAGACCTGTACAGGGTGGGGCTCTTCTTGGCAGGGGCTAGGAGGATGCTGCATCCACTCCAAGTTTCACCACTGCTCTGCTCCCAGTGCCGCAGCTGCCAGCCGCCCAGCACCGCAGCTGCCAGCCGCCCAGCACAGCTCTGGCTCAACACCCTGCTTCCACCCATGTGCCAGGAAGAGCCGCAGCTGTGCTGGGCAGCAGCAGTGCTGGGAGCAGAGTGGCAGCAAAATTTGGGGTGGATGCAGCATCCTCCCAGTGCTGCCAGCACCTGCTCTGAGCCCAGCCCCTGCCGAGAAGAGCCCTGCACAGCCCTGGCTGCAGCCCGCGCTGTGCAGATCCAGGGGCACACCCGCCCTGCCCCGCCATCCTGGGGTGCAAGTGGCGGCAGGAGCTGCCTTCTTCCCCCACAACAAGCTGCAGCCCTGGATCATCTGGGCAGCGCCTGCCCCTCCCTCACCACAGAGAGGGGGTTGATCTGTGTTGTCATCTCTCCCCCCCCTCACCCAGCATCCCTTCCCTTCTCCCCTTCACTTCCACTACACTGGACTTAACAGCTGGAGGTAGCTCTCCACGTTACTGGCTTTGCTTCTCGCTTCCTGAGTGCTGCCCTGTGGCTGTGCGCAGCACAGGCATTTATCAGGCCAATATCCAGTACACCCATTTTTCTTTATATCAGTACCAATCCAATATCGGACCAACGTATCAGTGCACCTCTAATATTGAGTCAACTTCTGTATAAGCCATTTAGAATAAAGGGCAGTTTGCCTTGTTGATGGGGTGGGGCATCTGCTTTTGTTATGGTCTAGATACAGTGTTAGCTTGAATCTGCAGCCTTACAGAATTAAAGCATACTAAACATTTTATATTTGTAGCTGCAGTAACAAACATTTACCTCAATTTGTGGTTATGTGCATCTTTTGTCTATTTTAAGAACTAAAATGTTGTACTACTTAGGAGTACTGTATGTCGGAGTACTTGAGGATGAGTGGTGTCTACTGGGGACTGACAGTAATGGATCTCATGGGACACCTGCACCGAATGAGCAAAGAAGAAATTCTAGCTTTCATCAAATCATGCCAACATGAGTGTGGTGGAATAAGTGCCAGCATAGGTCATGATCCTCACCTTTTATATACCCTTAGTGCTGTCCAGGTAAATAAATATATAGAAATAAAAGCATTAATGGTGGTATTTGAATTAATCTGACTGTACAGGTACAGCAAGGTGTATTATTTCTCTAGCACCTTGAAATGCTCTATTTCAGTACCTCGTGTTCACTAGAAAAAAAATGAGTTTTTCTAATTTTTAGATTTAATTATGGTAGTGTTAGGGCGGTACTGTGTCCTGATGAAGAATGCCTTGCTTGTCTTTGTGTTTGGGGCCTCATGTGGTAATAATTTTTGTTCATATCATGCAGCAGTTTCAAGAAAATTTCAAATGACTGTCTGAATTGTCTGGATATCTTTTTGGGTGGGGAAATAAGCTGCTATCTATACAAGACAGGAATAGTTATAGTTTACATTAGAATGTTTTCCTTTTATATGTCATGTCTGAATTGTAAGTTTTAATGAAAAGTTGCTGTTTCAAAGTTTTACTAGCCTAATAGATACAAACTTGAGGAGTAAAATATTAATGTAATCTTTAACTTAACCTATTACAAATTTTTATCTTTTTGGTGTGAGGGCTCCACTCAAAAAGGTTGACCAGGATGCATCTTGTCATTCTCAGCCAACATTTGCCTTAGTTTTTCCCCAGCCTGCCTTCCTACCCATAATCAGCTAACATCGCAGAGCCTTCTTTCAAGGTGAGGGTGAGGTCATGCCAGCTGTAGCTGACAGGAAATGTTGAAAGTGATACAGCAGAGATCCTCCCAGTTGCATTTGCACTCTCTCTTCCACAGATTAGTTATTTACATCTGTACAGTCAGGCTGCATTTACACTGTGGTGAGAAATGCTACCCAAACCAGAT
>NW_017729030.1:47191473-47202732 GCF_001723915.1 Gavialis gangeticus | reverse complement strand
TTCCACCACACCAGACTTACCAGCTGGAGGCAGCTCTCCCCACTGCTGGCTCTGCTCCCTGCTGCCCTAGTGCTGCGCTGGGGCTGGGCAGAGCACAGGCATTTATCAGCCAAATTATCAGCCCCATCAGTGTGATGCCCAATACAGCCAGTTTTCTTTATATAGGTACCCATCACCGATGTATCACTGTACTTCTAGTGGGGGACACCAATTTAAGATTATCCCCTTTCTAGACATCGAAAAAAGTATAAAAATAGATAAATATTTTATAATTTTCCATGTCTAGAATCTAATTAGGGGGTCATCTTAAAATCGAACTCATCTTGCGTTCAGGTAAATACAGTTCTATCCCCATTTTACTGATGGCAAACTCAGGCCCAAGGAGATGAAGACTGATCCAAAGTCAGTGGAAATACTTCTATTAAGTTCAATGATCTACGGTGCAGGGGCCAAGGCCCCGACTTAGCCAACTACATGAGCATAAGTTCAAAAAAAGCTACACTCTGAGTAATTACTTTCAGGACATTTTGATTTATTAAAGCTGTGCACTAGTCTTATGCAAGCTTTTGAGTATTTCCATGACATCTGCAATATTTAAATATATTCTGTCCTAAAGTCTGCTAGGAAACTGCTCAAAGAAGCCTGACCCTTAACAGGAAATTTACCAAGAATAACACAGATTTTCTTTACGATAGGAACCCCCTGGACAGAAAGAGTAACTTTTTTGCTAGGCTTGTGTTCAAATACAAAAGTTCTTATTCCAATCTAAAACTCTAAATTCAAAATACCTACAGAAATCTTATCCAGCTACACTGAAAAAGAGCTCAAGAGTCAGGCTGTTTTATTTCCACAGCCCACAAATTAGATAAAACTGAGCTTCTAAAAAAGGTGACAGACATTAAATCCAGGAAGATACCTTATAAACCCACCAAGTATTACTTTTAGCTATTAGATACAACCTCAAATGGCCCATGTACGTGTGTAAGTATATATGACATTTTCCAGATCTTGCAGAATAGTCATGGCTTTTTGTAACTACTTAAAATATGGTGCACACATCGTTCATATTAGAACATTTTCAAATACAGCAGCCTCCAAGATTAAAGCACAGGGAAAAAATGGAGTTAGCATAATGCAACTAACATGCTCTAATTGCAGACGTCCTACTGTTGCTCAATCTAGACTGAACTAGAGGTTTTGCGGAAAAATCTTGAATTTCACTACACTGAAATACAGAACACATCTGAGCCAGTTGTTCACACACAAAGCCCACACAAGAGCAACTGTTCATGTTGTCTCATTTCTGATGGACAGAGGACTGTTTTAAGGTTGCTAAACTTCTCAGTGTAGAAGGTTCATTTCTTTAAGCCTCTACTACATAGAACGTGCACTTTGTTTATTAATTTAGGAATCTGAATATCTTCCAAATTAATACTTAAGTGCAGAAAGGGAATATTACTTGATACCATAAATATGCATTACACAAAGGAATGAAATCCCATGGAAGGAGGACAAAATTCCCACTTAGAATACATTCTAGTTAAGGTGCTGTCCTTCCTGATTTTTAGCTATATAGCTGCACTGCTATCAATCTCTAGTATAGTACTGTACACAGACATAAGCCATAATAAAAGTAGAGTAGTGAAGTACTCAAAGGATCTGCACCACTGCAACTACATCTATGCAGCTATGCAAGGGTCCAACATCTCCAGTGCAGATAAAGTACAATCTCCCCAAATACTTAAGCACATGCATACCTTACCCTTAGGTAAATATTTATGAGTGGTTGCATTCCTTTTCATAAAGTTAAATCGTGTGCTTAAGTGTTTCAGGACTTGATAAGGCAAGTACTCATGAGGGTACCACCCATCCAAACTCATTTCATTTGTGCGCTTTGTGTTACTGTCCCAAAAACAGTCTGAAAGCAAGACCAAGAGAAAGAACCTACCAGGACTCTCCACGCGTTTGTAGTGGTACGGATTGATGCAAACCTCCTTCTGCTTTGAACCGAAGGGAAACTCGCAGCATTCCAGTGGTTTCAGTTCGTGATGGCTCTGGAGGTCTGGCCAGCGCCACACTCGGCAGTAAATTACATGCGGTAGCCCTTTCCTGTGCGACACCTGAAGCCTGCCATCCAGGGAACGAGGAATTGTTACACAGTTGCTGGGCTGACCAGGACAGCTTAATGCTTTTTCCAGCTCCTCCATGGCACCCTTTTTCTTCTTAAGCTTTTTAACTAATGCATCAACAGCCTTCTCTGCCCATTTTTCTTCTTCATCCCCCTGCTTCCATCCCAACAACCTCTTAACTGCTGGGCTGGTGAAGGAGAACAGACTTGTCACATTCATGGCGACCAACTTGGTCACACTGATTAATGTAGACAAACAGAAAAGGACTTTCCCCTAAAAACAAAATAGTGCAGATCCTGTATGTGGGCAATAGGTGGTCTGCCTTAATTTATACTGTTCCCGTTGACTCTCTGAAGTCTCGACAAGCCGAAACTAACATTCCAACTTGATAGAAGCAAGCGGCCAGATTTCAAACCAAAGTCCAGCACCTACAGGAGGGTACCAGAGATGGAGAGGGAAGAGAAAAATTGTTTTCAGTAAATCACAGTTACACATCTAAATGTTTAGATAACATATTAACATAACATAACAATTAAACCCATCTAAATGCCTGGGGGGTCAGACTCAATCTACCAAGGTCCCTTCTGACCCTAAAAATCTATGAAATAGAACACTGGAATGACTAAATACACCATATTATATCCAAACGCTGATAACTGGCCATGTGCCTAGTTACTACAAAATGCAGAGCCATTTACATATAGCATTAGAACAGGAATTCAGTTTTAGAGTGTGGTTCACACTGAACATATATTCGAGAGATTGTCTCATGGCCCTTTGTCTTACCATTTACAACTGCACAGACCACTGCGCCTTCTATCTGTAAGTCTTGTGGCAGCCGCAGCTGGCTGGCTTGTATCATGGTTTACTTTGAACAAATGGCATGTTAAAACCTCACTGTGCATCCCGATACCATCTGCATGCTAGGAGCCCATTGGTTCCTCCCACAATGGGATGCTTAAACCCATGGTGTGTAAGCCCACTACTAAGCTGCACAGCGAGGCTTTAAATGTCCCCACAAAGGGGGAGCCACCAGTGACATACCATAGGTCTCTGGCACCTGGGGGCCAATACCTACATTTGTGCCACTCCCACCCCGGTCAGCCAAAAATCGCCCAGCCCAGAAATGTTGGCAGCACTTCTGGTTTCTCCAGAAGTGCCGCCAGGGGACCAAGTACCCCCTGGAGGGCCCAGCATAGCCCATCTCCACCCCCTCCCCCCTGTAGGTACACCACTGGGAGCCACTCTGCTCCACCCAGGGTAGGGACATCCTTGATCCACAGCTTCCCATAGCCCAGCACACGTGCAATCTGCACATAGGCTGTTTCAAGGCATGTGGCATGGCCAGCTGTGTATCAGGATGTCCCTGCACAGTGGAAGGGTGGGGAGGAAACACTCCCAACCCCCAGTCCCCCGGCCCGGTAGACAGGTGCAGCCAGCTATGTGCCCCAGCAAAATGCGTGACTAGGATCTGACAAATTTGATTACAATCCCCAAAACTGTGCATCCTGCTATGCATGTGTGATACTGCAAAACATCCAGTTTTGGAGACTTCCAATTAAATGTCAGCTCCTAATTGTTGTTACCTTAGTAACTGGAAACAGAGACCCAGCAGCACCTGATTATCTAGCTTGTTGCAGATTACCTGCAAATCAGGGACCAAAGTTTGAACGAAGTCTGCTGCACTCAGATTTGTGAATACTATGGACCAAATACAATAGTTCAGCTTGTTCACTGTGGCAAATTGTATTTAAAGATTTTTAAAGCCACAGGGGCCATTTTCAATACCTATGTCACATTAAGAAAAAACAAAAAAACAACTACATACACAGGTGGTAGGAACCAGCCATCCTAACTTCAATATTACAAGGACAGAGACTGATCTTTAACAGCATAACAGTTTCAGGACATTGTTCAGAAAACACATGCAGTGTAGCAGACTGTTATAATGAGAAGAGAATTTTAGACAGCTGCAGTAACAGTAGTACCCTTCAAAAAAATATCAAAAGTCAGAGATGAGAAAATGTCATCAGATGCCATTGTGAACAGAAGCATATACAAGATTATCAATATTCGCTTTTGGCATTGAACAAAGAAATGCCTATAAGCAGCAGAAGCCATTTATTACAGAATTTTTTTTTCCCTCCTAGGAAATTAGAAGAAAGGATGTCACCAGTTTTATATATTGGTTTCACAGTATATCAACATACCCAGAGGCAGATCCAGACAGGGTACAGTGGCATGGTCACAACCCCCTTTCAGACGAGGCTGTAGGAGCAGCAGCCGGGGACCTCTTAAGTCCCCAGAGCGCATAAGAATCCCCCTTCATCCTCAGCGCCACCTCCCCTACACTCCACTTCACCCCCTCTTCTACCTGCTGTTGCTACTGTTCCCAGCTAACCCAGGGGTGGGGTTGTTTTCCAAAGCCACTTCTTCCGACATCAACAGACAGTTCTTCCTCCCTGCCCAATCCATAAATTCCCTGCTAACCTGGGAGCAGGCTCAGGTAGGGAAAGCCTGCCGCTGCCACTTTCCCTACCTGAGCACTGCCCCCACATAGCCTGACTGGAGCATGGCAGGAACAGATCTGGAGCTCCACCCCACCCACAAGTCAGCTGGGGACAGCAGCAGATGGGCAAGAGGGTAAGTAGGAAGGGGTGATGATGAGCACAGAAAGGGAGGGACTGCCAAGAGTGGAGGGGAACGGGGGGAGAAGGGGGGCGGGGAGAAGAGGCAGGCAGGATTCTCACCCAATTCAGGGATTGCTGCTGCTCCAACAGCACAATTTGTGGGTTCCAGAGTGGAGGGGAAGCTGGGAGCATGGGTGCAGCCACCCCCCACGGTGCCAGTCACTGCTTCTAGGCCCTACTCCCCCGCTAAAAAAAAAAATAAATAAATCTTGGCTGTACCTTTAAACGTAGTTGGAGTACTTTCTTAAAAACATGTGACTTGATCCAATTATTGTCACAAACATTAATTTTGAGCTCTATAACAGCATGTTGTTTTAGACTTGGGTATTCATTTTCCCCCTATTCTGCATTTTTGTGAATGCAAGTTACCTGGACCTGCACTGCTTTTTTTTTTTTTTTTTTTTTAAATGAACTGAAACTCAGGTCATCATAACCAAATGTGTTCAAAGTGTAATTTTTTATCCTTATAAACACTGTGAAGCATTCAAATGCTGTCCTGATTTAAGAACCTTATTATCAGAACCCCTTATATGCTCAGGTCATTCTTACACATTACAGAAATTGGATGTGTGAGACTAGACTACTCCGGGTATTCTAAATATTAGAAATCAATACATCATGCATGTTGCTTGCGTTTGCATTCCTTCCACCTTAGACAATAAGAAAAAAATACCAGGTTGCATTCATTTCTAGTCTATCTTCCAGTCCATTTTTGCTTTCAAGTGCAAACTCATTAGTATAATATTGTAAGTTTCAAAGAACTAAAAATCTAATGTTTACATCTTAAAAAAGAATACCTGCTGTTTTCACTTACATTTTTTAGGAATGGAAAAAAAAAATACAGTTTACATTTTAGTAAAATCTTTCAAAGTTATTTGAACCCAACTTATATATCTTTTAAAATCTTTGTAATGCCAATTTGTACTTGATAAAAGGTATTTGGACTTAATCTATTGTTACTGAACTGTGTTACCTGACAGCTGTTCTCACAGGAGTGTACAAAATCATACTCCAGTTCAATCAAGCTTGTGGGAATTTCCCAAAATGTCAAGAAACAATCTAACATTAAATAAGGAGAAGAAATAGAGCCATGGCAAGGTCTTTATAGACCACTTCGGTTGTATTAAAAAAAAGGTCTTGTGTAGCAATAGATACAAGGGGGGGGGGGATTACACACTGGGTTCTCTAATATCGAACAATTATAAATGCCAGCACCATATGCCTAACCAACTCTGTGGCCAACCAGCAGTTCATAAGCCGTTATCTGCTTAAGAACTGTTTTAGTTCTAGTATCCAGGATAATTCATCAAAAATACAATGGGACAAAACATTAAGAGCAGGCTAGATATACACCTTGCTGGGGTCGTTTGGCCCCCAGTACTCTTTCCTGGCATGGCAGGGGGTCAGACTAGATGATCTACTCAGGTCCCTTCCGACCCTAAAAGGTATGAAACTATTCCTTTCTGAACTGAACCGCTATCCACCACAGTCTACCGCACACTGCTCTAGCACTGGATTCCAATGTCAAGACAGTGTTAAAATAAATAAATAAATAAAAATATACTGTAGGTGGAGTTTTTCCATTTCCAAGAATCAGAAAGCATGTCCATGGCTCTGAGCTTTTGCCAGTACATTCCGTTTTCCTTTCTGCTGCCACTTTTGGGTTTTGCAATGCATCATTTCCTGTATTACTTTTGCACAAAGTGGCCTTATCAGTTTAAAGTGCAAAATAAAGATTAAGCCACAGGTCAGCAGATGAGACAGATTTCTTAGCCTCTCTTCCCCAGATACACATATGCACTTTTGGGAAATGAGGGTCAGTAGTTGAGCAACTACTAACCCTTGAAGATAAATGCGTTACGAAGTATGGTACAAATCAGAGGTTCTCCATAAGCAAGCCTGACATTAATTTAAAGAAATTCAGTTTCTAGCCACGCTGCAACTATTCTTAATGTCAAATCATACATACATTATATTCTAGTGCATTCTACTGGCACATGAGCAGCAACCAAGCAGCTTGTTTCAAATACTAAATTCTATATTTTTTCTTCCCTATTGCTAGCTTTTGTTTAGTCTTTGGCCTTTAACTGAAACACCTACAAACAGGTGGGGTTTTTTTGTTTTAAGTCTGAAACAACAGCCGTTTAACTTGCTTCAAATTTAAACAAAACTCAGCTAGGCAAATTGCCTAACAGTGAAGTTTTCTCTTTCTAGCATCCAATGAAATGACATGGTTATAACTAAGAATCTGTCAGCAACACTAGGCAGCTAGTTTGATGCTGAATGTTTTAGTGCCTTCGAATTACCACAAATATCCCAAAGAAAACCATCTCAATTTGGATGAGAGGGTGCTAGTCAGTGGGTGGGGAGAGGGTCAGGGCACTGATGAAGGCAGAAAACTAACTCCTAGCCCCAAGTTCAGAAAAACAGGAAGTAGCTTCCACTCCTAGCTTTAGTATTTACATTAGCACTCAGTGGTGCAGACAAAATAAAGAATGCCATTAACAAAAAGAATTAAGTGTATTATTCAATAAAAAAGCAACAAACTCAGGCAAGAACAGTCAAGGGGGGCAACCAAGGAATCTGCAACTTCTTCACACATGTCTATGCCCTCTTTTATTCTTTCAGTTGCTCATACCCAAGAACACAGTTTTCCTCTTGGCATCCATTCATTACTGACAATATAAATGGATAGCAATTGAAGCAAACTTAAAATCCCTTTCTTAGAAAATATTTAGCAACTTAATTAAACTTCTCTGAAAGGAGCTCAAGTTTTTCCATTGCTTCCTTTTGTCCCTAATACATTATTTAGAGCTTGCAACAGAAATCAGATTGGCTAGTTCCTCCTTTTGTGTCCAACTTTGCTCCCGGCAAGAAATATTTCCTTGCATTAACTAAAGGTGCAAAAAGTTCAATGTTTCTAAATTCTCAGCTTAAAGGTGCTACAACAGAACACCGTAGCAGAATGACTATACGGAAGTACTCTCTGCCCTCATTCCATTGTGGAGCAACTCGTAAGGAAGAGGAGGTGCAGCAAAGGTTTGAACTCTTTTTGCATACCAAGATAATTCAGATCTTCGTTACTTCTGCTTTCTTAAGGCTCCTTTTTTGACTCTTTTGTATTGGGTATTTAAGATCTCGTCTATTCTGGAAGATTTCAAGGAAAACTTTTAGGAGTATTATGACACTACAAACGTGACTAAGGTTGGAAGGGATCTTCAGCTTTAAAAAAAATTCTCTCAGCAGCTTTCAACACATCTCATATTTCAGAAGAGGATGAGAACCAAACAGAAAAAGAAATCCCCGTGTGATCCTTCTGCTACCTCAAGTGATATGCAAAAAATTCATATGGGTCGGAGGTGTCATTATATCCCCTGGGAGCATCTATCACAAAATAATGCCAGCCCTGCCAGCCTACCCACCCACAAATAGACTATAGGGACAGGGAGTGCTCACATAGTTGTTCAGGTTCTCACAATATACTTTCACATGGGCACTTGTTGCCTGGCAGTCTACAAACCTAATGCCTCAAAATAGCTAGATGGAATGAATCTAATGGCTTTAAGAATACTCTAGGACAGTGGTTCTCAACCTTTTTTGGACCAGGACCCATTTGTAGACATCGATGGCCAGTCCTGACCCACTGCCCCTCACTCTTGACCTGCTGCCCCCAACCTTGTGCCTCAGCTCCCCAATGTGTGGGGCAGAGGGTGGATGTGGGACAGGGCCCCCTCCCCCCAACCAGCCCCTTGCAGTCTCTGACAGCCTGCAAGAGAAAAAGCCACTTTTCCCAAATTTTTCTCCTTTAAAAGGAGAATCCATTTTAAAAGTTTATTGATCCATTTTTAAAGTGTGTTAGCAAACCTTTCATATATTCTTGCGACCCACTTTTGGGTTGCAACCCAAGGATTGAGAAACGGTGCTCTAGGAAACCTCAGAGGTAAAAAGTTATCCTTCCTCTTTGTCCTCTACCTGTCCACTTTTTTTTTTTGTTCTGGGACCTACTTAGACAGCCTATTTCAGGGGTTTCAGACTCACCCCATGCTCTAAGTTGGACCTGGACTTCAGAACTCTGCATGTCAGATTTAGCGCAGGACAAAACAAGGACAATGGCAGGGATGGCAGCCACCAGGTGAAAAGGACTGTGTTCACATATCCATCACTTGCCCTACTGCCACCAATGGCCAAAGAACCCCAGATTCTGCAGCGGGCCATCTCCTGGCCACAGACCCCAAACTTCCAGTAGCCTAGCAGTAACCTGATCAGCTGAAGTGGCTCCATGGTTCAGATCTGTCCTGCAGACCATGTTTGACACCCCTGCTATATTAGATACCTAGATGCAATCTTCAGTATCTATAAGCACACATCTGGCCTGTTCTATGTCAGTTCTGTGAAGAAGCCTTTATTCCCAGTGAATCACACGTTAGTGCTGAGCAAAGCATTACACCAAGATACCATGTTTAGGGTATAAGAGTTCACCCAAAACAAAGGAGTCTCCCATTTGTTATGCTTCATCCAAAAGAGGCAGTCCCTTTGGATGCCTACGTCCTCTTTAATTCAGCTAGAGAAGAGTCTTTAAAAAGGAAAACATGGGAGGGGGGTTGGAAGACAGAAAAGACCCTGATTTCTACTGATTTATGACAAGAAATCCAGGAAGAGGGTTCTGCATTCTTCATCTCTTCTCACTTAAGAACTACCAACCACAAATAGTCTTCTTCAAGGGAAAGAAACCCAAAACAGTTCCATAAACATTCAAAATGTGTGAGAACCTGCCTTGAGCTAGATCCGAGCCTCCTAGGGTCGATTCACCAAGGTCACAGCCAAAGTAAGATCCCAGAACACAAAAAGGTGAAGCAGCTAGCAGACTTATTTTCCTACCCGGACAGTTTACAATATGGGACATACAATTAGTACACTGCTAACTCACTGACAAAGATCACTATTGTAAACTAGGTTTGAAGAATCCGACTAGTTTCTAAAATGAACTACATATTTTCTTCCATTTAAGCACATTTCTGATTCCATCACACAAATTAGCATTCTTCTTCCTTACATATTAAGGTAATCATTTTAATAGTGAGACACCAGTAAATTCTAATAGACTCTCTCAATCCCTTGCCTCATCCTCCTAAAAGAAATAACTGAATTCAAAAGATTCAAACTAAGGGGTCAGTTAAGACAATATGTCACATCATCAGCAAATGAATTCTGAACAATAACCAGGAAAGTGGTGACACTGAAGTCTACAAAAATCTCAGAATCGTCTCACTCAGAGGTGTTAAACCCAGCCAGGCTCACTGACTGGACAAGCAGACACAAGGTTAGACCACAGTTTGGACTGGACCCAGCATGTGTCCTGGAATGGCTAGAGCAGATGTCGTGTGCGTCATGGTCCTGTTACGGTGGCTTCAGGGCTGTGCTGCTCATGGCAGCCCCTCTGGGATGTGTTGCTGGATCCAGTGTGCAGCCGAGCAGGTGTGGCATGCTGTGCAAGTCCCAGAATGGACAAGCAAGAGCTACACATGGCACGTGGGACCATCCGGCACATCTTGCATACTGCCTGTGAATCAACCCTGAGACCCACAAGCAGCACTAGAGGTCACATGATAGGGCTCTAACAAGCTGTATCCAGCCTGCAGGCCACATTTTGGACATCCCTGATATAACTAGTACAATTCCATAACTTCAACCGACAGTTGTAGCTAGCCTTTCAGCCCATTACAGTCTTGGTATCAACAGATTTGAGTAACGATAAAATGATAGTAAATTCACGATGGTCTCTTGTGCTTAGCTTATGAGAGCTTCTTAGCATTAAAACTCCAAACTAGTCGCTTCGTTTTATGACTCTTCCTCTAAAAGACATTTCAGTTCACAACTGTTATAAAATAAACAAAAAAAAAAAGTCACAAGTTGCTTTACACATTTAAGGTACTACTTACATTCCAACTATAGCCATATTACAGAACAGTTCTCCCCGATCATTACAAAAAATAAAAACCATAGCACGAACAAGACAAATCAGAATACCTGCAAACAGAGTATCAATTTCTTGACCAGTGCACGATTTTAAAGTCTTCTAGAAAAATGTAGTTAATGGTTGACCTCAACTGCACTTTACCTACATTGCATCTAAGTTAGGAAAGAACTGGAATAACTCCTTATTCAAATATAGATAGGATACTCTAGATTACCTTTGTGCAAGTATCATGGAACAGCTGACTACATTGCAATGGACCACAGATTCTTTTATACCTAGGATAATTTTATAGGTTCATGTGGTTCATTTTTATTTAAAAATGTAAAGAAAGACCTACATTATTTTCCACATATTTTCAAACAATCAACTACCACGCACAGTCGTCACTCAATGAGAAGAGTTTCAGGGATGGGAAGGACGAACGGCTAGCAGGGATCCTGGTTCCCCTCCCCCCCCCCCCCCA
>NW_017729030.1:47190493-47191440 GCF_001723915.1 Gavialis gangeticus | reverse complement strand
CCCCCCCCAATTAAAAAATCCCCAATTTTCAGGTTAAAAAAATAACCCAAAACCCACATTTTTTCCACAAGAAAAATGAAACATCACTGTACATACATCTATATATTAGGGATGTTTCATTTTAAAAATCACAGAAAAATATGGATTTGGGGTTACTTTCCTTTAACCCGAAAATTGGGGAATTTTTTTTTTTTTTTTTTAAATCAGAGAACTAGGATCCCCAGTGATCAGTCTTCAAAGCAGGTGGGAAAAATGTATTTTTATGTCAACTACACTAAATTGTAATAGCTTTAATTTCACTAATATGCTTCTTTTGATGTGTTAAATCAATGGGAATATTCAAGTGAGCCCAGAACCAACCTACGTCTTGAAAAAGCAGGAAAGAATCTCTAAACCAAGTTATTTGGGTGACAGTTTACTAAGTAGGCATAGTTCATCAGGAAGAAGGAAAAATCAGAACTCAAACTTGTAACTCAGTTATCAAAATAAAAACCGCAAGGCAAGCATTTTAGATACCAAGTTCAGCACCTAAAAAAGCCAAAGAGTAGGGGAAATAACATCTTTCCTTTTATCATAGCACTTGCACCAGGCATTTTTTTCAAAGAGATCATTCCCTTTCCTGACTTTTTGAACCACCTTTAAAAAAAACAGGTGTTGTTTACAACAATAACAAACAGACATCTGTGTGGGTGTGTTAATACACACAAAGGCAGGATAGCCAAAGCCTCTTCCTATATTTAGATCTGTCTGGTCAGCTTTAATTGCATAATTTAAATCAGGACCCTCTGCAACGGAAACACATCCATATTCATCACAGGCATCAAAGGAAACATCTTTACAAACTATATCCTTTTTCAAACCAACACATGGTCCCACGCCACTCTCCCAATTGTTAAATTTCTCTTCTGGGAAGGGCACGGAATTTTTTTTTTTTTTTTTTTTTATTA
>NW_017729030.1:47185048-47190454 GCF_001723915.1 Gavialis gangeticus | reverse complement strand
TTTTTTTTTTTTTTTGTAGGGGGGGGGGGGGGGGGGGGGAAATATCACTTCTCTCCAATCCAGCAGGGCAGAGTATGGATGGGCTTCCTTCACAGGTGAGCTGAAGGAAACTGTTGACTTGTCTGTCACTTTCAGGGATATTTTTAGTAGCTGAAACATAAAAGGAGTTCCAAAGGCCAGATTATCGAATATTTAAAATCAATTTTGTAAAATACAAAAAAGTGTATTGCTTGCAACTATAGGAGGCAAGAGAGAGCAGTGCAGAAAGGACAGAACCAGGTGTTAGAGAATAACCCAGATCCATTAGCTCACTTTAGGACTAGTCCACAGTGGGATGATGTTCAATAAAGCAGCTATATCAAATGCAAGCCCAGTCAAGCAGCATCAGTACAAGTCACTCGTCACACTACTAGAATGAATCGTTAGTGAGACGTGCATCAGTGCCACCTATCCCAGGTGACAATAAAATCAGAGATGCCAAAACATTTCTAAAGCTTGTGGTCCCAAACTTTATACATCAGAAATTAAATTACTTAGCAGCTCTGCAATCCAGTACCCTGTAGCCTAAAAGCAGGATGGCTAGTACTTTACAGAAGTGCATAAGTATGCATATTGTATATTTATATGCAGACAGTAAAGGGCTTAAAACCAAAACAGAACAAGAAAACCCACCACATTCACAACATAGAAAAATGCTCCTCAAAATTAAGCCAAAAACATTTCAAGAATCTTAAATAATTAGGTTTTCAAAAGCTTGCTCTATCAAACTACTTTGCTTGCTAGTAATATTTTACCAGCACAAGGCATCACAATCTACTTTAAAAAAGCCAAATATTTAGAACATTCACATATTTTTCTCAATGTTTTCTGACATACAGAACTAGTTTTTAAAATGTAAGCACAGTACAGTCCCATCATTACCTTAATGAAAAGCTGAGACAAAGAAAAAGTTTAAAGAATCTTACCAAATTTAATTAAAAGTGTCTAGAAATCCCTTCAACTGCTGTAATAGAGTCCATCTGACCCACAACTGTTGCATGTTGGACAAAGAAGGTGTTTGAAGACAACAAAGCTTCAAAAGCCAAGTTTATACAACTACTGAAACAAACATCAACACCTGCCAGATTTCCACCCTCCAATGAAACCTTGTTTTAACTACTGCATGCCACCAATGTTTTTTCTGAAAACCAGGACTGGCCTTACTTCTTACATTAAAACCAGCGGTGGAGAGGGAAGTAGTGGAGAGGAAAGTAGTGAGCAACAGCTGCACTATCAAATTGCAGCAAATCTTTGGCTCTGTCCTCCATTTAATATTTGTCAACACACCTGAGCATACCACATTCATAACAAGAGAAAGAAAGACAAAGATGGGAACGTCTGGAATTACTCCTTAACTCATGCATACAAAACTTTTAAAATTAAGACTTACAAGAAAATAGAAATTTATATGCATCCATGGTGAACTTAGGGCCTGGGTGAGGAAGCTAAAGTAAAAGTAATAACAACATTTAGATAATCAGATATAGACTGGTAGAACCAACAGTCATTTGGCGACATACAAGTAACAAGTTGGAACTTGTCTACATTGGAAGGTTGAACTGCTTAATCTATTCTGGCATGACAGTGCAAGTGCGCACACGCTAGGGCTGTGCGAAGCTTCAGTCCCCGATTCAATTTATTGCGCTGAATCTCCACTTCAGTGGCCGAATCCAAATCTAATTGGAGGACCCTTTAATCTCCATATCGAACTGGAACACGCCAAATCGATTCAGATATAGACACAGCTTTAAATGTTTTTTCTACATACATCTAGGTAGCAGGCGGCTTGTGACTGCTGCGATGCTGGGGCACACGGAGTGTCCCAGAAGCGCAGGGGGCTCAGCAGCATGCTCTGCAGCAGACCTGGAAATGGACCAGAAGCAATTCTGGGTCCACCGGAAACCACCCCGCACTGTGCCCCTCTGGCTCAGCAACTAGTGCTTCTTGGGTCTGGCAGGGCACCCAGGGTCCCCCGCAGTGATCACCAAGCTGGTGGGGGGGGCACAGCGCACTCCCAGGAGGACCTGGAAGTAGACTGGAAATACTTCCGGTCCACTTCCAGATTCACCGCCGCGCACATGGAGGGCCCTCCCCCCCACACTCCTGTGGGATGCTCCATAAGCCCCAGCATGGCAGTGTTCACAAGTCATGCTGGTACCTTGAGGTACGTAGAAAAAACATTGTGTCTATGCCCAAATTGCTGATTCTGTGAACCAGCATCAAATCTTCAGATTTGGATTTGGCCAAATTGAAATCAGAGACAGTGATCCGAATCAATGAATCGAATCACTGTCCCCAATTCTGGCTGAATCTGTATTGAATAGGGCCCACTTAGCACATCCCTAATATACACTAACAAAGTTGTCATGTGCTATACAGGAAGAAGAAAAAACATAAGGGATCAAGTCAAATGTTTTCAAGTATAAATGCACTCACATTACACCTTTTACCTTTATAATTATTTCAGTTAAAAACGTATTACATCCCTATGCCAACAGTTAAACTTAACATCAGGACTTGGTGACCTCAGTTTATTCTCAAATTAGCAAGAACTTTAAGACACCATGGCTAGGGACAGAAATTATATGTAAACTGGTATAAGTGATTGCAAACCAGTTCAAATCTGTAACAGCAGGAATTTAGTGCCCATATACCACTTTCAAACTGGCCAAAACTGGTTTAAGATCAAACTTGGGTGGATGTAGATGAGACATAACTGACTTAACTTGAATCTGGAAGGGATCTGGGACAGAAGTTCAGTGAACTGATTTAACTTAATTCAGTCTCCCAGCATCCCAGGATGCTTTGCACCTCCCCTGCAAACTCTCCCTCACAGGGTAGGTAGACTAGCCATGACCCAAGCTGTCTGCTCCAGTTAAGCAGGGAGGCATGCTCCAGATTAGGTATATAACTGCACTTCCAGAATCAGAAGTGAATGACTGTTCACTTGCTTATTGGCTCAATCTACGCAGTTTAGCTTAATCTGTGACGATTGAATTGATTATTACTTAGCTCATGAGATAGATGGTTTTGTTGGTAGCAGAGCCAAGGATGAAGAAGAAATTAAAATAGTGTCTAATTCCTTTCAATATGAGAGTTAAGGCTCATTACAGGGCTGTCCAGAAGTCTTATATATAGGTTTGGCACACACTTAAATGTTTTAGCAACATTGTTACATCCATAAGGAGTTCAGCCTCCTTTTTTTAAGGGAAAAAAAGGGCAGAGATAGCTATACCAGTAAAAGTCATATTGTAAATGGGGAACCACAGCCTGGGAAAGAGTCCAGGTGTTCCAAGTCACTGTCTAGTGCTCTATTTCCAATTCTATCACTGACCCACTGAGTGATTTTTACACAAGTTACCTTCCTTCTCTGCACCTCAGTTTTTCCTATTCATAAAAACAGAGAGAATATTTTTCAACAGTAGAGCACAAAGCATTATAAAAATGTTATTAAAATGGCCTAGATCTATACCTTCATAGCAGTATTATGTTATCCATATAAAGGATTTGGCTGGTAAACCTATACCAGTGCAAGTATTATTAAAACTCTTATTACTGCCCCACAGAATTCTTCCATAACACACAGCAGGAGTACAATACAGTCGCTAACCTAAAGGTAGCTTGACATAGACAACAACAGTCATGTTGTTGCTGCAGGAATTTGGGGGGGTAACCACTCCTGGACTGAAACCTGGGTTATGTGCCTGTTCCTATTCAGAGACTTCAACCAGTCTGGTAAAAAGAGGGAGTGCATAACCACTGCTAGAAAGGAGAATACAGGGGAGATCCAGGAACTGCAGATGTACTTTAAAAAAAAGCATCAAACTGAGGGCATGGGCCTTTATGGAGGCATAAAAATTCCAAAATGCAGCAAAAGAGGGTTGTCAGATCCTAGAATCAGTGCATCTACAGAACTTCAGCCCTACCATTTTCTCTGTCCCCGACATCAAGGACTTGGCAAATTTTGTTCCAAGGAACACAGGCACCAGTATATAAGATAGCAATCAACAGATCATACAACATGTTGCATCAGGGTAACTTGAAAGGAAGTGAGAGATGTACTCCTACCATCTTTTAGTGACATATAGATGCTTTACAATAAAAGGAAACAGTTGCAATATATTTATCTAATCTTCTGGTCACTGGTGGGTTTTGTTCATTCTTTAGAAACAGGAATCAAGCCAGACATAGTGGTCACTAGGCATTTTCCCCCTTCTCTTATCTCTGAGATTTTCCATTATTAGCGCATCCTAATTGATTCTACATATGGCTGGCCAGGAAGCCTCCTTTCCCCCTCCACAATCATTTTCCAATCCTAAATCATGATAAAAAGCCTACTGTTAAAGTTCTTAGAGATGAAATCCTACAACATTTCGTTATGGAAACACAGGCATGGCATTTTCAACCTCTCTCTCTCAGGGACCAAGGCAGCATCTGACTGAAACAGATGCCACTCCTGTCACTTTTTGCTCCTGCCTACCATAGAATGGCAATCATGGCTGCTTCAGAACCAAGGGGCCCCAGAAGGGCATGTAGTAGGTCTGTTTTGGTTGATATCTCCAACAAGCAACAATTCAGTCTCTGACAACTCTTGGGCTACCTAGACCTGTTCTTACAACATCAGCATCAGATATTCCATCCAAATGCATTAGTCACTGCACTAGATGATGACATGGCTGTTGACTGATTGAGATACCCTACAGATCCTACCTCCCGGGAACCTGTTTTGGAGGAGAATGCTACCACAAACACATGTCCCCCACAACCTTGGGTCCTGAAAGCATGTTCCACACATCTCAAAAGGCAGGGAACTAGGAAGCTCTTAGGGTTTTTGGGCTCCCTCCTACAAAGCCTGTAATGCAGTAGGGCTCATGTACAACTTAGGGGTGGGGGCATGCTAAAGTTGCCACAAGGTGAACTTTTAAGAGAGAGCCAAAATAAAAGCCTGGTCTAGTTCATAGAATCATAGAAGTAGGGTTGAAAGGGACCTTATAGATCTTCAAGTCCGACCTCCTGCCAGGGCAGGAGAAAAAAACTGGGCTCAAATGATCCCAGCTAGGTAGGCATCAAGCCTCCTCTTAAAGACCCCCAGGGTAGGAGCCAGCACCACTTCCCTTGGAAGTTGGTTCCAGATCCTAGCCGCCCTGTGAAGTAGTTCTTACGGATGTCTAATCTAAACCTACTCTCCAACAACTTGTGGCTGTTATTCCTTGTTATGTGGGGGGGGGCACTCAGGGAAACAAGGTCTCCAAAACCTTCTGGTCCCCCCTAGTGAGTTTATAGACAGTCACCAGGTCCCCCCCTCAGTCTTCTCTTGTAAAGGCTGAATAGGTTCAGGTCCCACAGTCTCTCATTGTAGGGTCTGCC
>NW_017729030.1:47172922-47184910 GCF_001723915.1 Gavialis gangeticus | reverse complement strand
CAGCACCCTGCACTTGCCGGTGTTGAAGCGCATCCTGTTTTTGCTAGTTCAAGTGTAGCAGAGAATCAGTGTTGAGATTCACCCACATAAAGAAACTCTTTCTTTTAAATAAGTATGCAGGTACAATTATTCTGCATTTGGATGGCATCTCTTGTGAGAACAAGTCCAGATAGCCCAAGAGCTGTATCAGAGGCTGAATTAACACTTGTTAGAGATGTGTCAGCCAAAACAGAGGAGCAAGAGTCAGAATTTTTACTTCCTCACTCAGATGAAGGTTCTATACTGCAAATGAGTGGAAAGGCACAAGACAACTCACCGGTACTGCAGGAGAAGAGCATCTGGTAATAATCCAGTACTCACCCCACCTCCAGGGCAAAAAGTTCTCACGTTTGGTGCTGGCCTTGGTTGTATACCAGCCAAACAGAAGATAATCCAAAATGCAGAGTATCACGTCCACTACAGATCTCTGCAGGGACAGCACAGGGTTGGTCAGAGACTGTATACTTAAAGTCTGCTGTTGTTGCTGGCTCCCAGGAGGTCAAGGGCCATCTAGGTCACAGATTCCGATGGCCACACAGCACAAAGACAGGGGTGAAAAGGTTTTTCCCAGGGTTGAGTAGTGAAAGACTTGTGCCTTGAAAGATTTCCAGTCCAATTCCAAAGGGCAGGAAGGTTCAACCCACAGACTAGTCTAACAGTTTTGAGCTCCAAGACGTTCATATGCAACTCCACAGCATCTAGGTAAAAGTTCAAGGGATCTGGTCCATAATCCCAATAAACTCCTCAGCCACTACCTAATGCGTCTCTGTCAAGGAAGGAACTGAAAGAAGACCACATAAATGTACCGAGCATGGGTGCCTACCCTGCAAGAACATTGTAGAGGGACTGAACCTCTGGCACATAGGTCAAATCTGGCCCACGGAGCCATATTATCTAGCCATGGGGCTCCCAACAGGTCTGGGAATTTGGAGACAGGGGAGTGGTGGCAGCATGAACTGTCGCTTTAATAGCTGCCAAATTTCCATGGTCAGGACAGCACAGCACAGCCAGATCCAGGCACGCAGGGTCACACCCACATCTTGACCCCATGTGGGATCCAGTTCACAAATAAAGCCCATACCACTCATCCAGCTTGCAGAGCCAGAAGGTTGGGCACCACTGTGTTAGAACAGTGGTGCTCAAGCTTTTGGCCCCACAAGCCAGAGGACAGGAACAGGGCTGGATCAAGCCCTGCAGGCTGAGATTGGGCTCTGGAGGCCCTCGCCTGCCCCTGCATACTGGGATCAGACACCCAATTGAGCTCACAAGACCCAAAGTTCCCCAAGGGCCTGTAAATTTGGCAGCAAGGGTGCTAACTGCTCCCTCACTGTGAAATCTTTGGACCCATGGGGAACCCTGCAGGCCAGGTGACATGGCACTGGGAGCTGGATCTGGCCCACAGTTTGGGGGTTGAACATCCCTGTGCTAGAACAGAGGCCTTTCTTGCCTATTTGATGCTTTGCTGGAATGGCAATCATGTAGAGTAATCCACGGCAGCGCTGGATGGGCTGCAGAAGGAATCTGACAAGCACCATCGCATACCTGCATGCTCACATCACACACACAGAGACAAGCCTGTTCCAGTGTCGGTTGAAGAATGCAAGCCTGTGGCAAATAGAACCAGTCCTGTGGCAGGTATGCCTTTCCTGATTTGAAGCTGATCACCGTTCTTATGAGCTCTATTGCCCAAGAAACCCCCCTTCCAATTTTTCTTCCTATACTTTGCCAGGAGACCTAGTCAGCAATAAGGCAGCAGTGAGTTTGGAATGGATTCTACCTCCAGCCCCGATCTCTCCCTCAGCAGCCAGTCAGGCAGGTCAGACACAAATGCCCTGCTTTTTTACATAGGCTAGTAACCATTACAAGGCATTTTGAAAAGGCTCTATGCAAAGAGTCTGACTGCCAGCATCTCCCCAATGCCCTTATGCTGGAACATGAGGTGACAGATCACATGGGACGACTATTAAAAACATGTACGTACACGTACGTGTACATGTATATGTGACACCACCCATACACACGGATCTATGGTGAGAACAATACAGAGACAAACTTCAAGAGTAAGATAAAGTTCCATCTACACAAAAATGCTGTTGTCTAATCCCCCTTACTTGCAAAGCTAACCTTGGATGTATTAACTAAGGTTCCTTCTACACTCGAAGCATTTAAAAGCTCCATGACTTTTGTTCCCTCTTCCGGCACGTGAAATAAATGGTCTTTATTAGAGCTGCACAAGCGCTTCTTCCTGTGACAGCCAGGGTTCTAAGCGCTATTCCAAGTAAACATGGAGTATCACTGATTCGTTATCTATCCATCTGAATCACTTCATTACCAACACAGACAGAGCTGCCTGCAAAGATGTTTAAAACAGTTCTCCCATCATGGCTCTGTGCATTTGGGACAGAGCTACCAGCTACACTCCACAGCTGCCTCTGCAACAATCTTTCTATAGTTACTTAGCTCACAGTCCCCTCTTAAACATCCGTCCCATTCCACCGCCTGTCCCCACCACCCCTCAAAAAGTTCTGCAATCATTCCTCCAGAACCACACTCATGCCATGTCCCAAAATGTACAGCCACCTGCAAGTAGGTGTTTGCAATCTCCCATAGTGAACATACACAAGTGGCTTGCTCAACCAGGATCTCCAGCCAGCAATGGCATTAATGAAGGAAGAGCTCTAGGAGGATTTAGGAACATCATGAGCTTGTGCTTGACCCCCTCTCTGACCCCTAAAAACACCCAGATAAAGTATCCTCTTTTCCTGCTACAATTCTTCTTCATTAGAGTTGCTGAACACTAGCAATATGATATAATGGTCCTTTCTAATGAACATCAGAAAACTCACTTGTTCCTGATAATCTGTGGTTTCCCCAACAAATGTAACCAGAATATTCATCAGGGAAACAATGGTGGAGGAACGGAGTACGTATGCGGGTCCAGTATTTAACTAGTTTAAACCAGAAGAAAGTGGCAGCTGACGATGAATATGGAATAATCCAGTTGAACATTCAGGCATAAGTGTAGGAGACAGCATAGTCAAGGGCAGGTAGACAGGAAACTGAACCAGCGAGCTGTGGCAGCTCTTTTTGAGGCTCCAGGTCATTTACACCAACTGGAGGTTTTGTGCACACTACACACGTTAACAAGGTTGCAACAAAGTTATTGAATAGCAGCAACCAGATCCCCCAATATAGTTACAGGTGACAAAGCTTTAGGCCCTTCTGTTTACATCGAATAATATACAAGTACCTAGCAACAGCCTGACAATCATGTTACATGCTCAAAGTGGGGTTGAAATCACACGCGGTTGCTATTTACTTGCTATTCAAGTTGGCTGGGGAAAATAAAATGTCATGAGATTCATTAGAAAAAAAAATTCTCTCCTCTAAATTTTGACTTCCCAGGATCTTTAACCTGCCTTGTCAACTGCCATATAAGAAGTAGGTGTGCAACCAGCCAGCTAAAAATTACATTAAAAACAAACCAACCAAATGACAAAACTGCAGCATTTCAGTCTTCATAGCATTAGTTCCAAACAGAAGTGAAGCTAAGGTGAAGAGGCATTTTTCAAAAGGGTGTTTTGGCAGAAGTGCTTTCTTTTAAAACTCTCAAGTTATTCATCTTAAATGTCTTGACACATCCAACAAGCAAGTGAACACAGCTCTGATTCCCTTCTAACATTTAGATGGCTATAGAAGTTATGTGACACTTTAAAGAGCATCTAGACCAACAATTCATTTCGAACGAAGGAAGCAATTGCGCCAGAAGTTACCCTAAAGTGACAGACAAAAAGAAGTCAAATAAATATTTTCCCTAATTACTGACACAACCACCTTTCTGAATACTCAAGTCACACAGAGTGATCATTGCTATTATAAGAGAGCAAGGCAACTGTTTGGATTTATACACAGATAAGTATTTTAATCAAATCATGTAGTAAATGCCTACATTAAAAAAAAACAAAATTAAATTGCTGGAAAACGCAGGTTTTCTGAAACTATACCAGATATGTCAGGGGTGGTAGCACCTTTGACGAATAAAGATGACCACATAACGCAAAGGAAAAGGTAAGGAGAAAACCAAACCTTGCTAGATAGAAGGGGTTATTTTTAGGTGCCCAATCTCCTCTTTTTCTTGAGTTAGAAACTAGCACATTCAGAATTGTAACAAAAGATGTAGATCTCTCTCTCCACAACTGTGAAGTGAACCTTTTCATTACTCTGGCACTGTACTCAAAGAGCTCCAATTATAATCAGGGCTTTATTGTGCCAGAACCTGAGCAAATGTCTCAGAAGACCTTGCTCCTGGCTGGAAGCGTTTACAGTTGCTGGAGGGGAAGAAATCAGGCTACAGTTTCATGGAAACTGAAGAACTGTCAAAAAAAAAAGTCTAATAGCATCTTTACTCTTTTCTAATTATAAATGACATATAAACAGCAAAAGAAAGAAATAAAAATAAAGAAGATGCATACTTATGCTTTGTAGTTCATCCTTTAAAATGACTTTTCTCAATTTTCTTTCCTTCATTAGAAGAAGTTTTCAGTAAGACCTTGATTCAAGAGGATTTTTAAAAATTGAAGCTTTCCTTGATTAAAAAATAGTTTCTTAGAAGTTCCACTGGAAATTCCTGATCTGCTCACTACTTAAGTTTAGTTCTCCATTTCCTTTAAGTGGTGGAAAGGAACATTTTTCTGTCCAGAAACTGAGAAGCCATCAGATAAAAGTTCAATGAGGACAAAGGCAAAGAGTCCTGCACTTAGGACAAAACAATTCCATGCACCAGGACAGACTGGGGACTGACTGGTTAAGCAGTATCTATGCAGAGAAGGACCTGGGGGTTACAGTGGACAAGCAGCTGAATGTGAGCCAACAGTGTGCCCTTGTTGTGAAGAAAGCTAACAGCATCCTGGGCTGCATTAATAGGAACACTGCCAGCAGACTAAGGAAAGTGATTATTACCCTTTATTCAAACACAGGTGAAGCTGCATCTACAGCTTCTGAACTATCTGAAGGGTGCTTACAAAGAGGATGGAGCTAGACTGTTCGCAGTGGTAGCAGATGACAGAACAAGGAGCAGTGATCTCAAGACGTAAAACTTGAAGTTTAGGTTAGATATTAGGAAAAAACTCATACGGAGGGTAAGTAAATCACTGGAAACAGGTTACCCAAAGGCTAGGGACAGACATTACATCCCTTCCTGGTTTAAGTTAAACCAGACTCCCCCAGCATCCCAGATGCTTTGCAGTCCTGGGCTGTGCCATCTGCTCCAGAGAACAGGTTTGGCCCCACCCCTCTGCTCCCTAGCCAGAGCTCTGGCGGAGACTGCAGGCACAGCAGGGTCTGACTGGATTCCCCCTGTGCCCACCCCTTGCTGCTCAAACAGGGATCCCCCCTTTCCCACCTCCTACAGCACAAACCCCAGCCCCACAGGCCCTAGGCATGTGGTATGCTAGCTAATGTTGAGAGGTGCACATGTGTGTGCATGCACCCAATTTCACTGGGACAGGACAAAGGCAGACAGGACAGTGTCCTCCTAGTGCTTTTCAGAGCTAATCAACAGGTCAGCTGGTAATGTTCCTCCGTTCTTTCCTTGGAAAAAGCTGTTTAAGAGCTTGAACTACTGGGAGAGGCTTTTGTTTTGTTGGGCTGATAAAGCTGTGTTATCAACTCTCTGCTGCTTCACTCACCTGTCAGGCTCACAGACAGTATGAAGAAGCAGGGAGAGGGAGATTGAAAAGCTCTGTATCATCAACAGATGCATGCACTGCACATGCCCCCCTTTGCCTCAGAGTGCTAGCCCGGGGCTGGGGTCTAGCAACACTCTGCCCCTTGAGCAGCAAGCGGGGAAAAGCCTGAGATGATGCAGGCATGATGGGGGTTTACACCCCTCCCTAATCAGAGCCTTCTGCTGGGGCCTGGCCATGCCCCCCCTCAGCTGAGTACTGTGGCAGGGAAGGGAGGGCTGCCCCCAGCTTCTAGCCTGAGCCACTGCAGGCATGTGCCTGCATTTCCTCAGTTCAGAAGGGATGTCTTTACACTTACACACTGATTCGGCCTAGGCAGGTTAAACTAACCTGCAAAGATTGAATCAACTCAGGCTCAGGCTTTTTGAAGGTCTGCCCGTAGCCAAAGATGTTGTAGAATCTCCATCCTTAGAGGTTTTCAAGACCCGGCTGGACAAAGCCTTGGCTGGGATGATACAGTTGGGCATGGTCCTGCTTTGAGTAGGGAGTTGGACAAGATGACCTCCTGAGGTCCCTTCCAACCCTCATTTTCTAGGATACTGCAAAATATGTTCTAAGACCAGGGCCATTTGTAGACAGTGGTATGCCTGTATAGCTACACCAGCTTCTTACATGAGCAGAGCTCCTACCACAGCTGCAGTTATACTGGGAGAGCTGCACTTTTGCCAGTATAACTTGCTCCAGCACTCCTTCCCACGCCACGGTGAAATAAGGTACAATTGTTATGGCATAGTTTTGCTGGTAAAAATGCGTCAACACTAGGGATTTTGCCAACACCATTACGTCCATCACAAATCACACCTCACCATGCTCCTGGCCAATACATGAACACCATGAGAAGTCCATAACATAACCCTGACATAGGTAAATGTTTTAAGGCAGGGGTTCCAAAAGTTTTTATGCCATGGCCCAGCAGTCACAGATTACCACAGCCAGAATGTACGGCCAGAAGACAGGGAAAGGATACCCCCACCGCCCAGGCAGGGGGGTGGGTCAAACCCTGCGCTGCCATGGGCCCTGCAAAAGGAGCTGCAGCCTCTTCACCCAGCTTTGGGGGGCTGCAGTTTGCCAGTCCATGGCCACTTCCAGGCCTTCAGCCGACCATGCTGCAAACTGACAGCCAACCCACAGCCCGGAGATTGAGAACCCCAGTTTTAAGGAATTTCAGTATTCTCAGTTGAAATCTCTGTATGACCAGATACTCAGAGTGGCCTTGGTCAGAAATTTAAATGAATTCAAGACCAAGATTTAGTGATAATTCTTACTTAGAGCCTCAAGTGCATTGGGCTGTATTACATTTCAGCCCATCTGTACATTCTTGCCTCCTGCTCCTTGTTTGTTTGCTGATTGTTGTTCTCTTCCCCTGAGCCAAGCTCTGCCTTAAGCTCTTTTTGAAAAGCCAAACAGTTTAGCAAACACTTGAACCCTCCTAAGCTACCATTGTTTCCTACTCTAGTTTACTAGAGGTCAAACTGTTTTTTTAAAAGCAAATCTCACACCTATCTGTCCCAAGAGCATTGCTACAAGGCTTAAAAAACAAAACAAAACAAACCAGCATTTCAAAAGTCTTTCCTAAATGAAATCTAATGCTATAAGTTACACAGACTATAATTAAGTTAACTTAAAAATTGAAGGCAACACAGACAAAGACTTTTCCTCTGGCTCCTACATGCAAGTGGAAGCACTTAATACACCAACACTAACAGGAATAATAAAGAGCCTATTATTTAGTATGCCAGACCGCAGAGCCAGGAATGGGCAAAAATGCAAAACAGGAAGCTGTAATAGCTGAGATGGCAACCTATATGCAGCCAGGTTTCCTGAGGTATTCAGCAGGGTCAAAATTCACACCTTTTGAAACAGTACAGTTCTTCAACAGTTCACTATAGTCATAGGTCTCCATTCTAAATAGCTCTACTAATTACATCACCAATACAGCAATTTCCTTTTTATGAACCTACATACGTCTAAAGCCTCAGTAAGATAAATGTAATGAAGACTGATCTCTAGTGATCAGACCAGAGAACTGCAGGGCGTGAATCCCACATCTATTCCTAACTTCCGCAAATTCATGGTGTGACCGTTATACTCCCGGCTCCTCAGTTTCCCCTTCTGTAAAAAGGGTGAAAATAACATATTTACTTGAATCCAAGACAAGTTTTCCCCCTCTCCCTCCCCCAGGCAGCACAGGAAAACTCAGCTGAAGCCCCACTACCTGACCCAGGCTGGGATGGCTTGTTTGGTGGTAAAGGATGGCTCCCAGCTAGTGGAGTGCATGGGAGAGCTGTTTCCACCCATCTTACTTTGCTCCGCTGGTTCCTCCAACCATGACCCAGCCCAGTCAAGAGCTGTTGCTGCTTCTCCCTGGCTGGCCTGTGGCTACCACTGTTACTGACTGCCCCAGAGCCAGAACAAAAATACAACAGCAGAAAGTAAATGGCCACAAGTAGAGGGCATACACAAGCTACTGTGGTAGGTACGGCAAAGATGACCTTCCACTGATTAACTGCAGACATGGAAAATTATAACCACTATAATTTTCGATGTACAGAATCTAATTATTGGGGTGTTATCTTAAATTCAAAGTCATCTTGGATATGGGCAAATAAAGTACTTTAGAAAAACTGATAAGGTTATATGAGGTCCTTGAATGAAAAGAAGTCGTAAGTGCAAAATATTAAGTCACTTTACCACATTAACAACTGTGGGTGCCTGTACATAAGCTTGGAAGCTGCTCCAACACGCTGTAGTTACAGTGCATTACAGCAGACTCCATTAATCGAGTCTGCTGGAGCATGGCAATTACCGTGCTCCAGCTAGCCTCTACATCTCTTGTATCAGCATCCCCACGCTTGTAAAAAACATGAAGCCTGTAAGAGATGATTTATAGCATCTATGAAATTATTCCAGTGTGCAAAAGTACAAACCAGTTCGATTCCCAGTAGACAAAACCACCATGGTGCAAGCATCCACATCGGCAGTGCCCCATCTTCTTAGCCTGTAAATCCACCCTGCAGCTCTTGACCCAGATTTTATTCACCTCCTCACCAAGCATGACACTCCTTCTAGTACAAGCTTACCCAGGATATATGAGCAATTTTTGGGTCCCCTAGTTTGGAAGCCACTGATCTACATGTGAAAGTTTCTATATACAGCACAAAGAACTGTGTTTTGCATGTAGCATGGGAACAACTAACTGTGTCCACTAAGGTGGAATTAGAGCAGAAAAACTTATCGAACAATTCTTTGGGGTGTAATTGCTAGTATGTATATAAGATATTAGAAATCAAGATGACAAAAAGCAAGCTAGATCATGGCAACCTGAGCCTTGTATAAACCACTTAGTTCTGTAGCAAAACCACATTGGAGGAATGGGGGGTTCAGTGCAAAATCTAGTCTAATAGATCTACAACGGGGATGGGCAAAATGTGGCCTGCCAGGCCATTCTATACAGTCTGCAGGGCCCCTAAAAAATTTAGAAAATTAATATTTATCTGGCCCTGGCTGCCCATCACGAGGACCTTGATGCCTTGCCAAAACTCAGTAAGCGGCCTACCAATAATTGCCCACCCCTGGTCTACAATACGTTTCTGCAAGGTTGCTTTGACAAACAAGTTCTTTTTCAGCTGTTGGGTTGGCTTCAGAAAACCAGAAGCACTGCTGCAAGTGACCTGGAGACCTCAAGTACTTTCACTGAAGAGTTAAGTCCTCTAGACTCTGTTGCAATGGTGTAAGTGCATACAATGACAGTATTTTTTTTTAATCTTTGTAAGAGGTGTTCATAAGAAAGCTAGTAGTGGTCAAGCACTTCTTTTTATTTATTTTTTTACAGTAAGAGTTAGAAAATTTCCTCCATTTAGACAGGGCTTTTACTAACCAAAACCGCTTAGCCAAAACTGATTCTAAGCCTGTTTATAGGTGTAACATTTTTAGCTCGAGTTTATTTAAATGTAATTAAGTAAAAACACATCAGCCCAGCCATTTCAAAATCTACATTTACCTTTCTGGCCAAATCTTCAGCTCACACAAAGCTGAATGACTTAAGTTACTTGCAATAGATTTCGCTTGCTATTACTTCCCTATCCAAAAAAGTTATTTCCACCCAAAATCTTATTAAGTTGGTACTGAATCCAATGAGAAAACTCCTCTGCATACAGAAATCATGGACATTTCTTCCACTTAGTACAAGGGCTTGTTTACAGTGAGAATGCAACTTGTCAAGAAGTGTGAAGTTCTAAAAGCTGAAATGCTGTTCTCAATTGATTTCTATATGGACATGTATTCCAAAATAGGATCACCTATCTAAGGAATGAATCAGGAATAAGCATACTGGAATAACTCCCAGTATGGACAAGCCCAAGAAAACAGACAATAGGAGACTGTGTGTTATCAGATACAAAAACTTCAGGTGCATTTCACAACAGATTCTGAAGACCTTAAAGCAGCGGTTCCCAATCTGTGGTATGCATACCACCAGTAGTATGCGTTAACAGATTTATTATAATTACTTTACATGGCAAAAATTTGCTGGTGGTACTTAAGGTTGTATCATTTTAAATTGGTGGTGCACAATCTGTCAGAGCTTGGGAACTGCTGCCTTAAAGGAATACAGCATCTTCACACACAATCAGGGATTTAGCGCTGCTAGTCATTTAAGCGTTCTGGAATATTTGGCTGAAATTCTCACATGAACAGGATTTTGAGTAACCATGAAAATGAGGAAAATCATCATATGCATTTCCTGGTTTGATCAGGTCATAAAATACCATTTAAATAGGGTGAGCATGTGTCCAAGTTTTCCCAGACATGTTCTCTTTTTATGTCCTCCCATCTTCATCCGGGCAGTTTTTTTAAAAATATCAACAAATGTCTAGGATTCTGCTCTGCTCAGCACTGAAGTTTTCTCCAGCACTTCCTGGCTTGCCCCAGCAAGGAGCTGCTTGGGATGGGGGGAGGAGGGAGGGTGATTGGGGGCAGAGGCACCACGTGCATCTGCATGCATGCTGGCAGCTAGTCTATGGGAGGCAGGGGTGGAGAGCCAGGGCATGGAGACTGTTGGGGGGTAGTGCATGTGTGAGTGTGCGAGGGGGCTGCAGGTTGGGAGTGAGAAGTATCAGCAGGGACAAGAGTGGAGGGCACCCACTTTGTCTCGGGGCAGGACACAGGCATATCACTGCCCCCCCACCCAACAGGTGTCCTGTTTTTTGAAACTGGAAATATGGTAACCTGAATTAAAAATAATTTAGCCCTTCACAATACTCCTCTTTCCAAAAAGTGGAAAGAGAAAACATAGCAAAAGGAAACAAACAAACAAACAAACAAACAAACAAACAAAACCACACCCAGCCCATCCACAACTTCTTTAAAAGCTTCGAAATATGTAAGACTAACTTTAACATAGAGAGAGTCTGAACTGGCTTCCGACCTCATCCCATCTCTTTACTGCTTGAGCAGCTTTCTACAGCTTCATCCCATTAAATCATTCACCATGTGTTATGCGCCTCCTTGCTTTTACCCGGCTCTGGGAGGAAACACTCTTGTTCCTAAGCTTTTCCCACTGATTTGTGAACCAATGAAGGACGATGTAATTCTATTCTACTCTAGTTCTATACAGCTTCTTATTTTAAAGGCACTTTCCATAATCTTATCTGAGCACCTTAAGCAAGGCACACCCATCACATGTTGTTTGTTCCCTCATTCTGCCCCAGGGAGAAAGCTGTGCAGTGTCAGGTCTTGTTCTGCTAAGGTGTTTTCTGTTAGTTTTGTTTATGCCAATGTGCCAGTATAGACATAATGTTGCTATTTTGCCCAGAGAAAGTTAAGAACAATAGAGGGGGCATCATCATAACCACTACCTAAAGAAAAAGTTCTTTACCTAAGAATCTAACCTTCCTTCCACACAAGGCTTCAGAACACAGTAAGTAAAATTTCTCCATTCAAACTGAAAGAGAATGGCAAAACCAGAATTCATGTTCCTTAGGTGTTAATGGTCTAGCAAACAACCAGCTTTCTCTCTCATGGAAGCAGCTCGGCAAAGTTAAAAGAACAAATGACCAAGAATGGTCATGAAAACCTTTTGCCAACCACTTTTGTTTCTAAAGAAACACACTAAGGCACTTTGTTCTGAGATTCTTTGGTATGATGAGGATGGTCAGTAGCAAGGAGCAGAGGAGACTCACCAACAAAAAAAAAAAAAAAAAAAAAA
>NW_017729030.1:47168851-47172686 GCF_001723915.1 Gavialis gangeticus | reverse complement strand
AAAAAAAAAAAAAAAAAAAAAAAAGAGCAGCTAACTGTTCCTCAAACTTTATTCACATACACAGGGAAACCAGTGACAACACAAGCATGCAAACAAGCTTACAGAAAACTACCACCCATGTAAACTAAAAGAATAACAGATTTGATATTTTTTGGTTAGATGATCTTTAGAGATTAATGAGGTCCTTTCCCCCTTTATTTAGGGAATGAAGTAAGTTGCAAATCATAGTTTGTTTATTAATCAAATCCCCAGGATAAGTGCCTTTAGTAATAAAGTGAATGAAAGGCAGGAACCTCATTTTAATTATTCTGCCTCAAACTGCAATGAAACCCATCATCACAAGCATCAGTGAAATGTATAGGTAGAATAAAAATAAATATGCAGCCCATTAACACATGACTATGACCCAACAGTATGTTCCCTCCTCCAAATCCTTTTACATAGAAGCTAGCTAGTTATGATAGAGAGATACCATCTCTACTATGAGTCCTAATTAGCTTGTTACAATGGAATTCTTCAGGACTTCACTTTTAAACACAATTACATAACCTTTGTTATAAAAATAGCAAAATACATCCTTTATTATTTTAGTTTGATTAACCGATATCAAAACTACTCCACTTCAGTAATTTCATTCTGTATTACCTGTGATCCAACTTGATCCATACAATGCCCTCTATTTAAATTTTAAACAATAAACATTGCAGACTATTTTCCGCGTTTGGGTGTGCAGGCACAAGTGTGAGAAACAGTCTGTAACCAGAGGTGGCTAAGTTTAAACAGTCATCTTTACATTTTTTCCCATATGCTACCTATGTAGAATGCTACAGTCACTGCAATCATTAATGCCTCAAATACTTTTTATACAAATAATTTCTTTTAACAAGCCTGAAATATCATGTTCATCTTATTTCTACACACACAACAGGACATCTTGAATTATACACTATATTTATCCACTAGAGCTATGGATCTGGTCAAGCTCTCCCTCCCCAGTCCATCTACAATATTTCTCCTGTAATTTAGATGGCTGCAATAGGCCCAACAATTTTCTTCATGGGATCATCAGGCATATGTGTGGCACTGATGTAATTCAAGTTATTTAAAAACACAATTTAGTTAAATCAGTGCACATCCTGTAAACTGTATAGGTGCAAGTTAGACTAATATAAACCTGGTTTAAGAAGTGCCATGCGTTTACACAGGACCTTTTGCATTAGTTTAAGTAGTTTCTACACAGATACTAGTGACATCAAGTCATTTTCTGGGCTTAGATTAAGCCTAAATATCTGGCTGTAAATGCTGAAACTCAAATTTTGGGGGGTTTTTTTGAACAGATAAAAAAAAGGAGAAAGTTTGAATGCTACGCTTGCACTTTCCCTATAACAATGGTTTGCACCCTTAGGTAGTGTCTTTCAGTTTGAAGTTATTAAGTACAAGTGATTTTTACACCACCGAGTTATGAAGAAAAAACAAAAAAACCCCAGACAAACCCCAAAAGCCCCCCAAAACAAACAACAAACAAACAACCCACCCACAATTCAGGCTCTTCCTACAATCATATTTACACAGTATTTTAAAATGGATACCCAATTCCCAAGTTATACAACATTGTGTTGATATTCCATATATCACTTTGATGTGGTTGATTTAAATGACAAAAGTTTGTGAGTTAAATATTTCTGAAGACCATTAAGTGCTTTAATTCTGGCTGTCTATACTTACATATTTAGACAGTCTCATCTGTTGCCATGTTGGAAAAAAATCCTTTTTACTAAGCAGAGAAATATGAAATAATGTTTTTAGAAATCACCAGTGAAACCACATTAATGATCTGCTTATGGGCCATGTCAAAAGTAATACTTGCTTTTGGATAATACTACTTTGAACAGTGCCTGAACATAAAAGACATGCTTAAAAATAATTTGTTTCCCTCCATGATTAGGCCTCACATACATGGGAGAAACTGAAGGACACAGGTATTCCAGTAGAGCTCCCTCATGATGAGGGGCATGACAACAGATTCAAAGTCTCTTTAATTTCAGTATAGTGTACTCATAAGAAGAAATTATTCAAGCACAGCTAGGACAAATGAAATATCCAGGATAGTTACATGGATTAAATTACCCATGTAGATGAGAAGAAGAAAGTGCTTCTTAAAGAAAGTCTAATAGTTGAGTATAAAAATGAGATTGATTTCCTTTTCAACTCCCCAAAAGCTACAAAAGAAATGCAAGCAATATACTATACACACACTTACCACCAAATAGCATCTTGACCACCAAGCAACAACTTAACATACCCACTGTCACACACAAAATGTTACAACAGGGAAGCACTGGGATAGTACATGTGACCTTGATACTACAGTGCAATTTCAATGGAAAACCAAGTACAGATGTGGTTCTTCAATGTTGAAGAAGCTAATACTAAAAAATCCTAAGAACAAAAGAAATATTTAATTGTGCAGATGTTTAATTCAACGTTCCAAATACGGAGCATTATTCTCAAACAAACTAAAAGAACTACTCTACATCATATTCCTTTGATCCACTTCAGCTCTGGAGCATGTGAACAGCCAAAAGATATGTGCAAGATATTGTAGTCATTCAGATTTTGTAGATCTGGACTCTTTACTAGAACACTGTTGTGTTCCTTGGAATCAGCTTGTTTATTTTATGAAGTTTTGTGCTTTTCCTTCAAGAAAGGCAGCTTCCCTTATGCAAAAGAACACTTGTTCTCAGCTAAGATTGCAGATCTTTGTGACCAGCAACTAGCAGTTAAAAGAAAAAACAAAACAAACAAACAAAAATCCACCTTTGTCCTTCCTTGACTCCAATATTTCCTATCCAAGAGTATTTAGTTAGAGATAAACTTCTTCATCAGATAGGATTCTTATTCATTTATGGACATGGTTATCCTGATACAAACCCTTGTACAGAGACAGCTCTATCGATATAAATATCAAAGCTAACCTTCCAATGAGGAGAAAACTATTCCCGAATAAATCAGCTTTATATTCCTCGATCTGCACCCACTCTGTTGAAGAAAGAAGGAGGGGGAAGGTATATTTCTATAACTACAGCAATTCAATTAGAGCAGTCATTAAAATATTAATTTCTCAATAAAAGACACTTTCTTGATTAAACCTTTAAATCAGGTGTCTTTACACATGGAGTAAGAGATGGAGGAAAGGCTACTTGTATGCACATTCAGAACAGTCCTACAGATGGAAGAATTTAGATAGGTTTGTGTCATCTAAATAAACTGACTTCTGCTATGGAACTTAACAAGTTGTCACCAAAAAGCAACCAAAAATGAAGCATCAGAAGAATCACATTTTAACCACAAGACAACATGTGACCTAAAGTCAATTTTCATAGGTTCTAAAGCTCTCCTTTCCATAAAGTTATTTCACTAATCTGTGTGTGTGTGGGGGGGGGGGTTGTTTTGTTTTTGTTTTTTTAACCACAGCACAAGACTTCCTTGTGGATTTTGCTGTAAAAATTGGACAAGGAGCTCCACCTAAAAATGAGTTAAATCCTTTACATCATCTAGCCAAGAAAACAACTCACCTAAAAGGGCATCTTGTTCTGATCCGACTGAATTTGTAAAATTGGTGATTCTAAACAGGAGTTTTTCTTAGTGCTCTACCTAACCACTTAAACTCATGAAAATTCATAGTAAACCTCCTTATCACAGTGAGAGCTTTAGCTAGACAAGAGATTTTTACCTCCCAATTAGAGACCATAAACGATACAGTGGAAATTTCACACCAATCAAACCAGACAGCAACACTTTTAAAGTTTGCTGCCTTTTTTTTTTTTTTTTTTTT
>NW_017729030.1:47168262-47168730 GCF_001723915.1 Gavialis gangeticus | reverse complement strand
AGAGAGAGAGAGAGAGAGAGTGAGTGTGTGTGTGTGTGTGTAAGTAAAAATGCCATAACACACTGGCAATTTGGGAAGGGTACAAGACAAGTGGCAGCTGGATTTACCATGCCTCGAGATGGTTTTACTATCTGAACAAATAGCAAGAAGATTTCAGATGTTTAGCATACAGTTAACTTATCCCATTATCTGTGGCATGCTAGTTTCTAAACTATTTAGAGCAGAAATATGCATCTTAAACCACAGTTGCCTTGACTAAGAAAAGTACAGTGACCTATGCCAAGTAGTATTCAAAATTACTGTCTGTTCCAAAATAGGTCTGGTCATATAGTTCAAAATTAGAGGTGCACTGATACACTGGTCCCATACTACATCAACACCAATACGGAAAATAAACTGTATCGGCAATCAGCTTTTTTTGGCCAATGTGGCCAATAAAATGCCTCGTGCACATGCAGCAGCAACACA
>NW_017729030.1:47162995-47163262 GCF_001723915.1 Gavialis gangeticus | reverse complement strand
GGAAAATAAACTGTATCGGCAATCAGCTTTTTTTGGCCAATGTGGCCAATAAAATGCCTCGTGCACATGCAGCAGCAACACAGTATGCAGGAGGCCAAGAACATAGCCCAGCAGTGTGGAGAGCAGTCAGGTCCAGCTGGTAAATATGTTGCAAGGGAAGGGGTATGCAGAGGGAAGGAAAGATTGGGGCCCCCACAATGAGGGAGGGAGTGGGGCTGGGGCAGGTGCTGCAGTGGGGGACAGAGCCACGAGCAGTTTGTCCAGAGA
>NW_017729030.1:47159692-47162984 GCF_001723915.1 Gavialis gangeticus | reverse complement strand
GGGAGGGGGGACAGCGACTTCTGCTGCTGTACACCCCCTGTGAGGGCATTGGGGGGGGCGGGACATGCCCCTGGATCCGCACACAGGACAAAGGCAAGCTGCCACTGAGAGCTGGGACTGAGGTGGTGCTGGGCTCTTCCTGACAGGGGGGCTGGCCCAGGCTGTGCAAAGGGTGGGCAATGGCAGCACTGGGAGAGGGGCTAAGGCAAATTTTGGGGCGGCTGCAGCCATGCCCCCCAGCACAGATTAAAAATCAGCCATCGGTATTGGCCCAAAAATTCTCTATCAGTGCACCCCTATTCAAAATATAACCAAGATACCATAGATTGTCCAGCTCAGTTCTACAAAGCATTTGAACACCTCTGGTTAGTCCTCTTATTAGAAGGAAGATCACTAGTATGCAGGAGAAAAAAAGATTAATGATATGTTTGCCTGCTTTCTTCACTTTGTTGTTAGACTATGTAGCCAGTCTGAAAAGACTTGATCATTTTTTCAGGTCAGAAAATGATTAATACAATTTAGTTAAAATTCCCCCACAAAAGACATGCTGTTTATACAATTCTGTTATTTCAGCTAATAACCATTGCAGAAAGAGGTCAACAATCAAGCTGCACATATTCACACATTTCTCTTCTTCAGGCTCTAAGTGCCAGTTTCAAATCCTCTTCACATCTTGCAAACTGTACATACGTTGCTTTCTTTATTTAACTACTGCACCACCCATATTTGAAGCATAATGGACTACGCCACAGACGCCTGCTTTGCTGCCCTCATAATATGGTTTAATTATGATGACTGAACTAATAGGCTCACATCATAGACTTTTACAGGTTGACCCCATGTCATCCTGATGTATCATTTTGCACCAGTACAGTGCTGTAAATCAATTTAAGATCTCCAGCAGGTTGAAAAGGCTGGTAATGATGCTCTCTCTGCAGTCTCAGGGGACTCCACATTATACACAACTTACATTATTTATAAAGCCTAGATGATGCCTCCATTAGCCTTGTAAGGCTACACAAGCGAGAGCTTTTATATATGCACACAACTTGGACTTCACAGACCCGCCTACTCTGTTAAATATGACTAATGTTTTCAGCTTTTTTAAATTTTGAATTCTACATTTGTTTTTAACATGCACCTCTTGACTCAGATTTTAGTACAAAAATAATAAAAAACTAGTAGTTAACAACAGAAGCAGCATCAGTTTTAGCCACCTTGGTATCACCTCATTATGTTATTCACTATGCCTGGATTACATAATTTGAATTCAAATGCTAGTAATTTATCAGTTTTCTATGTTAATATTAACTATCAAATATTAACACAGAAACTAGGGAACCTCAACCCTCAGTTTATCCCATCAGTTTTCTTAAATACATGAGATCATCAGATCTTCAAGGGTACATAAAAATGGCAAGTAGAGAGGGAGAAGAGAGAGGGGGAAAAATGTATTTGATTACATACCTAGTGGAGGAAAGGGTAAAAACTAAAGCAAGGACAAATCCGTTTAGGGTAACCTGAGCTTCCTCGAACTGATCCTCTCTGGAGGCGGTAGAAGGCTCCCAAATCAGCCAAGTCCTGAGAAGTCCCTCTCAAACCCCTAGTTACAGTGCAAGATGAATTGCAGGATTAGAGCCTGAACACCATCACAGGAATATCCAATAAACAGGTTAAGTTTAATTTAGCATAAAGAAAGCCTGAAATCAATTACTGTAGGAGTCAACAAAAAAATAAAAAACAAGTACATAATATTTATTATGCCAATGTGCATGGAGAATCTTATACCGACTGCCCTACACAGATCTCCAGCTCAGATGGATTTATTTTTATGCTGTCAGTTTTAACTGGAAGCAAACCTCCCATAAATTTAATGCACTATAGACTAGACTAAAATCAATTGTAACACAGCAAGTTCCTTCACACGATTCTCATTCATTGACACAGTAAGGTGCAGGCACTTGGCCACATGAAAAAACTACCACAATCAGAGGCACAGGTACAGAAGGAAAAAAAAGTAGTCTCTGCAGCTTGGTGAGCCTGTTCTGAGCCCTACACTGTATGATATTCAGAAGTCCCACAATCCAGCTATGTTTTACACTCAGGGAAGAAGCAAATCAAGGAAGACAGAGCTTCAGCCACAACCTGCTTGAAGCACAGCCTCTCTTTAAAATGCAATTTTCTAAAGATGCCAGATCCCCTGAATTATCCTCCAGTAAACTAAGCACATGGCTAGGAGTAAAGTTGAGCAGTGATCTTTTCTATTTGTTATTGTTCTAGTTGATAAAGGTGGGGGAGCAGGGGAAAGAAAAAGGGGGGTGGGGAAATTGAAAATTAAGAGCCGTGACACTCAAGTGTTCCCCCAAGTCGCATCCGTTCTCAGGCACAGCATCTATTCTCCCCTGCCTCCCCCCAAATAAACTTAAATAAAGTCTCTGCCTACAACTAAGCAAAAAATACTCATGTATGGTATTAAGCAAGTTACAAAAGCCAATCCATACATTGCCTCCAGATGATAAACCAGTATCAAAGGGAGGAACACAGCACTCCTGACTGAACCCTAGCCTCCCACCCCCCATCTCGCACGTGGCTAAATCCAGCAGGATTTGTGCTGGCAAGAGTGCATGACTGACCGCTTGCATGCCCAGAAACTTGAATAAAAACCTGAGGGTGAGGCAGGGAGAGAAGATGAAAGACTGGCAAGTCTCATCATCTTGTGAAGCACCAGCAAATCAAAAGCAGAGAAAAAAAAAAAGCTCTAGGGAGGAGAGAAAACCCCTCTGCATCCAGCCCTGCTGAAGGAGAAGCATTTTGTGAGTGAACTCGCCTTGACCTCGAAGCACGGATTCCTTGTGGAGGGGGGAGGGAAGAGAAGGAGGAAAGAGAAAAAGCGAGAAACAACACCCCCCACCCCCGAGGCGGGCCAAGCTGAGGGGAAAGAAGAGGAGAAAAAGGTTTTCGCCCCAAATCAAAACAAAAGGAGGGCAGTGGCGCTGCCCACAACTTCCCCATAATGAGGCCAGGGCAAGAGGCGAGGCGTCCAAAGGAGGAGGAGGAGGAGAGACAGCTCCCGGCCTCCTCCCAACAAAGGCAGCTCGGCGGAAACCCGGAGCGGCGGCGGGCCCTTACAGAGGCATCCCGGCATGGTCGGGGAGGAGCAGGAGGCGAAGCGGTCAGGCGAAGTGCAGCCGCGCTCCCCCCCCTCCCCGCCCAGCAGCGCACGCCCCGCGGTTACCAGAGCGCGAGCCGGGGCGCCCCGCGCTGCTGCTGCCTCCTCCGCGCCCGGGTCTAG
>NW_017729030.1:47143170-47159553 GCF_001723915.1 Gavialis gangeticus | reverse complement strand
TCCCGCCACCACCGCCGCCGAGGAAAGCCGCGAGGGAGCCTCCCTGCCTGGGGCGGGGCGGGGCCGGGCCGGGGGCGGAGGCTGCTCCCAGCCGCGGGACTGTGCCCCGGGCGGACACACGTTACTGATGTTGCGCGGGGATCGCCCCATAAATGCAGCGGGTCTGCATACGTCTTGCGAGAGGCGTTGGTGAACTGTGCGAGAATCGCTTTGCGTGGGTGGCCAGTCCGTACTGAGTGCGCGATTCAGTGTATTACTGGTTACCAGTTAATGGTATGGGAATTACTTTGCATGGGTGGGCAGTCTGCGTTTCTTGCGAGATTCACTGGTTAGCTACGTGGAAATTGCTTTGCACGGGTGGCTAGTCCATATTGATTGTGCGATTCAGTATATAACCAATTAATGTAGAGTGCCCACATGCAAAGTAATGACCACACCATTAACTGGTTACTGGTAGCCAGCAATACACGGGTAACTAGTAATACACTGAATCACATAATAAATATAGACTAGCCACCCATGCAAAGCAATTTCCACAGTTGCAAGATTCACTGGTTAATCCATGTAGAGTGCCCACACATGCAAAGTAATGACCACACCATTTATTGCAAGATTCACTAGTTAACTATGTGGGAATTACTTTGCAAGGGTGGCTGGTCTGTTTATTGCATGATGGAGTGAACCAGTTCACTGGTTACCACTAACACACTGAATCATGAACAATGCATGCCCGCGCAGGGGGGGCACTGTCAATCTCAGGGGGTGCACATGCACCCATGTGCACCCCCTACATATCACCAATGCACTGAATCACAATAAATATAGGCTAGCCACACATGCAAAGTAATTGCCACATAGTTAACTCGGGAATCACACAATCAGTGTAGAATGCCCACACATGCAAAGCAATTCCCACACCATTAACTGGTAACTGGTTACCAGCAACTTAATGAATTGCCCAATAAATGTAGTCCAGCCACACCTACAAAGCAAGTGAGCCACAACTGCAAAGGCACTGCCACACAACTTGTGAATTGTGCAATAAATGTAGACCAATTGTACTAGTAAAGTAATTACTGTTCAGCTAACCAGCAGGTCCCACAAGAAATGTTGACTGGCACATATGGCAAAGCAAGGAGGGGCCACAACTGCAAACTAATTACAACAATTGCAAACAATTAACTGGTGAATCCTGCAATAAATTTAAACTTGCCACATATGCAAAAGAATTACCCCACACACTGCTGGTTACTGTTAACTGGTTACCACACAATTAACTAAATCCTGCAATAAATGTAGACCAGCCATACATACCAAGTAAGAAGGCCATAGGTAGGAAATAATTACCATTCAATTAACTGGTGAATTGCACAATAAATTGAATTTCCCCCCCAAAAAACACACACACACAACCAGTGAATCCTGCAGTAAATGAGCAGTGTGCCCTTGTGAAAAAGGCTAACGGCATACCGGCCTGCATTAGCAGGAGTGTTGCCAGCAGCTCAGGGGAACTGATTCTTCCCCTCTATTCATGCCTAAAGAAAGGTGTTTGTGCCTGGAAGCTTGCAAAGAACAATTTTTCCAGCCATGTAGTTGGTCTAATAAAAGACATCACATTTACCCAAAGAACCTTGTTCCCTTTATTCAGCACTCCTGAGGCCACATCTTGAGTACTGTGTCCATTTTTGTGCCTCCCACTACAGAAAGGATGTAAGCCAATTAGGGAGTTTAGCAGAGACCAACACAATGGTGAGGGGGCTGGGGCACATGACTTATGAGGAGCGGGTGAGGCAACCAGGCTTATTTAGTTTGGATAAGAGAAGATTTGAGGGGAGGGAGGGATTTAATAGCAGCCTTCAACTACCTGTAGGAGTACTTACAAAGAAGATAGAGCTAAACTGAACTGTTCTCAATGGTGGCAGATGACAGAACAAGGAGCAATGGTCTCAAGTTGCAGCAAGGGAAGTTTAGGTTAGATATTCAGAAGAATTTTCTCACTAGGAGGGTAATAAAGCACTGGAACAGGGTACTCAGAAAGATGGTGGAAGCTCCATCCTTGAAGATTTTTAAGACCTGGCTAGACAAAGCTTTGGCTGAGATGATCTTGGTGAAGACAGGCCTGCTTTGAGCAGGAAGTTAGACTAGATAACCTCCTAGGGTCCCTTCCAGCCCTACTTTTCTATGATTCTATGAAATGTAGACTACTCCCACATGCAAAATGAGTTAGGCCACAGGTGCAAAGTAATTACCACACAATTAACTGGTGAATCCTGCAATAAATGTAGACTAGTCACACATGCAAAGTAACACCCCCACAAGTGCAACGTATTTACTACACAATTAACTGGTGAATTGCACAATAAATTTAAACTGGCCACACCTGCAAAGTAACTATCACACATAAAATTGACTTTGCAGCTATAAAATTAGTCAACCAGCTATAAAGTTAGTTCTTGAAAGTGTGTAAACAACTCTATCGCTGGTTTCTATCCAGCTTTAATCTGAATGTGTGGCAGGGCCCTAGATGACCTCTACTCTCGGATTCCAGGAACAGAAAGCAGCCTGGCTCATTGCTTGTTGTTGCCTTGCTACCCTTAGCCTGTGGCCAGTCTCTGCTTTAAATATACACTATGTGATCCAAATTGCATCAACTATGTACCACATAGCTACTATGTACAGGGTATTCAGTCTCTATGAAGCCATGAAAATAACTATGATTTTCAATGTTCACTCATACAGTTTGAATTAGTATTAGTCAATAAATAGGTGAGAGTAGGAAATTACACACAAACCAGTATAAGTGATTGGAAACTGGTTCAAATCTGTAACACAACAGAAGTTCAGTATACATAAATCACTTTTAGAATGGCTGAATCGGTTTAAGATAAACCTGGATGGATGTAGTATCAGACTTAACAGGTTTATGTTAAATCAGTTTATTGAATTTATGTATTTTTGTCTCAGATCCCCTCCAATTAATTTAGTTTCCCAGAATCCCAGGATGCTTTTCACCTCTCCCACACCCCAGTCATGTCCCCCCCACCAAGTGGGTGGGCAGGCTAGCCTTGGCTCAAGCTGTCTGCTTCAGCCAAGGAAGGAGGTCTGTTATAACACTCCCTCCACTTCTGGCCTTGGGCACTGCAAGGACATGGCTTCATTTCCAGAATCAAAAGTGAATGTCTGTTCACTTGCTTATTGGTTTAATCTACACAGTTTAGACTAACCTATGAAAATTGAATCGATTCTGTCTCTGGGTTCTTGACCGTCTGTACTTAGCCATACTAGTCTGGCTGTATATAGTTCTTTTCAGTCCCCACCCCTCCCCCCATGTATGTAAGATGTTCTGGGCTTCAACCCAGCTAAGCATTCCTTAGGGAAATATTGCTGATTCAGGCAAATCATCCTATTATACCAGTGGTTCTCAACCTTTTAGGAGTCAGGGCACCCCTTCGAAAATGCCAGATGTTAGTTTTCACCTGAGTTTTTTGACTACAGAAAAACATTACAGCAATTCTTGTGTTGCAAAGAACTCACAAAGACCACAACAGGATAGAATGCTTTTAGGAAGGGAGTATTATTTGAAATCTGTGGGTTTATTTTGTGAAACATGTTTGTACACTGGAGAGTGCTAACATTGTGTGGCACCATGTGGTAAGCTTGAAAGGATCTCAAGGCATCCCAGGTTGCTGTGGCACCTTGGCTGAGAATCACTGAACTAAACCTATCAATACAATCAGACTTGTGTGAATGGAGTCTTGCCATACTATGCTTATGAATCAAAGGAGCTTCATCTAGGTTGCAAGGTTATGCTCACATCAGCCCAAAAGCTGGAGTTGGAGCTGATTTGAGGGTCTGCATGCATAAGTAATTATAGGGATTTTTCTATTGACTGTGTAAGTGCATCACAAATATTATTAAACTCATGCTCCAATTCTGAAATGAATGTATGGGGACCCAAACGTGGGGTAGAAAGCAAAGGGCTTGCTTATATGAATATATATTCTGGTATAGCTATATGGGGATACTTATACCCATATAGAGTTAGTCTATAAATTTCCCTGTGTATATAAGCTTTAGGTGTGATATTAACTGAGCTTTAAAACACAAGGGAGATAGAGGCACAGAATAGCCAAGGCTTTATAAATTACAGGAATAAATTTTACTTACTCACATATATAAAAATATTCATAAGTGCCTGTAAAATAATCTCCCAGAGTCACAAAAGGAGTTTGTGGCAGAGATAGGAATAACAGTCAAGTTTTCTAGCCCTGGACCTCTGCCACAAGAGCATGCAACTTCCTAACTAAGCTTCAGCCATCTCTTTGGTAAGCAGGCATGCTATTAGTACACCAAATATACCACAACAGTGGCAGAAGAGGGCATTTTAAGTTACTTGGTCAGCTCCCATACTAAAAAAAAAAGCACCACGGTCTCTTTAATGTCATTGCAAAGCAGCCAGGATCAGCTTGATTTAAAGTCTATATTTTAAATAAGCCAGTTCCTTTATCCATTACTTCTAGCACCTTAAATTATTAAAGATGAATTAATTTTAATAATCTATTTTACTCTAACCCATTTAGGCTTAATTTACTTTTTGTCCTTTATTCAATTTGGATAAGCCACATAAATGAGGACCTTTCTGGTCCTCGTGCATCAATAATAATGCTGCAGGGCCTGAGTTGAAAACACTACTGGGAAATATTTGCACCCAAACAAAATCAAGTCTTTTAATTCATTTTAATGTAATCAAAACATCTGTCAATAGACAGATGCAGTGGAAGTATGAGCAGATAACTTTGTATTACTGCATATAGAACTTTACATCACAGTCAAGGATCTGGGCCATACACAAAGACAAGATATTTAAACCTTTGCAATGGGGACTATCTAAAGGCCCAGCCATGGTAGCTACACAGGCAGATCTCCTACCTATGTAAAGCTTTACTGGCTCCCATGGACAGAAAAGTCTGCCCACAGTTCTCATTTAGGGCGTAAATCTATTTTGGCAAGAAGCTGATTTTGTGACTTAGCAGTGCAGTTTATCAGCTGTCCTGTTAGGTTCACAATTTTCCTTTTTTTTTTTAGGACAAGTTGGGAGTTGGGCACCAGAGGGTTATCTACTAAATGCTCACTTACAGCAATACTTTGTTAAAATAACAGCCACTTACCAGCAACATTTCTCCTCAGAACGTTTTCCCTACTGTATATTATCCATCCAGTAACAGCATCATAGCCACCATGTTAGACCAACATTTGTGAAGCACAGACACAATATAAGTAGGAGTGCACCAATACATTGGTTGGCTGTAGGATCGGCACCGATAAAAGGAGAAATGACGTTATCGGCTATCAGCTTTTTTTGGTCTTTGTAGTGGATAATTATGGCCGCCTGCCTGGAGCCCCCTGCCAAGCACGTTCCGGTCCCTGCCCCCCACTGCTGGCCTGAGCCCGCAGGAGACTACAGGTCTCAGCAAGCAGTGGAAGGGGAGAGGGTACTGGGGAACCGTCACAGGGCACTGTGCTCAGCAACAAAGGGACCATTACCAGCTCCTGCTGCTGCTGCTGCTGCCACTGCCATAGCAATGCCATGAGCATAGCAGGGGCCTGAGTACCAGGGCTGCTGTGGAGATTTTGAGATGTGTACAGGTGGGGTAGGACGCTGCACAAGGGAGATTCTGCTCTGCCGGGCACCAGGTGTCTTTGCAAAAGTGGCTTCTCTCTGGTGGTTGTGGGAGCTCAGCTGTGGGGCCCTGCCAGCACAGAGGTAGTGGTGTGCTTTGGGGCTCCAAATGCACCCCACGCTGCTGTCCACATGAGGGTCTGCCTCACCCACCTGGAACGGCAGCGTAGGCCGCGCAGGGAGTGCAGCTGTGGGCAGGAGCTGTGGGTGGGGGGGTAACGTATGTGGGAATAAGGCAGAAAGGGCCGGAGCAGGCAGGAGGCATGTGTGTGCGCTATAAATGCAAAACAAACAAACAAAAAAGGTTTATTTATGTTGGTAGTTTAAAATGCCTTACACTATTACTAAATATTGGTTATCGGATTGGCATCGGCTGGTATGGTTGGTTAATCACTGGCTATTGTTATCAACCAAGAAAATCTGTATTCGTGCACCCATAAATATAATGCATCAACATGCCCTCCTGCTTCTTTGTGTTGTCGCACAGTAGTAGTTGTTGTTGTCAGTAGCATATGTTAGTATTTGTTAAAAACAGACAACATTTCAAGAAATCTCTCTCAAAGAAGAGTTGCAATTATCAGAGACTGTTCAGTGATTTCCTGGTGATAAAACCAAATTTTCAGTCAAGGGGAAGTTGTACAAGTCAGTTGTATGCAGAATCTGGCAGCAGAAGGATAAACTTTTGGCTGACTACAAAAATGGACTGGAGAAGATCTGTCATCAACATGAGCGTGAAGGAAAACCCCCTCATGTAGATAAGGCTCTTTTTATATGGTTCAAGGAAGAAAAGGCATAATGAAGTAGCACTTTTTGTACCCACAATCAAGGAAAAGGCTCTTCAGCTTGCTGCTTGGGTTGGATTGCACAGTTTTATGGCAAATGATGGTTGGTTTACAAGGTGGAAGGAAATGACACCTCACTTATGAAAAAGGACATGGAGAGAAACAGTCAGTAGATAAAAAGCAGTTGATCAATGGCAGAGTGAAAGATTTCCTCATGGTCTTAGGAACTTTTCCCCACCTGACATCTACATATGGACAAAATAGGGCTTTACTGAAAGGGCTTTGCGACAAAGGGCATGTAAAGCGAAAATAAAAAACAGAAAATGGGAAAGTTTCAAAGGACAGAGTAAGTGTGCTTCGTTCAGATCCTTGTTTTCTCTGATTTAAAAAAATCCCCAATTTTCAGTTAAAAAAAGTAACCCCATATCCACATTTTTCTGTGATTTAAATGAAACACCACTAACATAGATAGATAGATAGATAGATAGATAGATAGATAGATAGATAGATACAGTGGTGTTTCATTTTAATCATGAAAAAATGTGGATTTGGAGTTTAAAAAGTAACTGAAAATTGGGGATTTTTTTAAATCAGAGAAAAACAGGATCTCTGGTAATACCATGGATGGGACTGACACAGGCCTGCTGTTCCCGATCAGGAAGTCAAAATACCTTAGATGCTTTCTGAAGGACGTTTCTAAGTTTCCCTTTAGCTCTGACAGTTCGGCAAATGCCATAATGACAGGTGACCTGCTCATCAACTGGCTGAAACAGAGGGATTGTCAGCTTAGCATTCAGAGCTGGAAGATATACCTCTTATTGGATAGCAGCTCAGCAGGTGCCCCAAGTAGTAGTCATCACTAACATTCAGCTCAAATTCCTTAACACTGGGTCTGATGCAACCCATGGGTCAGAGTGTGATTAAGAACCTGAAGGGACATCATTAGTCAATGATCACAAACCAGATTAACTGGAGCCATTTTCTAGCCAGCTGCAACAGTGTTTTGCACTGACTTGAAAAATGTTCTCTGTTTCTTCTTTCTTCAGCTCAGTAGTGCAGGTCCCAGTACTGACTCCCTGTGACTGTTGACTCCAATGTTCATACAATTGTTTTCTCTTTTAAAATAGCTTGTATGTGGTTCACTAATACTTAGCCGTATTCTATCTGGCAAGCCATTTGCTTTAGAGGGTATGAAGGAAAACTGGTAAGTAACTATACAAATCTGTCTGGGGAAGATATTCCAAGCCTGGGGAACTGCATAGAAGGAACAAAGGTGATTGTGAGAGGCTAACATAACCATGCTTATGTCTGCTCTGCACATCATGGTGTACTGTAGAGGTGCCTGAACTGGGTCAAGTACCGGAAGCAATTTAGCTGCAGCAGCATGGAGGTCTGCATGGACAAATTTACCCTGATGAGCAGGCTATCTCATCTATATCTACCTCACTGCAGACCTATCCAGAGAGAGAAGTTGTAGGTTATTACAAAACTGACTAGATAGGTGGAGAGGTGTTAAATTGTAAAGACAAAACCTATAATACAAGGACATGATATGTTCCTAATACTAAGTAACTTGCATCTTAACCAGACAGCCTTTGATCAGTGTCAGTCCATGAATCTGATGATCACACAGTTAAGGCCTATGTGTCTCGCTTCTTTCTCCACACAGAATTTCCTCTTAAACTGGCCCATCATGTTTAAGTAGGATTTATACAGAATAAGCAGGGAACTGATAACTTTATAAGACTATGAAATGCATTTCCCTGTGCTACATTAAATAATACTACTGCAGTAAATCTATCTGGAGATACCAAAAAGGTCTTTGATCGGGTTGAGTAGTCATTCATTTTTTTCTACTCTTGAGCTGATGGGATTTGGACCAAAATTCATTACTTTGATAAGATTAATGTACCCAACCACAGCAGCCAAGATACTTATTAGTGCTTATAAATCCAAAAGCTTTGAGCTGAAACATAGCAGTGTCTCTTATCTGCCTTATTGTTTGCTCTTACTATGAAATCTCTGATGCAAAGAATTTGCTCTAATTATGATAACATCGATATAGAAGTTAGCAGTAGGAAACTTTAGATTACATTATATTCTGATAATAAATTTTGTCAGTATCTGCCCAATATATTGAAACAATGTGATGTTTTTGGAGAATTTTTTGGATTCAGAACTGAGTAGGATAAAAGAGAGACTCTCCTTCCAGACGCCACCAGGGCCATTTAGAATCCTTTGAAGATCATTTAACTTTCTCCTGGACGCCACTTTAGTTAGACATACTGGAGTCCACAAAACCAAAGAGTTTTTGAACTTTTTAAATTAAATGTCTCTTTAATCTCAATGTAAAAAGTTGTATATAACTGAAACATTTTCAACCAATTACTGGTTTCCTAATAGACATCAAAAAGTTTAATATTATCTCTTATCTCCTATACTAATGACCATTTTCAAGTCCTTACAAATGCCAGGGACAGAAATTATACATAAACTGGTATAAGTGATCAGAAACTGGTTCAAATCTGTAATATAACACAAGTGTAGTGCAAATAAACTACTTTCAAAATGGCTGAAACCAGTTTAAGATAAACTTGGATGGATGTAGTATCAGACTTAACTGATTTAGACTAAATCAGTTTATTGAATTTCTTTCCCAGATCCCTTCCAGATTCAAGTTAATTCACATTCCTCCAGCCTCCAGCGTTCCCTCTAAGTTGTGTGGTGTGTGCGGCCATGCAGGCATGCTCATGCCATGCTGCCAAACACGCCTGCACAGCTGCACATGCCACGCAGCTTCGAGGGAACACTGCCAGCATCCCAGGATTCTTTGCACCTCCCCTGCAAAACCTCCCTTGCAGGGTGGGTGGGCTAGCCTTGGCCCAAGCTGTCTGCTCCAGCCAAGCCGGGAAGCATGCTCTAGTGCCCCTCGGCTTCTGGCTTAGGCTACTGCAGGCAGAACCAATGCTAGGGGAGTGCAGGGCCCAGGACCCCTTTAACACTGCGTGGGGCTGTGGTACCCCCGCAAAGGGAAGGGATCTCCGTGCTTTTTCCGTGGCATGGGGCTGAGCCACCAGCTCCAGGTGGGCTTCGTGGGAGAGGCTGCAGCTGCTCCACCCAACTTCATGGGGCCCCTGCAAAGCACAGGGCCCAGGGCGGTCATCCTGATTTGCTGTATCCTAGGGACAGCTCTGACTGCAGGCATGTGGCTGCATTTCCAGAATCAAAAGTGAATGTTTGTTCACTTGCTTATCAGTTCAGCCTACATAGTTTAAACTAACCTGAAAAGGTTGCATAAATTCAGCCTCTGGCTTTTTGACTATCTATACTTAGCTCAGTAGTTTCACATTTTCAAGCTTAACGCTTTCCTATTTGGACCCGTTACAGTCCCCTGTGGTTCAGTGGTAGCATCTTTACCATGCAGGGTTTGATTCCCAGACACTTATACAACCCCTCTCAAGCCCTGGAAAGCCTGCCGAAGTCTCCCTACTTACCAAGATGCGCCTTTGAGATCTCGGGGGGGGGTTGTCAGGAAGTGGGGAAAGCTGGTTTAAGGGGCCTAATCCTACATGGAAATTTCTAGGGTGCACAGGATTGAGCCCCTCAAGCCCCCAGGCTGCTTGCATTTTCAGGCATTAAAGTAAACAGACACCTGCTGCTAAATAGCAGTACAGATTGATACCACCTTCATTGCAGCCATTATTTGTGGCTTGAAACAGGGTATGGGTATTTATTTGCTTGGCCTCGATGCAGTCATAAAAAAAAAAATGTGGTGGCACAAAGGTGACCCCTGTTTCCACTCTATGATTAGTGATGCATGGCCACCTGTGAAAGTGCTAAGGAGGATCCTTAAATTTAAGACAGTTGGTCTGAGTGATAGATAAGGAAAAGTGCTCCAGGCATAGGGGATTATGTTAAAGAAAAGGCCAGTAGTGTGATGTTTGTGCTTCTGTTGCCCATAGCCCAACTGGCTTTGTATAGGATTCCTGGAAAAGCATGTAATACTGAAATTCTTAAAGCTATTGTTGTCAGAGCTCAGTTAATGGGTTGTGTAGCAGATTGCCAGTCACACAAAGGGGACAAGGGGGGGGGGAATCCATCTCTCTCTCTCTCTCTCTCTCTCTCTGTTTTTCCATGGCAAATGGAAGAGCCAGATCCCTGGTCATGAGCCAATCTTAGCAGCTGCTTGCAGTAAGACCTGAGCACCAACAGATGGGACTGCCAAGTTTCCACAGCCTGGTGTTTGGTCATCCAGACTAGAAGGTTCCCCTGCAGTTCAAAATGGGGGTCCTGGTTGGGCAGGCAGGGGTTGAGGATAGCCCCGTTAGGTCAGGTCAATTGGCCATATAGTTTTGAAAATATGGGGTCTTCCTGTTGGTCCCACAAGAAAGCCTGGGCCTCTCCTAATTGACCCAGTTTCAGATTGGGGCCAGGCTCAGTGGGTCCAGCCTGTCACTTCCCCCTCGTGGAGGGTATAAGTGACACTAGACCATAACTCCTTTTCTCAAGTGCTTCTGTTGCCCAAGGAGGGCTTCTTACCCATCTCCACTCTTGTTGGTTAGGCCACAGCCTCGATCACACCTCAGGGTCCAAAAAAAAACAAAAACAAACGGGAATATCTCCCCAAGTGTAGGTCCTATTGGTTTGGGGCTTATTGGGCGCTTCTGTATACAGTGGGCCTTCTGTAGCAGTTGACTCAATGAGCCACAGTCTCTTCCCACTACAATGGGGTAAGCCAGTTGGGAGGCCACAGCCACTCACTTAGCCCTTGCGCTCAATTTTCAGCATTAAAGCCGCTGGTTAGGAGCGAGTATCCCTGTGGATGCAGGTCATACATACATTCCTGCATAGGGTCTTCAGCCTTCACGTATTGGGCCTGAAAAAATGTCTGGCCTGAACCACAGCCCATCAACCCAGATTTCTCCAATCTTTAGGGGGACCACAGGTAGGTGTCCCCCCCACCATTTTCAACAATGATATGCAAGTGAAAACCCACAGTCTATCTGGGGACAGTCTCAGGCTTGGTGCCCCTTTCTGCCACACTAGAAGCAGGTTAGCTAGGTATCTGGCCTTCAGTACGGATTGCAGGGTGACTTCAGGGGTACCAGGGCCCCAGTAAGATCAGCTGCTTGGCCCTCTGAGCTGGGGTCCAGGAGGTGATGGGGCTGCTCCTTGGTCTGGACCCCTCCACATCATCCCCATAGATACCCTGCACTCACTGGCCTTTCCTTTATTGCTTAGTGCCTGACTTCCCTGGAGATCCTGACACTCAAGTTCTGCCACCAGGAAGTCCTCCACCCTCCTATTGGCTTCTTCTGGAGCCACTTGCACATCTCTGCTGGGAGGATAGTACAGAATTGCTCCAGTGCCACCAGTTCCACAATTTCCCTTGCTGATCAGCAGGGATCCTGGTTTTCCCCTGATAAAAAGTTGCAAATCCTCTGCTAAAGAGTAAATAAGATCACAAGTTCTCCAATTAGTTTTAATCAAAGATTTTGGGGGGATTTAAGTCCCCCCCCACTGCATCCCCCAGCCATGCTGGTGCCCCTCACTCCCCACCCACAGCCCCCTGGCCCTGCTTGTGCTTCTCACTCCCTCCCACAGCCCCACTGGTGCCCCTCACTCTCTCTCCACAGCCTCTGCTCTGCCAGCCCTGGCAGAAGGGGCACCCAGCAGACCTGAGTCTGCAGCCTCCTGGCCCCACTCCCCCCTGCTGTGGGCTTGGGCAGGGCAGTTCCCTGCCACCACATGCACTCCTAGGGGTAGTGGGGATGCAGGCCCCCCAGGTCTGTATGCGGAAGCAGGCGCAAGCCGTGGGCTAGGGCTTCCACCCTCCCCCAGGGCCTCTGCAGCCCAGTGGGCATGATCCAGCATGGCAGGAAGTAGTGGGCCTGCACAGTGAAGCTGCTCACCCCTGCAAGCTCCACACTGCCCTGGTGACATGCCCCCTGTACATGCACTGATGCTGAGGGGCAGCCTGGGGTTCTGACCAAGATGGGGCCGGCCAGTGACCCAGAAGCCTTTTTGGCCACATTTGAACAAGTGGCAGAGACATACCAGTGGGCCTGGGACATCTGGGACATACAGCTGGCCCCACTTCTTACAGGGGAATCCCAAGCTGCTTGTGCCTTGGGGTCAGCAGCAGTTCAAGACTGACCCAGATGTCCCAGGCCCACTGGTATGTCTCTGCAAAATGTTCAAATGTGGCCCCATCTTGGTCAGAACCCCAGACTTGCTCCTTGGTCAGAACCCCAGGATGCACAGGGCTTCCATTCACTTGAACAAGGCTCCACTGACATACCATCTGCTGCTGTAAGAAATCCTGTTGTTGCTGCTGCAGGTCTCTTTAAAATTCCTGCTGTTGCTGGAGCTGCAGTTGATGAAATTGCTGCTGTTGCAGCTGGAGCTGTTGCAAAAGAGCCTCCTGTTCTATCCTTGGAAGTTCAAAATGCCCACATTCTCCACCACTTGTAGCAGATTGCCAGCTAACCTGGCTCAAATCAGTTTCTGAGACCTTTAATTTAGTCCCAGCAACAGTCTCTCCCTGGGCTCAGAAACACAAACTGTAATGCCCTTGGCTCTTCTGCTTTCCAGGGCTCAGGCAAAAGCAAACAATCCACATGAATAGGCCTGTAACATGTGCCCAGCAACACAAGCTTCAAAGTCCTGGATTAATCTGCACCACAGGGCTCAGTTGTTAATACAAAGCAATTCCAAAATAAACACCCCAGCCAGAGATAGTTCTCACCCTCTGGTCTTCCTTTGAGGACTCCTCCCTCTCCATGCAAACATTTTCTCCTCTAAGTCCTCCTCCCCATTTCTTCTTCCTATCTCTATTTACTTCTGGGTCAGCCAATCAACTTCCCTCATTACTGATTAACTGAGCCAGCTGCAGCCTCATAGGTAGGTGGCCTGTTACCAGCAGGCTAATTGCTCCAGGCTGCAGCCTGTTACAGTCTGCCAATGTCATTCAATGTTCTGTTTCTGCCTGTTGTTCAATCTGTGCAGTCACAACTTATTTACTGCTCACAACTCCAGGCCTGCTCTGAAGACAGACTTATTAGTTTGATTATGGTCTTCTTTATGGTATACCTCACAGTAGTATTTTGGGCAGTGATTCTCAACTGGGGTCCCATGGCACCATGATTTACAAAATTATTCACAAGATAAACTCAGAAATTTCCAACAGAAATCCATAATTGTCTTTCGGAGTTCTTTGCAACAGAAAAATAATGCCCTATTGTTTTCCTGTAGTTAATAAGAGTGAAAAGGAAGAGCTGGCATTTTCTGAGGGGTGCCTCAAGTCTCTCCAAGCAAGTCTTGACCCCCTCTAGGTCTCAAGTCTAAAAATGTTGAGAACCACTGATTTAGGGGGTTGCCCAGCCAGGCCCATACATCCCATCTCATTATCAAATCTGTTTTCTCTCCTGCCACAATTTTTCTGTCTCATTCCACTGCTTCCCTTTCAGCTCCCTGCCTTTCTGCCAAGTTAACACCTCTCCTCCCATCAAGTTACCACTCCTAGTTTTTTGTCTCTAATCTCCCATCCCATCTCTAGTCCTTATCCAACTGATCCCAGTCATCCCCACTCCTAGTTCCAGTCTCCTTTACCTCCTCAGACAGCCAGCAATCCCACTTCCCACCTTCCAGGCTCCTTGTCCTAATAAGCTATCTTGCTGTCTCCTCTAGCTCCAACTCTTGTTCCCTCTGCGTTTGAATCAGGCAGCTTTATCTGTCAGGTTATCTGGGTGTCAGCTGGGGCATTGAGGATACAGGAAAGACTGTCCCTGCTTTTAGTTTCAGTACCCAAACCTAGACAACCCTGTGGTGCTCTGGAATAGCAATTGCAGAGGGAAAAAAATCACCCCAGAAACAAAACAACAATGATGCTTGTTCATGGCACATAGTTTTTAGTTGCAAAACTCAAGCAACTCTATACTGAACCTGTGCAAACTGTGACATTTCAAAGGCTTACAGCTTAGTTAAATCTGGGCATATATTCACAGGAATGATAAAGGCACATCCCTTACACAAAGCCACACTTTTCCAAATGTAATGTTCTTACAGCACAGGGGCAGTAGAGTTCTCAAAGAGAAGATCTTTACAGTTTTAACATAGACAAAAGGAGCTTTTTTTCTCCATCCTCATTTTCAGAAATATCTAAACTCTTTGAGTTTAAATTTTCCAAAGATATTCAGTCTCAAGCAGGCACAGGGCATGGAAAAGCTTTAGCCCAAACAGTAACAACTGATGAAGTAATAAGCATCTAGATAGAAGCAGGGTTTTATTAGAAGAAAAATCAAGCAATCTTAATTATAGGCAGTGTTCTCAGCCTCACTTATAATACAGCACAATAAACAGATGCAAAGATAGTGCTTTTACAGAGATAGGAGGGAGAATGGTGGAAAGGATGGGCTACAAAGCTGATTAGCCTCTCTGAAATGATCTTTCTGTATCTCACGGTCTAGAATTCCTGAAAATTGTAAAAAGTAAAATACAAAACCATCAGGAATTCACTTTTGCCTCATAGGCAGTTTGGGTGAAAGTAATTTACTGTGTAATGCATGAAGGCCTCTTGGGATGTCTAAAATATCATCTTAATGAATATGCATTACACACTCTGTACGGAGACAATCACAGAAGGCCATCAGGTGATAACAAATAGTGACTGAGAGTAGCTCAGCTCTCATTAAACACCACATAAGTTGTCAGAGAGCAACCAGATGAAGGGCCTTGGGCTGATTTATGGCCTGAGGTTATACAGTCTTACACTGTGATCTCACCAAATATCAGGCAAAGCAGGTCAGGTCTGGTCAGTGTTTGGAGGGAGATGTTCCAGGGAAAATGCAGATAATATCAGAGTCCTGGGTAAAGATTCAGCTGGTGGAAATCTTCCAGCTGGGTGCTTCTGGAACATTACCTCAACAATGGACCAGACCTACAGACGGCTGATTTGTATTAACTGAGGATCTGGCCTCACTGACTCAGGGGGCATTGTAACACTGGGGTTTCCTCCCTTTAAACGAAAAATAAAATTAAGATCTTTCCTTTTGATTAACTAAAGATGTTAGTCTTTTTAGCTAAGGGAATCACTCTAGCATCTAAGAAAAAATTACACTTTTGCCATCTTATACTTCTCTCTCCCAACTAGAAATATCATATTTTAGTCTTCAAATGTATGTTATATGCTTATTTCTTCCCTTCATTAGCACTAATGGGGTGTGTAGAGCAAATGTATTTTCAGAGGGAGCAGGAATAAAGAAAGGAAGCCAGCTTATCTCACGTGATTCAGATTTATATTTCTGCCCTCTTTATTTTCAAATTCCTCCACAAAACACATTGCCTCTAGGAAATGGTTCAGTGCTATTTCACTAAAAACAAGAAATGTAATTTTTTTAAAAATTGCAAGCATCTTATCATAGAATCATAGAATCAATGAGTGGGAAGGGACCTAGACAGATCATTGAGTCTGACCCCCTGCCATGGGCAGGAAGGAGCACTGGGGGTGGCAGGGGTCATAAGACCCCAGCCAGGTGCCTATCCAGTCTCCTCTTGAAGATTTCCAGGGAAGGTGAGAGCACCACCTCTCTGGGAAGCCTATTCCAGGCTCTGGCCACCCTTACAGTGAAGTAGTTCTTCCTAATATCTAACCTAAACCTATCCTCCCTCAGCTTGTGGCCATTGTTCCTGGTGACTCCAAGGGGGGCCCTGGTGAACAGACTCTCCCCGAGTCCCTGCTGCTGGCCCCTGATAAGGTTGTAGGCAGCCACAAGACCCCTCCCCCCCAGTCTCTTCTTGCAGAGACTGAAGAGATTCAGGTCCCTCAGCCTTTCTTCATAGGGCTGGACACAGAGGCCCTCAACCATATAAGTAGCCCTCCTCTGGACCCTCTCCAGGTTCTCCACATCCCTCTTGAAGTGT
>NW_017729030.1:47142093-47142961 GCF_001723915.1 Gavialis gangeticus | reverse complement strand
CCACCAGAATTGGGTGGGACACTGTGTCGAAGGCCTTCTGGAAGTCCAAGAAGATGACATTGACTTCCTCCTTCACATCTAAGCTTTTTGTTACCTGGTCATACAAAGAGACTAGGTTAGTCAGGCAGGATCGGCCTGGCACAAACCCGTGTTGGTTACCCCTCAACATCACTTCCCCTGCAGGGCTCTCACAAATGTGGCCCTTGATAATTTTTTCAAAGACCTTCCCCAGGATAGAAGTGAGGCTGACTGGCCTGTAGTTGCCAGGCTCTTCCTTCCTCCCCTTCTTGAAAATAGGGACCACATTGGCCCTTCTCCAGTCCTCAGGGACTTGGCCTGAGCACCAGGAGTCCTCAAACAGCCATGCTAATGGCTCTGCAATGATACCAGCCAATTCCCTCAGCCCAGCCATTTTCTGTAGGAGAGGAAAGAACTCCTCTTGAGTATTCCCTGTCCACTGCTTACTAATCTTCAGCTTAACTCACTTCCCATAACACCTCTCCACCAATATCTTTTGTCATTTCTTAAGCGCTTTAGGGATAATTTTGATTTTGAAGTTTTTTAGAGGAAATAGCACATCTTTTTATCAGCCTAAAGAGCACTGTAAATCTAAGACAATATATAAAGTTGTCACATTTCAAAATAATTTGCAAGTGTTACATTATATGAATTATAGACAGCAACAGCTAAGCTTCTTGGAGAATTTAACTAGCCAAAATCTAATTACCAATATTCAAATGTGGCCAAGACACCAGAATGATACCACTAACTCAAGAGAAAGGTGGTAAGAACATTAGTTTCATGTCTCAATCAGAATATAACATCGCCAGCAGCACAGCTCTCATCAAGGCTAAAAATAGTTTACATG
>NW_017729030.1:47127715-47137093 GCF_001723915.1 Gavialis gangeticus | reverse complement strand
ATCGCCAGCAGCACAGCTCTCATCAAGGCTAAAAATAGTTTACATGCATGCACTACATAGCTCTCCATGCAATTTCACTAGTATTGGTCAAGCAAATGTATGCATAAATATATTTATGGATTCTTTAGGAGAAAAGCAAATGCACTGCTATGTTCCCTATATGTTCCTGCATCTTCCACAGAAGCAAAGCAGAGCGGCTGTACCTGTTTGTAGTATCAAAGGAAGAACTTTGATTTGTGGGATATAATCATATTAAAGACAGATGAGATCACTGATCTCCCAGGTATCACAATGCCATTTATAACAGACAATTATCCCTGCTTGCTACAGCGCTCATGATCCAGTGAGTGTAAATGCCTGTTATCAGTGCAAAGCTATCTAAATGCAGTGCATGTCTTTTTAAAGCTGATTTGATCTTCTGGTCCTGTCTATCATCCTGGGAGTTTTCCCTGGGGTAGGATATCAGTTTTCAATCTGAGTATGCTCAGTGAGATCCTTTTGATGTGATCTGTATGGGACAGATTGTAAGTACATTGCTTACTGTTCTACATTACTAAATAGATCGGTACTAGTGCACAGAAAAAGAACTACAAGGAAACTGCCAGCCATTGTGCTATTCTAGGTTCATTGCCCTGTACAGGGGGCAATGGTGGTTTCAGTACTGTGGCCTTGTCTACAATGAGAAACATTCTATTTGGTTTTTAAATTAATTAGAGCTGCAGAGAAGACAAAGCTTTGGGAGTCAAAAACCATTCATATAATAGCTCAGTTAAACTTCTTTGCTAGGGACAGACATTACACATAAACTGGTTTAAGTGATCAGAAACTGGTTTGAACCTGTAACAAAATAGATGTTCAGTGCACATAAACCAGTTTGAAAATGGCCGAAACCAGTTTGAGATAAACCTGGTTGAATGTAGTATCAGACTTAACTGATTTGGGTCAAACCGGTTTATGCAATGTCTATCCCAGACCTCTTCCTGGTTTAAGTTAAACGAAACTCCCCCAGCATCCCAATATGCTCTTTTGGCTGGGCAGGGCTCTCTGTTCCACAGCAGGGCTGGCCCCTCCCCTCTGCTCCCTGGCTGGAGCTCGGCAGAGACTGTAAGCGTCTGCCTGGCTTCTCCCTGCTCCCCTTCTCATCCCCTCTGCCTTACACGGACATCTCTTATCATTAGCTAGCAGACCACATGCTGGCTACAGTCCATGCTGTGGCAACTGGGACAAAGGCAGAACCAACAGGTAGCTGGTAATGTCCCTCTGTTTTTTTCTTAATGGGGTGATAAACACTGAGTTAGGGGTGATAGGCATTGTGTTATCCATTTCCTGCTGGGCTGGTCAGAAGGAGGTGTGCACCCTGATCAGAGTCTTGCTGGACTGGTCACAGCTCCTAAGCTCAGTACTGTAGAAGAGAAGGAAGGGCTCCTCTAGTGCCCCTGGCTTCTAGCCTGAGCCACTGCAGGCATGTGCCTGCATTTCTGGGATGTCTGTTACAGCAGTTACAAACTGATTCAGCCTAGCCAGGTTAGACTGAACTAAAAAGACTGAATCAATTCAGGCTCAGACTTTTTGAATGTGTGTCCCTAGCCCTTGAAACTAGACTCAACAAGCCCAATTATAAGAACAGTTTAGTTGATGTGATATTTAGCCATGTTAGGCACCCTCACGCAAACAGTGCACCATTTGTTAACACTGTTTTCTACCCTGTCAGCTAAATGCGCAAGTTGCTTTGCTGCTGTAGTGGAATCCACAGCCCCAGATTAGGTGGTTAGGCTCTCTATCCAAGGTATGGGGAGGGTTAGGCACTTAAGGGAGGAATTCACAAAGGCCCATATGGAAGTAGACAAAGCCAAGAGGAAATGCAAAAACAGGGGTGTAATTTAAACCTCATCCTTTTCTCTAAGCACCAAGAGGAAATTAAGGACAACATTATATTGGGTTATATTAACAGGAGTATTGTTTGCAAATCAAGAGAAGTGATTCTTCCATTCTACTCAGCACACGTGAGGCCTCACTTGGAGTACTATGTCTAGTTTTGGGTCCCACACTTCAAGAAGGATGTGAACAGATTGGAAAGAGTCTAGTGGAGAGAAACAAAAATGATTAAAAGCTTGGGAAGCATGATTTATGCAGAAAGGCCAGGGGTATTTAGCCTGGAGAAGAGAAGACCAAGGAGGGATTTGATAACAGTCGTTGAATACCTGAAAGGCAATTATAGAGAGGATGGAGATGGGCTTTTTTTTCTGTGGTCATGGGGGACAGAACTAGAAGCAATAGATTCAAGCCACAGTAGAGGAAATGAGGTTGGATATTAGGTTGGTCAGGCCCTGGAACAGGCTATCTAGAGCAGTGGTTCCCAACCACCAGGCCATGGCCTGATACTGGGCTGCAAAGGGTTGGCTGCTGGGTTGTGGCATGAGCCCCCCACTTGGACCCCCACCCATCTGCCTGGGCAAGCGGCTTCTGCCGCTGGCAGTGACGTGCAGGGTTAAAGCTGCAGGGCAAGGCAACCCCAGGAGGGATTTCATTAGAGAAATAAATTTCTCTACTCTCCAAGTTTGCAGAGAAAAGGTAGAAAACATACCCCAAGGGCACCGAAAAGTCAGAAGGTAAGAAAAAAGAATCCCAAATGAATTATTTTTCAGAACTCATAATTTTCAGTCATTCTGTTGATTTTTGAGCTCTTGGGCTTAGCAATATTGAGGAAGCAATGCTGAGAAGGTATTGAATATGGGATAGTCCTCCCCACACTTGCAGTTAATTATTTTGGTGTTAGCTTATGTCCATCAACAATCAGCAATTTCCTAGAGTAGACAAAGCCGTAATTATTTCAGTTCCATTTGATTCTGCAAATTAACTTCATAATGAATACATGGGAATGTCATTAGAACCATCAGACTGGAGCAGGCCAGAGGTCTCTTGTGTCCTCTCTCTGACAGGTACAAGTGGACAAAGTAACAGAGGAACGGACAATTTTGAAATAACTGTCTTTTTTGTGTCCCATTGTTTTGATTGCATCTTTCATTGGCAATCAGGATGGGGGTTGCATTGTGTTATACACTATGCAAACATGTACAAAGATAGAGCTCCTGCCCTTTGATCTGTTAGAGTAGGCCTGGGCACAGCTCCTCCCTCTCTGCTGATGTTATGCAGATCCTTCTGGTAGGTCTGTATAAATCCCACTCTGCCAGCCAGCCAGCCCTTGCTATCTCCAATCAGCTCTGCCTCCTGCACTTGTTCCTCCCTGCTGCCCCCACCCCTGCCTCTCCTGTCCTCATTCCCCTGGAACAGGGGTGCCAAAGATACATTTCATGGGCCACATCTGGCCCATGGTGCCCTATCATCCAGCTTATCGTGCTGCCCATTGGTCTCAGAGTTGACCCACATATCACAAGCAGTGTGTACTGGATTGGCCACGCTCACTGCATGAAGTGCCTGAGGCCAGTCTGGGATATGCACTGTACAGTGTTTCCGTATGAGCTGGTCTGGGACAAATGCTGCATGTGGCACCCATGCAGGACTGGTTTAGGTTGAACACTGTATGTGGCGCTTACATCAGGCTACTCTGGGATGCATGGTGGATCTGGCATGCAGTGCTAGTCTGCAGGGCCCATCTGGCCTGCAGAGCCAGCCTCATGCCATTCATCTGGCCTGCAGGACCTGATGAGTTTGACACCTCTGCTCCAGAGGGCACGTGCCCTTGGTAATTCTGTTGCTTCTCCCTGTACCTCTTGCCCTGCTCATATTGCTCCCCTCCCCACTTCATTTCCTCTCCCATTCCCACTTGATGCCAGCCTTGTTAATTTCCTTATCATAACCAACTGATATCTATCAAATATTTATATTATGAACATAACAATACAGGACTCGAAGAGACCTCCCAGGCAAGTAAGTCCAGTCCCCTACATTAGCAGAAAATCATTTGGGCAAGAGGTCCACAGATCAATCGCTCCAGCCCTTCTCATGCACCATGGACGCAAACACTCTGTGGAAAGGAAAAATCTCCAACTTGACACACAGAAAAGGAGATAAGAGCACTGCCATGCCTTTTCCCTCTAATATGGTCATATATCTAAAAAGTAAATGCAGGAAAACAACATGCAATGGTTCTAATTTTTCATTCCATCAATGCTGTGCATAGGCAAAGGTGAATTTAAGGTAGGGGTGGGCAACCTCTGGCATATGTACTACAAGTGACATGGGCAGCCTCTGTGTGTGGCACATGGCAGACTGGGTAGGTGATAGGCCACACAGTGGCAGATAGGTCAGGAAGCAGAAAGCAGAGCAGCAGATTGGGCAGGGAGCACAGGCAGAAAGCAGAACAGCAGGTCAGTCAGGGGAAGGGGATTGGAGTGCTATTCAGGGGTGGAGCACGGCTAATTTGTGGCATGCCTGTCAAAAAGGTGTGCTTAAACACACCAATTCACTGCTTGTTTTGATACTGCCAGGGGCCTATCTCTTCACCACTTTCAGCTAAAGTAGCCCTGCTTGTATTTTCCATGGTCCATTATGAGCTATGGGAAGCAGACAATTTTTAGAGCACAGTGGTACTCTGGCTTTGTTTCTTCCATGCTCCACATTATCCCCTCAGTGCTCCACATTATGGCTATGCCTGACCAATCTGATTGCCTTCTATAATGAGATGAGTGGCTTTGTGAATGCAGGAAGAGCAATGAATGTGATACTTTGACTTTAGCAAGGCTTTTGATATGGTCTCCTACAACATTCTCACAGATAAGCTAAGGAAGTACAGGTTGGATGAATGGTCTGTAAGGTGGATAGAAAACTGGCTGGATCATTGGGCTCAGAAGGTAGTAGTCAATAGCCTGATGTCTAATTGACAGCCAGTGTCAAGTGCAATGCCCCAGAGGTTGGGGGCAGTTTTCTTCAATATCTTCTTCAATAAACCTGGAAGATGGGATGGATTGCATCCTTGGCAAACTTGCGGATGACACCAAGCTGGGGGGAGTAGTAGTTATGCTGGAGGGTAGGCCTAGGATTCAGAGGGCCTTGACAAACTGAGGATTGGACCAAAAGAAATCTCATGAGGTTCAGTAAGAACAAGTGCAGAGTCCTGCACTTAGGACAGAGCAATCCCATGCACCAGTACAGGCTGGGGGCTGACTGACTGGGCAGCAGCTCTGCAGAAAAGGACCTAGGGGTTACAGTGGACAATAAGCTGAATATGAGCCAACACTGTGCCCTTATTGCAAAGAAGGTTAACAACATACTGGGCTGCATTAGCAGAAGCGTTGCCAGCAAATCAAGCAAAGTGATTCTTCCCCCCTTTCCAGCACTGGTGAAACCACATCTGGAGTACTGTGACCAGTTTTGTGCCTCCCTACCCTCCCCCCATAGAAAGGATGTAGACACATTGCAGAAAGTCCAGAAGAGGGCAAAGAAAATGGTGAGGGGGCTGGGGCACATGACTGATGAGGAGAGGCTGAGGAAACTGGGGTTATTTTAGTCTGGAGAAGAGAAGACAGAGGGGATTTAATAGCAGCCTTCAACTACCTGAAGGGCGATTCCAAAGAGGATGGAGCTAGTGGGGACAGATGACAGAACAAGGAGCAATGGTCTGAGGTTGCAGCAAGGGAAGTTTAGGCTAGATATTAGGAAGAACTTTCTCACTAGGAGGGTAGTAAGGCACTGGAACAGGTTATCCAGAGCGGCTGTGGAATCTCCATCCTTGGAAGCTTTTAAGACTCAGCTAGACAAAGCCTTAGGTGGGATGATATAGTTGGGGACAGGCCTGCTTTGAGCAGGGGGTTGGACACTAGATGACCTCCTTAGGTCCCTTCCAACCCTAATTTTCTATGATTCCATGAGTAACATTATGCCCTGGATTTGTAGGGAAGGCACAGAGCTGTGCTGGTTACAGAGCCCCCTTACCCTACAGGGCACTTTCTAAGCCTTTATTGCTGATGTACTATGTGTCAAGGGGAAATAGAAAGTGAGCTGTATTGCTTTTTTGGCATGTGGGGTCCTGCTAAAATAATTTTGGAATGATAAAAATATTTCTTGGATGTTCATAGACCAAGTAACTTGAGTCACGCTTATGCTGACCTTCTTGCTACCTTCCTCTCATTTGTGTGGAGTCCTTATCATTCAAATATTTATGCAAAGACCACTTTAGAAAATAATCCCTTGATTTTTCATCTAATAAAATCACTTGACTTGCACGATTAATTTCTATGTTGTGAGCACATTATTTGCTATCTGTATTTTGAAGTTTCCTGTGTTCACTGTGTATCTTTTTGTATATCTTATATGATTCATGATTTCCTTAAAGTGATCCCCTGTTCAGCTGCTTGTAACTCATAAGAATATAGTTAGCACCGAAAAAAACACTCTGCAGTGCTGTTAGTTTGCTAAATGAGCTGTTGCACAAGGTGCCCACAATCCCCAATAATCCAGCTGCTAGTGAGCTTTTGGCTAGACCAATCCATGTTTACAGAGTCCCCGCTTCATCACCTCAGAATGTATATAAAATACGAAGGCTACAAACTGTGTAAGAGCAATACCAGCAAAATCATAATATAATACAGCACTGGAGACCTGGCGTATGGAAAGAACAATGTCCTTCTATTCATACAATGGGTGTCTAAACTTTGCTTTTTACCCTTTCTCTCTACCCTGCCCTAAACACATATTTTAAACCATATCCCCAGCAGCAATTATCACTGTACTCCACAGGAGAGTACCCTGCAGGTACACAGGTGTGGCTTATATGAAGCAACAACAATCAGAAGGGAACCCCAAGGACTTTAAAAAGACCATGCTCCTCTTACAAATGAAGCAGCAATATCTATGTATTTAATAATGAGTATTATTCCTGTTATAATTTAACTGAGTTTTCTGTATGTAGGTATGCTACAAAACCTTCATGGATTCACAGACATTCAGTATTTCACTAATGAATTATACCTTAATCATAGTTCTATAATGGGTTAAAACAGGAGAGAGACAACTTAAATTTTTAAGTGGTATATACATATACACATGGAGCCAACAGCTTACAGTAGGAACTTCCTCCCCTTTGTTGTAAAAAATATGAAATAACCCCTCCAAACACTTCCACCCCCTCAGCTCTGTCAGGTAGAAAGATAGATGCAGTTCCTCTGTCCATATTAACAAGTCTCACAAGCATCCCGGGTCACTTTCAGCTAGATAAAAAATCTCTCTTCCACCAGTAACATTATTAATTTTTTCTTCTTTCCTTTCTTTCTGTCTCGTCTCCATTGGCTATTAAATAATGCTCCAAACACATTGAATGTATCTATACTATGCACAGACAAACTCAAGTCTGGCATTTCCTAATTTTTGAGGGATCAGCTTTCAACTTTAATACCATATTATATGCAAGCAATGCAGATAAAAGGAAAACAATATGTACCAGGACTTATATAAGAAAAAACCTGAGGGGTTTACCATGCTGTGATGTGACGTGACATGATAAGATTGGGCTGGGATGATATCGTTGGGGATGATCCTGTTTTGAGCAGGGGGTTGAACTAGATGACCTCCTGAGGTCCCTTCCAACCCTCATTTTCTAGGATTCTAAGACATGATACATATTCTTTGATACTTCCTGGTGTGTGTGCAGTTTACCTATCATTCATGTATTCATTAGATGTATATGCTGCCTATCCTTTACAATAAAAGAAAAAGCAGTGTACAAAATGTGAAACAAGAACTCCTATGTCCATTTTATTCATGTAGAGTCCTATTGATTTCACTCTGCTCCTTTAAGCATGCAAAATCTGGGATTCAACCACAAAATCCAGCCCCGAAAGTGAGTGGTTGAATAGAATTGGAAAAATTCTGTCCAGGATATATTGCCAGTGCCATTGTGGCTTGACATATAGTTCTGTTCATTGAATCCCTGGCACAAGATATTTACATATGGCAGCTTAGTGTTTGAAGTTTTGGTGCACACTAAACATAGTTACAGGAAAGTTGCCTCCTATCCCCATACTTGGATTATGAGATACCACTCCCACAATTACTACACTGCATCCAGATAATGAAGCAGCAGACTCCACTTCATATTTCTTTCCAAAATGGGTTGATGACCCACAGCTGAAAAAATGTGGCAGGTATTTATGAAGTGCACTCACTATTAAATACCGTGACTACCGAGTAAATACAGTAATTACAGTATAAAAGAAGTAATGGACCGTCTTGAACCCTTCCTGGAATTTTGGCAACATCTCTGGGAAACCATCTGCAAACTACTACATTTTGGTATGCTCTGTGTACTGTAGGCATAGGCAATACACAAGAGTGATTTTAAGGAAACGTGAATATTTACAAAGTAACTTCTCTAAAAATAAAATGTCAGCACTTGTGCAAGGAACAGAAACATGTCATTAAAACTAAACAGAAGCTGGGGATCATTTTAAAAATGTTTTAAAAGGAAAAACTCTCACCAATTTGAAACACAAAGCCCACAAGAACATAAAATGCGCAGCATTAAAGACAGCTTGGCAGTCTACTTTATCTAAAGGTCATGGGTTTGCTTTAGTAGCCTGCATCTATTAACAGGTGAATGAATGCCATTATCAAGTCTTGAGGGCATGAATCATGGAATATGTTCAAATATTATTGTTAAGTCGGTCTGTTTGTGATAGTTCTGATCCATAGCCCATGGAGCTGTTTCACCGACTTTCATAAATTTTAGATCAGACCCTATGACATTTTTGAATTAACAAACACAATTTAGTAAAGTTACACACATTCTTCATGAAGCTCTTTTCATAGGTTTATATTTTTCTAGAAAGATAATGTTGTTCATGCTTGATCTTGAAAACACTGACAACTCAATAAATAAACAAAAAGAAAAAAAAGACACAGGAACACTGTCAGATCAAAGTTTACCCAAACTTCAGATGTTGTAAAAATAAAGGTTTATCAAACTTAAGGCCATTAGAATTCTTCCTTTGATTCTTTTTCTTAAATCCAATATAAAAAAATACTGAGAAAAGAAATCCTCAGCTGCCTGCAAGCCAAACATTGTTTCATTATGGCCATGCAGGAGAATATTTGCTAACAGGAAAAGCAAAAAGGCTATGTTCAAAAGTGTATCACAGCATCAAGGTGACCTGGGGTGTACCAATAAGAGCCACAAGCCCCTGACAGAAGAGTTATAAAACCTTCCACTCCCTGTAAAACCTGTACCAGCAACAGTATTGTTAGGTGTTACTGTCATGGACTTCTGGCTCTGGCCCTAGTATCCTAGGGTCCTGGTTTTCTGTTCCCTGGGTCCTTTTTCTTGAACTCCTGGTTTCATCCTTGTTCCAGGTTCCTGTCTTCTGACCTCTGTACTTCAGTTTGCCTTGCTGCAACCTGAGATCATTGCTCCTTGTTCTGTCATCT
>NW_017729030.1:47119258-47122715 GCF_001723915.1 Gavialis gangeticus | reverse complement strand
CTGGTTCTTGGCCTAACTTGGCAACCACCTACATCCCAGCTGTAGGCCTGACATGGAGCTGCTAAGAGACCTCTCTGTTCACTCTAGATCCACAGTCTGGAGCCCTCTCTAAGCAGGGACCACTTAACATCCCCCCCCCCCCGCAAGACTCAGCTATTGCTGCTGCTCCCTTCTTTTATACAATAGCTTAATGGATGTAATAGCTTGGAGGCCAGGGTTAAATTCCTATCTCTGCCTGATGGAATTCAAACAGACTTTTCCCAGCAGAGTGTCCTAATCACCTGGCTATCAGCTATTATGAACATAGGACAAAATACATCCCTCCTGTTGAAACTGCTCCACTATGTAGAAAAGCATTCAAGATTCATTAGGCCAAAGAGAGCCAGCAAAAACAAGCATGGCTCTGTAGTCTAGTGGTCTGGTAATTTATGTGGGAGGGCAGTGTCCTGGGTTAAGATCATTGGTCCAGGGACTACTAATGTAGTTTACAAATAAAATATCAGGATGACTTGTATGGGTTTAAGTCCCTAAATTTCATCTAAAGCTCGCTTTAGGCCTCTGGACCAAAATGGCAAATACCTTGATAGAAATGCAAGAACTAAACTGAATATACAGTGAAACATTAATTGGATTTTAAAACTAATGGGCACCTATACAAGTGACGGACCTCTGCTCCAATGCGTGCTATCACATGTTGAAGCAGATTTGATTAATCGAGTCTGCTGCAAGTCTGCTGGAGCGTGCTAATTAGTGTGCTTCAGCAACCTCCGTATCATGTGTATTCAGCATCTCTGTTTTTCAAAATGGTGGCAGGGGTGCTTTAACTAAATCTTGTTGAACAAACTTTAGTTAAACTGCCCCCACTACCATTTTGAAGCTGAATACACGTGATGCTGCGTGCGTGTATTCTAATTAAAGCACCCCCCACACAAACCCCGGAGCATGTATATAGACGCCCAATGTTAATAGTGAAATGTGATGTCAATGACACAAGTAAAAACATTCATTTTCCTATAGGATTTTCCTTACTTTACCATTTTAAAACTGACAAGTTATCCTCAAAAGTTGGAAATAGGTGGCTAGGTCTGAAAATTAAAAGAAAATATTGCAATACATTTAGAAGTTATTGACAAATTGCTGTTGCTTATGCAAAATGCATCAAGGTCAGAGTTACTTTTCAAGGTTTCATCATTGCTGCGGAGGATGGTAATACCACTGTGTCAGACTTAGTATTTTTGAAACAGCTATACAATATTCAATCAGATCCTCCCAATTGATACTTCACTACTCTGTGCTCTGCCTTACTAGGCCATATCCTTGGAATATATTTCTGATTTAATTACATATTTTATTATAAATAACATGTATTTGGAGGCATCTTTTTATGTCTCCCTCAGCTTAAGGTTGGTTGCTTGGTTTTTTTAAATACCAGTGAGGATCAGCTAAGACAAGGGGGGACAATTATTTGGATGTGCAAGCCACATAGGCAGTTCTGGGGAGCTGCTGCAGGCTGGTCAGCACCCCGTCCCTCCCCACAACAACCCAGAGCCCACAGGCCCTGTGGCTCCTCCCTGCCACCACCAACAGTGTGCAGCTCCAACCCTGGCCTACCACATGCCTGCTCCAGACTTGCCCCAGCCAAAGACAGTCAGCTCTGGACTAGCTGGAACCAGTGCACACAGCCACAACCATGGGCGACTGGCCTCCTGAGTCGGGGGGGGCACCAGATCGCAGACTGGGGGGGGGTCCCTCGGTGGCCAATTGCCGAGCCAGCAACTAAACTGGAAATGCACTTCCAGTTTCACAGCTGGTGCTTCCATGGGGTGCCCAGCTGATCTCAGGGGGTGCACGTGCACCCCCTATGCACCGCCAATGGCAGCAACCCTAGCCCCAGGCTGCTTGCCCATGTAACCGGGTAGAAGCTGCTGTCCTAGAAAGGCAGTCCAGCTGTAGAGCCACCCCAGCCCTGCTGTGTGCCCGGGGAGGCATGGGGCGCACTATGGGCCGGACAGCACCTGGGTCAGGCAGGACTGAGGGACCCTCTGAGGGCAGGACAAAGTCCCTTTGCAGGCCAGATCTGACCTGTCAGCCATGTTTTGCCCACCCCTGAGCTAAGGTTTATTACGGGCCTGGTCAATGGCTGCTGTAGCTAGTAGAGATGCCCATTGTATTCTGTGGTCCTGGATCAGTCCTTTTGTCTTTCATACTATCTTCTTTAACAAAAAGACTAGAAACATCTTTTAAAAGATGAAAGGTAATATCCTCCTTTCTATTGTTAGTTTCTCCAGACAAGTGGGGCAGGCATGGGAAAGGTAGTGGTTCTGATTAAAGCGGGTCAGTCTGTAGGTAAAACTGGCTTTGAAACTGTTAACTCTGCAAACCTCACTTAGAATATTGAAGCATTGTCAAAATGTTGAGGTATGTAGCAACGTGGACCCCTACAGCAAAAAAAAAAGTACAAGCCCTACCCTGCAGTACTACTGTAAACACATTTTACACAATCTGTTTATGTTACATAGAGCTGACCTTTGGGCTTTGCAAAGCCTATGGTCATAAGAGAGGGAGGGAGTTCTGGTTAGAGTTTCAAGCAGAGCAAGGAGAGCAGCGTGGAGAGGGAGAGGACAGGTTCTTTGAACTTTTGTGAAAACTCAGAACCTGGCCAACAGCAGGAGCTAATTGGAGTGGGGTTTTTTTTTTTCAAATGAAAAGCAGAACATTTTGTTATTTCCTCTCAGAAAGGCAGTAAGATGATGGTAGAGAAGATAAAAAATTGCCTTCACAACCTCCTACAGCCATCCGATACTCAGGATACTTGGAGTCTGGCTTTATTAATATGTGTAGGGGATCACAGTTGCTTTTGCCCCTAAATAGGAATTTACTTTCCTCCTCCAGGAAAAGCAGATATTGAGATCTGAATGCATTACATCTTTGTGCTGGAGGAGGCCTCAGATGGGGAAGCAATTTGATCAAAGTGGGTGGAAGCAGCCCAAAATAACACTGGGATGTATTATACCATTAGAATATGGCTGGTCTGGAAGGAAAGTTTTGAGTATGAATTAATGCTGATCTTAGCCAAAATAACTTGCTCTTTTCACTGTCTGCAGCTGTGTAGTTACTACTAGGGAGTTCTCTGGCTCCGTGTGCTTTTCCACATCTGTCAACTAAATCAGAGATAGAACTACGCAAATCTAGCACTCAGGGACATTGCATGGATTTGTGACACTCCCTGAAGGACTTGGGGTCTCTAAACTAACAAACAGATTACAAGAGAACACGAAGATAATATTCTCATCTGTGACAGGTATAAGATTGCTGTAATATCCTGCATGTTACTATTGTAATGGAAACCTGTATCCATTTTCCTCTGGTCAGCTTCCTGAAATGTCCTAACATGGATTACAGAACTACAGTATGTGAGACAGTAAGTTCAGCATCCTTTTTTTTTTAAATTGTGGAG
>NW_017729030.1:47113380-47119144 GCF_001723915.1 Gavialis gangeticus | reverse complement strand
TTTTTTTTTTTTTTTTGAAAGCTTCATACTTCTGGCATGAGCAAAATGAGTAACCTTTTATTTTCATTGTCTTACAGCACTGCATGTGTGACCAAAACTAGTGAAATGAGACAGACTACAAGTGGGTTATGAGACTTCCACAGATGTGGCTCAGACAGCAGTTTATACACCCTTCATCATTTTCAGTATCAGACATCAGGTCACTTCCAAACACTAAATTTTAGAACCTAACAATATGCCATCCCTGACAAGTGTGCTGTGTAGCAAGGGCAACATTTTGCAGCATTTAGTAGGCACGTTGGTGAAGGCAGTTATATGTCATATCTGTTTTTGTCTACAGTTACTGTCTGCTTTGCCACAAGTCAACCTTTGGTGTGGATCAGGGGCCAGTAACCTTTTCAAAGCAATGGCAGAAATAATACAGCTCAGTCCAAGGCAGGCAAGAGCTTCTGAACCAGCCACCACTGCTGCTTCTCCCTAGTGCTGAATTGCCGTTCACATATGCAACCAGACACTGCAGAATGCTCCCCCTGCTTAAAATGCCACCAATACCTGTGCTTTGCAAGCTGGATGACAGTGCTTAGTGAGCCAGATCCAACCCATGGGCTGTATGTTATCAACCCTTTGTCTAGATAGCAAGGTCACTACAGATAAAAGGCTTGTGTGTGATGTGCCTCTATGTTGGTTGTCATGCATGATACAAAATAGCACAATCCCTAATGTAAAAATATTGCTTGAATAATGCTCTTAATGTTATACTACCATCAGCAGACTCTCATATGTTTGCCTTTAATTTGGTAGGTGACATGTTTGGTCAATATTATTAGAGATGTCTTTAAAAGAATACACTAAGATTGCACTAAAAAAACATAGCAATCAAAATAATACCAATAAAAGTCTTACAGGTCCTGCTGCTCTAATTTTGGAAAATAATTGCTAATGGTTTAATTGAAAAATATAATCATAAGCTGTTATATAGTATTTTAAACTACAAAATGTGGTAGGAAGGAAACAACATTTAAATGCACTGAAGAGCATTATATAAATAAGCTAAAAATGATGTCTTATTAGGAGAAGACAATGAAGTTCCACAGTGATATCACTGTATGCTCATTGTTACAACTTACTAGTTAAGGTGAATAGCTAACACTTAAGTAAGAGGTATTCAAGAGAAGAGCTGGTAAAAGAATGAAGAAAGAGAAGGGTATGGAATTTGGATGTGAAAGGTGATAGATACACTCTTTGATACATAAGATCAGCAGTTCTCAACCTTTTGTGTACCAGTACCCATTTGTAAACAATGATGGCCAGTCCCGACCCAATAAATAGTTTAAGTAGAAAACAACACCCCTGGCCCTGCTGGTGTCCCTCATTCTAGACTTGCTACCCCTGACCTCAAGGCCCCAGCCACTTAGTGTGTGGGGCAGAGGGTGGGTGTGTGGGGTGAGGCATGGGGGGCTGCCAAGCAGCCCCTTGCAGGCTGGAACTCTGCCAGCCTGCAAGGGAAAACCCATGGTTTCCCAGGCTTTTCTCTTTTAAAGGAGAATCCAGTTTTTAAAGTTTGATGCTTTGTTTTTTAAGTTTTTTTGCAACGCTTTAATATATCCTTGTGACCCACTTTTGGGTTGTGACACACACTGCATTAGATGAAACAGCTATGTATCATCTATTACATCTTTATCCCTTGATCACCATCATCCATAATGCATAGAATAATAGAAAAATAGGGTTAGAAGGGGACCTCAGGAGGACATCCTTCAACCCTCTGTTCAAGCCAGGATCATCCCTGTCTAAACCATGCCAGACTTCAGCAGAAGCCTTCAGGAGCCAAATTGCTCTGGCTATGGATCTGGTGGAGGCCAGTGAGTCTCTAGCTTAGATAAATCCAGATATGTGAGGGCACTGTGGAGTACAGAAGGCATACAACTTACCTCTTTAACTTCTGTTCTGTTACAAGTTTAAACCAGTTTCTGATCATTTAAACCAGTTCATGTGTAACTTCTGTCCCCAGCCCAGAGGACACAACAGATATTACCTGACTTATCTGCCTAATAATAACCAGCTGACATTGCTTGGAAAAAAATATCAAACAGCATTTAAAAATTACATAAAACATTGGTTTATTTTCAAAAACAAATGAGAAGAAATAGCAGTCTGTTTATGGATATTGCGTAAGCAAAAAAGATTTAATTAGCTGGATTCACTATTCATTGTGAATTGTTCACTCCATTTTGCTACAAAGGTTATAATATAGAATAATGAGTCCTTTTTCAGTTGATAAATGGAAAAGTTAATGGTTGTTCTGAATGACAACAAATAATCTCAGTATTTCATGTGATCAAACTTAGATTTTTGGTTAGCCTTTTTCTTTTTTTCATGTCCTATGTGAAACCTCGATAATTTTCCAGCCTGGATGCAACTGTCAGTGTGATGTCTCTTGGAGCCAAAACAAAGCAGGTTAAAACCTGAATCTTGTGTGATTACTGTACAAGTGATTAAAGTGAATCCAAATACAGCAGCTTACAGTTATTGGTGTAAGGGGCAATGTGCTTCTGAAATGCAGCTAACAGAACATCTCTGAAATTTGTCTGCCTGGTTGTGAAACTATCTTTCTGTGGCTCACTGTCTAGGGCAATGATTCAGAAAAGTGTTTAAGCACATGTCTAACTTTAAGCATGTGAATTATCCCATGGAACCCAGATTGAGTACATCACTAAAAGAAAGTTTAGATGCTTGATGCTGTAACTGAGCATCCAGAGCACCATAGCAATTTCCATGAGGACATACCATCAAGTTCAAAAGGGAAAAGCTGGTAGAGTACTCTGCTAATACAGAGATCTACCAAACATTTTGTTCACTTCTTTCTTCCAAAGGGCAGCATGACCCAGTTAATGATCTTAGGCAATCACAGATGCCTCCTCCTGCCAAAATCTTTCTGCCTGAACCCTGAAGAGGAATGGGTGAACTAATCAGTCAGACAGAAGTAGAAAACAAACTGTAAAGGCGTAAGGTTTTTATTATTGCTGCTACAGATAATGTGCAATGACAAAAAAAGCTTGGATCACTAAAGATTTTACCTGTTTTAAATTTGAAATAGTCAGGAATCAGGCCTGTCGACTTTGTTTCACATCATCACAAAAATCAGATTTCATTCATCAAGAGATGCTGGATTCACTTGAAAGAACTGTGCAGATATTAAGAGTTGGATGCATTTTAAACTTACTTTGGCTGTAATGGTAGATGTTAAAAAGCTTGGGGTTTATATTTCAAGAGCCTAGGGGGAATATAGAAAACAAAGGAGATAATATGTGAGAGCTGAGGAGATGTGCTAATGAGAGATATCAAAGACTAAAGTAATATAAACTCAGATTGATGTTATCTGGAGGTGGGGGGTGAGGGAAAGAGAAACTCAGACCAACAAGCTTTAACTTAGCTGAGGTTTCTGAAAACTCAGAATGGATATAGGAGAAACTGAACTATTTAATCCTAAACTGTACTTTGAAATCACTCTGAAGTATATCTTATCTCAACATACAACTCACCATTGCGAGGCACATTTTATAACAGCCTTCATAACAGTAAGAGATTATGTACTTTTTGACAGAGAGATGAATCGATTTGTGGAACTGGAAGGTTAATCTTAGGCTCAGTTACAGGATCCAGACATTTTATGGTACTCGGATTACAGTCCTGTTTTTTTTGTCGTCAGAGGGCAGGGTTTGGCTGAGCCAAAATGCAGCTGTACTGGGATCCAACACCTCTCTCAAGCTGCTATCTTGCTCTCCAGAATCTCATCTTTCATTTAAAAATAAAGTTTCTGAAAGTTACAGTTGCAAAGGAAACCTTAAAAATGGGAACAGAGTGTAACCAATGCAAAGATGCCTGTGTGAATATGCAGAGACCCTGACATAATAGCTCTGTGAAGTATGAGTTGTTCATCTTACTGAAGATGAACACATTTTTATTTATCCCAGTGGCACGTGAACATAAACAAGGCAAGGAATAACACACATGCACACAAACGGCTGAGACAGTCAGTGGCTTCTCCATAAGCAGTGTTCTGCTTGAGAAGGTCTCTAGCTGAATGTTGAAAGAGAAGCTTATATGCAGCATCCTCTGAGATTGCAGAGGAGCAGAGCAGCACAGCAGATCATGCTGTACCTGAATCAGTTAAGCTTGCTCCAGAGTCAGAATGAGAACCCAAAGCCAGGCAACTTTTCCTCCAGACTGGCACTGGCATGGATGGTCCTGGGAGGGGACTCTCTCTTGCAGTGAATTGGCGATGGTCTCAGCTGGGTGTATGGAGCAGTGTTTAGATGGTACTCCTATGCAGTTAGCAATGGAGTGCACCAGACCATGTGTTCTTGAATGACAGTAAATATGGCATTTCCTGTAATGTGATGATCAATTTGTTAGCTGCATTCTGACACAGAGATGTCACCTGGAACTAGCAGCTATACAGATTTGGTTGCTTTTGCTGTACTGGTGATAATTCTCACTATGCTTGCTTTTTGGTGTGATCAGAGTTTAACCAAACTGGGCTACGGAATTGACTAACTGCATAGTAGAAAGTGAGAGAGTGAGCCCTGAGCTAGGCAGTTTACACATTGGTCATTTAAGTGGACCCTACCAGCTTGTTCAGGAGACAGCTTTTGCTCTGTATTAGATATGTGGTGACAATATATACAGATGCTAATTTAAGTGTTGACATTATTCACTATCACCAGCTATAGAGAAGAGTTGAGATCACAGATCTGCTCAAGTATCTGAGAGTAACACCATATTCTGTCATTCTGATGCATGCAATACTTGAGAAATGCTATCACTTTTTCTCCCACCCCATCAAAGAGAAATCTAGCAGAGCCCATGGCATTTTCTGGATAAATCAAAACCAGCTCAGTGAAGCTAAGTGGCATGTTTCATTATATTTTGAACAACCACAGTTTACTGTCAGCCATCTCTCATCTGTGAGTCACCTAAGGGAGACTTACTTTGTGGATGGCACTTGAGGGAGAACCACTGCCCTTTTTCCTAGGTTCACTGCTCTCAAAGCAAGATACAGAAATAATTCATACCTTTACACTCCATGTCAGGGGCGGGCAATTATTTTTGGCAGAGGGCCACTTACTGAGTTTTGGCAAGCCATCGTGGGCCACATGACAGGCAGTCCAGGGCAGATGAATATTAATTTTATAATTTTTTTAAGGGCCCCGCAGGCCGGATAGAATGGCCTGGCGGGCTGCATCCGGCCCCCAGGCTGCATTTTGCCCACCCCTGCTCCATGTCCTTAAGCACATTTTAAGTTAACACTTAATCCAAAAATTGTCAGGAGTAAAGTGTATTCATCTTTTAATTCCTATCAGAGACATCTGAGAGAGTGCAGGATAGATACCTGGTCTTTTTTTGCTTAGATTCCTATTATTCAGAGCATCATAAGGTTTTCCATTTGCTTCCTTCTTTTTTAATATCCATATGAGAGCATCCAGGGGTTGTTTTTGATTTGGAGAACAAGGTGTTTTCAGAAGCTGTCAGCCAGCACATTGTACCTAACACAATCTAAAATTCTGTGACAAGGCAAACTGTACTTTACCATGTGCTAGCTCAGTGGGGGCCAACCTTTCTGGCAGTCATGCCACCAATTAGCCTCGCACCCCACCTGAGTGCCATTCCCATCCTCTAACCTTCTCCAACTGGCTGCTCGGCTTTCTGCTCCAGGCACCATGCTCCCTGCCTGACTTGCTGCTCTGTTTTCTGCTCCCTGCCC
>NW_017729030.1:47107025-47108380 GCF_001723915.1 Gavialis gangeticus | reverse complement strand
TCTGTCCCCAGTCTGCTGTGCACCACACGCAGAGGCAGCCAATGCCACTTGTAGCACATGTGCTAGAGGTTGGTCACCCCTGCACTAGCTGATGGAGTTGAAGTAAGCAAGCAAGTGATAAAAAGCACCTTTTTCTTGCTGTAGACAAATTATCATACACTTATATGCTGAAGTCACCAGTATACAAATAATACTCTAATAAATTTGGTTCTTTGTTTTCTTCTAAACTGATACAGCCTCTGTAGACACTAAGATATCCTCAGTACAGTATTTGCAAGAGCACAGAAACCAAAGGAAGAGTAATTCACTCAAATGCAGCAATGTAAAGATAGAAGTCATATTAGTAATGGGAGGAAGACTTGGAGGGACTTGCAAATACTTTAATATAACCGTTGATAAAAAGCACCAAAATGTAAATTGTCATTCATAGTACAGTGTTTTACAACCCTGTCAACCTATCTGACCATTCCTTATCACTGTCTTCTGTGTCTTGGTCCATCTGACAGGCTTTTCCTCATGAATAATGTTTCACTAGAGCTCAAAATTAGCAGGTTTTTTAGATCCTTTGTTTAGCTGCTCAGCCAGTTGAGATTATTTCTTCTTCCTCTTAATTAGGCTTGTGCAAAGCGGCTAGTATTTGCTTCAGATTTGGATTCGGCTGATTCAGGGGACAGCGGTTCGATTTGGTGATTCGAATCACTGTCCTGATTCGATTCGGCCGAATCTGATTTTGAAATTTGGCTGCTGCCAAATCTCCAAACTTCCGAATTGCAGAATCAGCCAGGCCCATCCCCCGCAGCCTGGCAATGGCTGCCTTGCCCACCCCAGGTCCCAGCACTTGTTAAAAAAAAAAACCCAACTCAGCGGATGCTGCTGGGTGGGGGGAGGGGGCAATCCCTGCTGCATGGGGGGCTCTGCCATGAGCCCCCCAACCCCCCCTTTCCACCCCCCCAGGTTCCCTTCCCTCTGCAGCTCTGGCCCTTTAAGAAACCCCCCCCAAAAAAGCCCTGGGACTTACTGCTCCTGCTGGTGGGGGGTGATCCCCACTGCCCCCCGCTGCCCCGTGCCATGTGGGGGGCTCTCTATGAGCCCCCAAAGCCCTGAGGCTGCTGCAGGAATGGTGAGTCCTGGGGCTTTTCTCCATTTTCTTTTCTTAAAGGGCTGGAGCTGGCCCGGGCAGGGCACCTGTGGTGGGACTGCGGGAGCAAAGGTGGGGGGGGGTTGGGGAGCTTGTGGCAAAGATACCCCTTGCAGCATGGGGCAGCAGGGATCACCCCCAACCCAGCAGCACCCAGTGAGCACCGGGGCTTTTCTTTAAAGTACTGGGAGCTGGAGCAGGCAGGGCAGCCATGGGA
>NW_017729030.1:47105983-47106587 GCF_001723915.1 Gavialis gangeticus | reverse complement strand
TCCCCAGCCTCCCTCCCCTGCCCCTAGTACTTACCAGCTTGGAGCCGGCTGCAGCTCCCTGCTGCAGCCACCAGGGACTGCCTGAATCATCAAAGCTCTACAAATCTTTCCTGAAAATTCAGAGAGCTTTGAATTGATTCAGACCCTTTAATTGGTCCCCAATTCGATTCGTATTTGGAGATTTGGCCACCAAGTCAGGCCAAATCTCCTCCAAATCGAATCACTACCCAAAGCTTCGCACATCCCTACTCTTAATGCTTCTCAGACTATGAAGCTGGCCTCCTTGGGGAGGCAAAATGCTTTGGCACCAGAAGTGAAAGATGCACACACACAATCCGAAGGGTATCCAAGAAACATGTATGAGTGTCCTTAGCCAGGCATCATCCTGGCATTTAACGTTTGAATAATTTAAATTTACAGTTGTGGCAGGCTTGCTGGGCTTTACCCAGCCCCCTGGGCTTTGAAGACCACAAATGCAATTGGTGGGGCAAAACCCACCAATCAAAGATAGACAGGGGAAGAGCCAGGAGGAGAGTCCACTTCCCCTCTACTCCACATGGCGGGGCAGGAGTGGACTTAATTAGGAACTGCAGTTGCAGCCCCC
>NW_017729030.1:47103302-47104644 GCF_001723915.1 Gavialis gangeticus | reverse complement strand
TGTGTGTGTGTGTGTGTGTGTGTGTGTGTGTGTATTAAATTTTGTACCTGGTTAAGACATCGCTTTCTGTCTCTCCTCTATTGAGACACAATAGGTGGGAGGGAACTACAAGTGACTGCATTTCCCCACCAGCACATGTACCCTGTTGGCTTTCCCCTTCTATTAGTGAGAGGGGACACTCATTTTGGGGACACTCGGGTTACACAGTATTCAGACCCTTGCATGATCCCACTGGAGGTCAAATCAGTATCAGAAAAATGGAGTTCTGGTTCAAAAGTCACCAAAAAGGCTCAGTAACAATTCTACTTTAGATTAAATGAATATAAATTAGCTAGGAAGAAGGAAACTTTATTTAAAATACTCTGGAATGAGGAGACACTTTCACGTTGATACTAAGTGGTACATAATGAACTCATCATTAATGCAAGCCCACTAAAGCCAATAGCCCTACAACCAGCCAGCCAGCCTAACAGACAGCCTTGTAGCTTTCCATGGATTGAGGGGGAGCTATTATAGCAAAATCTGAGATTAAATAGTTACATCAGAGCCACTGGCTATCATCTTTGAAAACTCATGGCAATCTGGAGAGTTCCTGGATGATTAGAAAAGGACAAACACAGTGCCCACATTTAAGAAAGGGAAAAAAAGGATTCAGGGAACTACAGGCCAGTCAGCTTCACCCTAGTCCCTGGAAAAATCATGGAGAAGATTCTCAAGGAATCCATTTCTAAGCACTTGGAGGAGAAAAACGTGATTAGGAACAGTCAGCATAGATTCAGCAGAGGCAAGTCATGCCTGACCAACCTGATTGCCTTCTCTGACAAGGTAACTGGCTCTGTGGATGCAGGGAGACTGGTGGATGTATCTTGATTTCAGCAAGAAAAGGTTCTTTGGGTGAATCTGATATATTTGATTAGACCAACTAAATAGTTGGAGAACAATTTTTAAGCAAGCTTTTGGGTTCAAAAACCCTTTGTCAGGCTAAGGAAGTTCCAGCAGTTGATGGGTGCTCTCCCTGGATGGAATGAATTCATTCTTGATTTTTGATTTCAGTAAGGCTTTTGATATAGCCTCCCACAACATTCTTGCAGACAAGCTAAGGAAGCAAGGGCAGGATGAATGGATTGTGAGGTAGATAGAAAACTGGATGGAGCATTGGGCTCAGAGAGTAGCAATCAATGGCTCAATGTCTAGTTGGCAGCCATTATCAAGTGGAGGGCCCCAGTGGTTGGTCCTAGGGCCAGTTTTTGTTTCATGTCTTCATCAATGTCCTGGAAGATGGCATAGGGTGTACCCTAAGCAAGCTGGGGGGGAGTAGTAGATATGCTGGAGGGTAGGGCTA
>NW_017729030.1:47101257-47102690 GCF_001723915.1 Gavialis gangeticus | reverse complement strand
TTGAAAAAACTCTTACGAGGAGGGTAATAAAGCACTGGAACAGGTAACCCAGAGCAGTTGTGGAATCTCTATTCTTGATGGTTTTTAAGACCCAGGTAGACCAAGCCTTGCCTGGGATGACATAGTTGGGGATGGTCCTGCTTTGAGCAGGGGTTGGACTAGATGATCTGCTGAAGTCCCTTCCAACCCTAATTTTCTATGACTATATTTAGTGGCATTTAATCTCATCTCATGCATCTTCCTTTCTTGTTTCTTTATAGTCTGACTTGAGCGTAAACATTATTTACCATAATGTCTTTGACTCTCTATGGCAAACTTTTCCCCCGGTTCCATTTGTACTTTCCTTGTTTAGAACATTAATGACATATCACACTTTCCCTGAGAACATTGTTAAATGGCACACTTACTCATGATAATTAATGAATAGGTCTAATGCTTGCTTTAACAAGGATTAACTAAGAGGCATTTCAAATACCACAGAGTACGCTTGTTGCAAGGGTGAAGGTTTCTTCACAAACAGTAGTATCATTTGGATGTAGTGGTGTGTAATTAAGGTTGTAGGCTTAGCAGGGTAAATATGTAAAATCTGAATAAATCCGTAGGGGGAAGTGGGAGAAATTTAACTTAAATGAAGAGGAATTATGACTCCTTGTTAGAATTAATGGAAATTAACTGCATTAATCCCCATAAATCAAAATTATAATATATGCCTAAGGGGTGCATTTCCAAGCACTATATGCAGCATTTATCAGCATGACTGCTATTACCAAGCACAGTGGGTAATTCCCTTTGTATCCTGCTGAAAATTACCCCCCTAGGGCTGAGTCTTACTTCGTCTATTGACATGAATCATCGGTTTCACTGATGTCAGAGTTTGGTAAGCAAGACAAACACAACCTAGCCTTTTGGCTTTCCTGTTTTAAAAGCACAGAACAATTCTATAAACCCCTTTGTCCCACTGGTGAACACTTACTTCTGAGTAGATCTATTGATGCCAAAGCATTCACAGTCTGACCCCCAATGATTTCCCCTTTATAGTTTTATAGTTTCATAATTAGTAGGGTCAGAAGGGACCTGAGCAGATCATCAAGTTTGACCCCCTGCCCTGGGCAGGAAAGAGTACTGGGGTCAAACGACACCAGCAAGGTGATGGTCAAGCCTTGTCTTAAAGACCCCCAGGGTAGGAGCCAGCACCACTTCTCTTGGAAGTTGGTTCCAGATCCTAGCCACCCTGACCGTGAAGTAGTGCCTCCTGATGTCGAATCTGAATTTACCCTCTGCCAGCTTGTGACCATTATTTCTAGTCACTCTTGGGAGTGCTCGGGGGAACTGGGACTCCCCCAATGCCTGCTGGTCCCCTCTGACTAGTTTGTAACAGGCCACTAGATTCCCCCTCAGCCTTCTCTTGTGGAGGCTGACCAGGTTCAGGTCCC
>NW_017729030.1:47094105-47094881 GCF_001723915.1 Gavialis gangeticus | reverse complement strand
CACTATGTCTGGGTTGGTGTCAGCTAGCAGGAGGGTAAGTTCCTCCTGCTTGTTTCCCATACTACGAGCGTTTGTGTAGAGGCATTTGAGGCCTCCTGTGGATGTGTGCCCTGGCGCCCTAATCTCAGCATTGCCCTGGCCCCTGTTGCTTACCTGTGTATATGTTCCGCTTGTCAGTCTAGGCTGGGCTGTACTTGTGAGTGCTGCTTGGTTTAGCGGTCCAAGGCTTCTTCTTTCCCTCGTCTTTACAGCCATCTGATATGAACTTTAATGCTGTCCTTTCACATAGCCGTTTACTGCCTGTCTTCCTAAATTAACTCGCATGCTCAGTCCCTTAAAATACTACTCCCATTTTACAGATGCAGAAAGTGAGATACAAAGGGTGTGTCTATATGAGATGTTTTACAGTGCATTAGACTAATCTAGTAAAGCATTAGACGCAGTAAAGCGTCACCATCCACACACACACAACAATTACTGAAAAGTGGATTAGTCTAGGACTGGCACCCAGGGGAGCCTGGAGCTCCCTCTGGCTGTTGCAGGTGGGCAGAGCAAGGCAGGAACAGGCCTGAACTGAACTGCTCTCATTGGGAGCAAATTTTCTCCCAACAGGTGCATATTCAGATGCATGCTGGGGCACAGTTTAATGCACCTGAATTTTCTGCACAGAAAATTCAGGTGTATTAATTGCATGTGTAGATGCACCCAAAGAACATAAGTGATTTGACAAATACCATAAAGCAACTCAGTGGCAGAGTTTGGGTTCTACCTCAAGA
>NW_017729030.1:47075691-47089105 GCF_001723915.1 Gavialis gangeticus | reverse complement strand
ATACCATAAAGCAACTCAGTGGCAGAGTTTGGGATCTACCTCAAGAGCTTCTGGATTACGTCACCATGCCCTAATATAGGCTATCATGTTGGCCCATATTAGTAGTGTGTACTTTGTAAGACAGTAAAGTCACTAAAATACTGAAAATGATACATAGGCCATCTGATTCGTAATATATGAAATATAATTGCGTAAAAGAAGCAAGGCCTGGCATCATGAAGTCAGTCTTCCAGCAAGGAGTTTTCACTGGATTCTTGCAGAAGCTCCCTGTTAAAATTCGAAATACCTTAGGTTTAAAATAAAGTCTTGTCTGATGGCCTTGTTCCTGTTGTGCTCCAGGTAATATTAATTGAAATAACATTTAAAATACACTGCATATATAGTGAGGCAAATCTTAATTTGGTTGCACCTAGTTTTAAAGTAATGGCATAAAACTATATCAAAGATAAACATAGCTGTTAGTCCTCAGTATGGGCCTTCTGAAGAATGTATGTACCCTTATACTTGAGTGGTCTTTCTAGAGATATTTTAAAGGTAATAGGATTCAGCAGGGGTGGATCCAGGGTTGGGCAGGCATGGCAGTGGCAGCATCATTCCTATTAAGATAATGTTGAGAGAGTGAATTGATTTAATGGCTCATTGTAATCTACCTGATCTCTTCAAAGCTCTTTATTCCACAGATGTTACTGACCCTCTTTTTTTATTGCTTTTGATGTTCTACCAGTCAAGCTACACTTTGTCTTGCAATGTTGCTGCCTATTAGCTGCTCCTGGTAATGAAGCTGCTGTTTCACAACCTTGCATGCTATTTTTGAATAATTCCGATGGTGTTATATTTGTTTTGTTTCAGTCTTACATGAAATGATACAGCCCTAGGCTCCTACTGTATTAGTAAATTTTCTAGTTTATTTTTAACTGGAGAAAAATATGTGTTGTTTTATATGTGATGATTAGGGATCTTGGTTTTCTGTTCGCCATGGAAAAGCACAGTAAAATATGGATTTTCTCCATAACAGAAGGGGTCCCCAGGCACCTGAAGGCATAGATGCCCCACCCCTGTTTAGTGCAGTCTGCCTGCACTTGCCTGTCACACTTTTGATGTGAACTGGTTATATAAAATGCAGGAGGCTGCCCCATATGTAGCCCTGGTGTACTGGGCCAATCACACAGCTCCAAATCACCTCTACACCATGTCCCATGTCTCATAGATGGCATCCGATTCCACTTACTACTCCCCTGGCACCTCACTAGACCGCACATGGTCTTTGACCTATTCAGACCTCAGGCCCCACTGAGTGGGCCATGGCCCCTCACTGGGCCACACTCACTCACTCCAACCCCACACTGGGCCACACTTCACTCTCTGTAGGCCTCAGGTCCTGCCCAGTAGACCTGGGCCCCTCTCTGGGCCTTTTGCCCCTCAGGCCTCAACTCCCTCCTGGTGGACCTTGGCCTCAAGCCTTTCCCTTCTATGGGGTGACCCACAAGGCAGTGGGGGCTGAGGCTTTCCAGCACCCCATCCTTGCCAATCACTGGGGAGGCACAGGTGTAGCATTTCCTAGGAGCTGCCTTGCCACAGGCAGCCCCACCCTACCATCCAGCCCCAGCAGGGCACAGTTTCAGGTCTTACCCAGGACCAGAAGGAACCTCCTTCACCCCCATAGTTCCTACCCTGTCCTCTAGGTGTTACAGGAACTGCAGTCATCAGGCTGGGCAATGTTACTCTTCCAGCTCCCCAGATGTAACTGCCAGCCCAGCTCTGAGTCTGGGTTTATACTCTGTCTGCCCAGCCCTCCTCCAATCAGGCGGTCCTCTGCAGTCAGGTAACTACCCAAGTGGGCCTGAACCCACCTACTGGCTACTCCACAGCCTGCGTGATGTTCTTAAAATGGTAGCCACAATCAGTGCACTGCCACATTCTCATTTTAAGGAGAAAAACACAGATTTTCTCCTTTAAAGGAGAAAAACACAGGAAACAGCAGGTTTCCCTTTGCAGGTTGGAACATTTCCAGGCTGGAAGATTTCCAGGCTGCAAGGGGCTGGGGGGAGCAGGAGGACGGCGGTCAGGTAGGTGTTGCAGTGTGTATGTGCACATGTACACATGCACATGGCCAGAAGGCAACCTGGAGAGCAGCTCCTGCAAGTAAGTTGTAGGGGATTGAGGCCCTCATAGTGAGGGATGGAAGGAGGAAGGGAGTTGGGTGGGGCTGGGGCTGGAGCTGGGGATGCTGCCCAGCCTGGATGATGCTTGGGGCCTGGGGCCAGAACGCAGCTGCAGGGCCCAGGCGGGGAGTGGGATGGTGCTTTGGGTGGCTTGTTGGGGGGGGCTGGCTCTCCACTGCTGCACGCATGCCTGGGGGAGGGCATGGGGGGCACATGCTACACAGATTTGTGTGCAGGGCAGGGGCGGGTGTTTGTTGCCCTGCTGCCCTCTGCCTGCCCTCTGCAACCCAGCAGGTGGGACGTGGTGTGGCAGGTCAGAGCAAGGCTGGTCAGGGAAGCTTGGTGCCACCACTGTGAGCTAAGCACTGCCATGCTAAGGCACCCCGTGCCCACCTGGCAGCAGCAGGAGGCACAAGTCTGTGCCACCATTCTCAGTGCTGCCAGGTGAGTAGGGGGTACCTTGCCATGGCAGCATTTAGCTCATGGTGGTGGCACTGATCTTCCCTGCCCCATTGGGCCCTGCCACACTGAGTCCTGCCTGCTGGGCCGTGGTGACCCCGGGTGGAGGAGCAGGGCAGGGAGTCCCAAGCCCGCAATGGGCATCCCACACCCATCCCTGCCATGGGCTCTGCTCCAGTTGTGCCACCCATGGGGAAAGGGGAGCCGGGCTCCAGGCTTCACTCTGCCGCAGCAGCCGCCACTTTCCATGGGTGGCAGTTAGGGCTCAGGCACTGCTGCGGGGGGCAGAGGGTTGTGGATCCAGGTCCCTGGCCCTGTAACCCTGGTAGCTGGGGCCCTCTCCAGCAGGGCTGAAGGGCTGTGGATTGGGAATGAGGGGCACCAGCAGGGCCAGGGTACTGTAGATGGTGTGTGAGGGGCACTGGCAGGGCTGGGGGTCTTCAGGTGGGGAGTGAGGGGCACAAGCAGGTGTGGGGGAGCTATGGTTGGGGAGTGACGGGCAGAGAGGTCTCCTGGGGTATCAGATGGTAGACAGGTTATAAGTCATAAAGCCAAAGTCTGTATTTAGTCCACAATTTTTTGTATCCAGTAGATTGTCTTGTGAGAAATGTGCACACACAGGTAATTGGGCATTTTTGTCTTTGACAGATTTTCAGTGTGCACAGATTATTCGGTGTACACAGTTGTTGTTTGGTTTCTTTTACATATTTTCCAACAGGGCATTTAGTGTACTGGATGAGATATATTACATTTCTGGAGGTGCAGGTGTAAGATCCAGGAATGGTGATGGTTCTGTTGTGGGGTGTAGTTACTGTGGGGGTGGTGAAGATACATTGGCAGGTTTTACATTTCTCATCCTGACATGGTCTGAATCTATTCGATGTGTTTTGGGCCATAGGAAGTTTGCTTCTGGTGATGAGATTGGCAAAGTTCTGCTTGTTTAAAGGCTTTGAAGGGCCAAAGCAATTATCATCAGATGTTAGTCTATCCTCCTGCATTTTCTGGTGTATGCCCATCAGTCAGTTTCACCCAAACCTAGAGACCCATTGGGCTAATATACAAAGTATGGTTACATTGCTTCCTATTGAAATGCAGCCATTTTTGAAGTGGAAAGCCACCATACAATGGGAAGCAACACAGGACTACAGAGACTTTGCCCAAGGACATTGGGGCAAACCCTTTTCCAAGTAGAAACCAGTATTTTAATTTGTTGCTTTTGATGGGAGTTTCATTGAAGGTCTCCTGTTCTGGCAGTATGTGGAAAGGTAAATAGGTGCCTCATTTTACCTTTCATTTACCTCTCAGTTTACCTTCTTCTGGTTACAAGAACTGAAATGTATTTAGTCTGGAGAAGAGAAGACTGAGGGGAGATTTGATAAGAGCCTTCAAATGCAAAAAAGGGTTGTTACAAAAATGAGGGTGGGATCAGCTGTTCTCTGAGACTGCAGGAGACAGGACAGAAAAATGGTCTTAAATTGCATCAAGGGAAGTGTTGGCTGGAGATTAGGAAGAACTTTCTAAATAAGAGCGTGATTAAATACAGGGGCAGATGACTGTAAGAGGTTCTGGAACGTCCATTTTTGGAAGTTTTTAAGTAGCGTTGGAGTGATGCTTTGGCCTTGATGATCCACGAATTATGTGAAAGGCAAGGATTTTGGGGGGTGATGTCTTTTATTGGATCAACTGCTTGGGTTAGGATAAAGTTATACAAGCTTTTGAATCCAAGGCAGTCTTGATCAGGTCAGGTTTTTAAGTGCAAATTAGACAAGCACCTAGCTCCGATATTTTTAAACAGAGATGATCCTGCCTTGAGCAGGAGGTTGGATGAGATAACCTCCTTGGGGTTTGTCTCAGCCTTTTTTTCTATTATTGTATCCCTTTTCTTATTTTGTAAACTTCCTGCATGAATTAATTCCCTCTCTAAACTGAACTGCCCCAGCCTTCTCAGTCTGATACAGAGAAGACTCCCTGAATTCCTGGCTTCATGTTTCTGGCATGTCTTTTGACATCAAACGCAAACATGGGATTACAGTTGGGGAACTGCCAATGATTTGTGAAATGGCATGACAATCATTAAACATTTTGAGAAAACCTGCCCTGGAGTTTATTTTCTCTTTGTCTGTATTTAAACTGGGTTTAACAAGTCTTCACAAAAGTATTTAGTGTGAAACTTTACGGGCACTTGTTTGTTAAATACTTAATCCACACCCACATCAACACAAAGAAATAGGCTATCTATTTTGCATATAAGAAGGCGACTTTTCATGCATAAATGTAACAATAAACCTTGTGCTTTTTGCAGGTAAATAAAAAGCACTGTAAACCTTAATCTTCCCAGAAGTAGACATTACAAACCTGGAAAAAATGAACATGGGCTAACAGGGGCAAAGAAAAACCAAAGTGCAAAAAAAGCAACTGTGTATATATTTCAAAGGCACCAAAGGAAGAAAAAAACTTTGGCTATGAATAGTGTTGTTTTGCTAATCCAATCAACATTTTAGTCACAGGTCTTATGACTTTTTCATGTGAGTGCCATGCACATACCTTTTGAGAAGAAATAACGAAGAAAAATACTATATAACGTAACACCTTGCTTATATCCGCCTGGATGGAAAATTCAGTGTCTGGTCTCTGTCTTCATCTTCAGAATATGAATTATTCCAAATAAGGTCAGTGAAGCCTTGTCTACCTTAGTTGTTTTGGACCTATAATTCCAAATGAGTATGGCTACATTAGTGGGTAACACCTGTGAAAGCTCAGATGGTACCAGTTATTTACAGCACGGGGTTGCCTAAAGAAAACTCCAGTGTTAGCAAAGCTTGAGAACTATTTGTATCCTAAATAATGTCTTCAGTGCTGCCTCCAATTGCAGTTATAAAGTTTTATTTAGCACCAGCATTACCATTGCTCCTGCTGCTGTTGCTGCTCTGGGTTATGTCAGCCAGTCACCAGCAGAGTAGTTGTAGCTCTAACTGCATGATGCTGTATACCTTGGTTTGTAAGGCAGGCAGCAGTACACATACAGTTGCTGTATTAATGGCCAGATGACTTCATCAAACACGTCTGTTAAGATGGCAACAGAAATGATCCATGATGCTCTATAGAAATAACAAGATATAGTCAAGAAGGGAAAACTGCCAATAGTATTAGATAATTAGAGCTGGGATAAGCTAAGCAATGATCCCTAGAAATAGCCAAGTTTGTCTTCACTGCTTAAAAAAAAAAATCAGCATTTTTCTTACCTCAGGGTAACAAATTTGTGAGAGCTACCCAGAGATAAAAGCATGGTGATGTCTTTAGTTTTCCTGTAAGATAAACTTGTCAAGGTCAGTCCTATTTTCTCACCTGGGAATAAAGTCTTCACTGTGATTGTGCCTGAGGACAGTTCACACTATCTGAGGTAAAAAGCATTCCTCTTTTAGCAATGAAGATAAGATAAGCTCTTGGTAAGAAGCCTTGAGATGAAATCCTGATCTCACTGAAGTTAGAGGTCCAACTACTGTTGAGTTCACTAGAGCCAGGACTTCATCTCTAAACTGGACTTTGCAGCCTACATTTTCAAAAATATGTTTCAATGTACGTGCCTCACTGTTTGACTCCTCAATCTCAGACACTTAGGCATCATGGCAATTAGAGGAGCAACAGTTTGGAGATGCAGTCAGGCAGGTAAAGATATATGGCAGCAAGTGCCCTGTGGATACTAGGGCAGTGCAAAATTTTGCCGGCTGTGTTGTTTCGATTAATTTTGAGCTCAAAACTGTGAAACTGAAACGAAACGAAGGGCTTCAAAACAGCCTCAAAACAAAACGAAGGCAGTTGAAACATTTCAAAAGTTTCAAAACGTTTTGAGTTTTGAAGCTGAAGCTTGGCTTGCCTGCAGGAAAACAGAAAGTAAGGAGAGGGAGGGGGAAGAGTGGGGAAGGACTGCTCTGACATTGACTGTGTAGCTGGCCAGTGACTGTGATCCTTCTCTGCGGTCTCTTCAGATCCCAGTGCTCTGGGGAAGGGATGGAAAAACAGCATACAGGTCAGCATTGTTTGAACTGATCTGCTTTCTGCCTTGGGGTCAGTTACTGAGCTGTCTTCCAGAAGCTCAGGACCATTAGACAACAAAGGCTACTACTACCACTGATTTGATTTCCTTCTTGCTACCCTAGCACGTGGGATTTTGCAATACCTTTTGCTTTCTTTCTAGACCCTTTTATTTTATTATTATATTCATTGATTTATTCTTTTCAGTTTCATAATTATATTGGATATTATACTATAGGATTTATATAGGAAGGCACATACACATTTATATATTTTTATACATTTATATCTTGCATATTATAATATAGAATTTGTATATGAAGGCACATACATTTATATTTTTTATACATTTACATCTTGCATATTATAATATAGAATTTATATAGGAAAGCACATATACATTTATATCTTGTTATAAGGACTAATCACTATGAAACACACCATGGAGCATGCTGGAAAGGAAGCTGGCAAGCCTTCAGGGAGGGGCAGAAGAGGAGGTTGACGAAGAGGTTTAAGTTCCCTGCCCTAAACTGAAATGTAGCCTCTTTGCTACAACTAGTAGGGATGAGGCTTCCAGTTCTACAAGCAGCAAGGCCAGGGGAGAACAGTGCCATTGCCTGTGCCTGAGTCTGCATCCCCTTCAAGAGCACTGGCTATAACCCCCAACCACCACAACAACAAGCAGCAGCACCAGCACGACAGTCTCCTCCACCCCGATTTCGCTTCCTGTGCTGAGCCTTCCAGTGCCAGAGGAAGAGCTGGAGCTGGAGCTGGAGCTGGAGCTGGAGCTGGAGCTGGAGCTGGATCTGATTGCCCTAGCAAGAGAAATTCTGGGGAAGGAGTGGGAATCATCTGAGTTTGTGCTCCATACCCATCAAGTTTTCCTAGAGCCAGGTCTCCTTCCCCAGAAGGCACTTCAGAGGCGGCTGAGGTAGAGGTCGTGGAGGAAAGCAGCTCAGCTGAGTCCACTCCTCCTGTTGCTGTGCCTCTGCCTGCTGAGGAGAGAGAAACTGCAGCATCCACACATGCACCTGCACCCAGAAGCAAGCGGGTAGTGTGGTCTGGGAATATTTTGAGCGGGCAGATGTCCCACATATGCAGTCTGCCTCCATTGCTGAGCCAAAACCAGCTGGGGCAAGAGAACAAAAGACATGAGCACCACAGGGATCCTGATGCATCTCTGCTGGCACCACCCCCTTGCCCTTGCTCCTGCTCAGCCTGACACCAGCAGGAGCATGTCCAAAGAGAAGTCCCTCTCGCTCCAAAGCCCCAGTCCCTCCAAAGCAGAAGCAGGCCATCCTGGAACAGTGGGAGAAAAGCGGACAGAAAGGGGGGCGTGTTGCAAGGGAGAGTGAGATCACCCAGAGCACTGGGGAGATGCTTGCTCTGGATGGCCAGCCCTTCTCCTTGGTTGAGCAGCCAGAGTTCAGGCGGTTCATGGCACTTGTGGCCCCATCATACCAAGTGGACGCATCACCACCTTCAGCAAGATGGTGGTGCCCTCCCTGTATGAGGCATGCAGGGAGTACTTGAGGGAGGAGCTGCACAAGGCAGGTCCACAGATAGCCTTACACCTCACCTCAGACATCTGGATCAACCGGGGTGGATATCACACCTACCACTCCTTCACAGGGCACTGGTGCGACCAGTCAGGCCATCAGCTCTCCTTCAAGCCGAGGTGATGGCTGAGTCCCACATGGCAACAGAGATCATGGGGCCATGAACCGCTTTGTGCAGGAGTGGCTTGCTGGGCAGGGCAAACTCACCCACAGGTTTATGGTCACCGACAATGGGGCCAATATGGACAAGGCAGTCCATGATGCCAACTTTGTTGGCATCCGCTGTGTGGCACATGTTCCACCTCATTGTCAGGGATGCCTTGGAGGGGGACAGGGCTGCCAGTGATGGTACCAGCATCACCAGCAAGCTTGTTTGAAAATGAAGGAAGGTGGCAGGCTACTTCCACCGCAGCATCAAGGGGACAAACAGGCAGAGCTGAACATCCCACAGCACAAAATCATTCAGGATGTGGAGGCTCAGTGGAAGTCCACATACCTGATGCTCAAGAGGCTGGTGGAGCAACAGAAGGCTATCCATGAGATCGCCTTGCTTAGGGAGATTGGGATCAGTGGCCCCCTTAACAGTGGGATACCATCTCCCAGATCTTGGTGGTCCCCAAGCCCTTCCTCGAGGCCACCAAGACCCTCAGCTCTGCCGATGCCCTCCTTAGCTAGGTGATCCCCATAGCAAGGGAACTTCAGAGCCAAATGGAGAGCTTCCAGGGGATCAGTGTTCCTGGCTGGGGCAAGCCACTGTTACCAGACATGCAGGCACTGGTGAGGCAGCTGAAGGAGGGTATCAGGAAACAACTTGATACCTTGTGGGCCAGTATGGTCCACATGCTGGCCGCCATGTGTGACCCGAGGGTGAAGGACAGCATATGCAGCAGCCAAAGCCTGAATCAGTGGACAGAGGTGCTGGTAAAGAGAGTCAGGGAGGCATGATGTTGGAGGTGGAGAGATGTGGAAGAGGGGGATCCACTGTCCCATGCTAGCACGCCATCCACCAGCCAGTCTTCTCCTCCACCACAGGCACTGCCAATGTGGGCCAAGGGCATGGCTTCCATGGTGAGGTCCAGAGACACCAGACCCCACCATCAGGCAGGTAGCACTCAGGTCTTGGTGGCTGCCTATCTCACCAAGGATGTGGAGCCGCTGCTGTGTGACCCCTTGAGCTACTGGGCAAGCTGCAGCCAGATGTGGCCAGATCTGGCCGTGATCGCCCAGGAACACCTGTCCTGTCCACCGACCAGTGTTCCAAGCGAGGGGGTGTTCAGCATTGCTGGGGATGTAGTGACACCTCATTGTACCTACTTGGATCTTGGTTTGGTGGAGCAGCTGGTGTTCCTCAAGGTGAACCTCCTGCTGCTGGGACTCCCTAAGCTCCAGGTGCAGATGGAGTGAATACCTCCCTCCGTCCACACCTATTTCCCTTTTTCATTTTCAAAAAGCATTTAATGCCCTGCTCTCAGAGCTGGAGGGGGCACTCACTGCATCACCAGCCAACAGGGGAAGAAAATGTCCCTGCTGAGCTTCTGTGCCAGGATGAACTTGGAGGTATGGGATGGGGCTATCGGGAAGGAGGAGACCCAGGTCCTGGGCATGACCACTAAAACTGCACTCTGCCAGGGTTGGGAGGCCTGGTGGGACTGCTGGTAGCGCGGCAGCCCCAGAAAATACCAGGACCAAGGATCCCTCGGTGAAAGGCAGGTAGGAGGTGGTATGACCTCCAGCCACCACACACATGCACACAGTCCTGGCTGGGGAAAGCCCAAACCCGTCACGTCTTCGACAGGCCTGAGGCTTGCCGGTTGCAGTGGAGTTGTGAGGCTCCAGGTGAGCTCAGCTTAGCTGCGTGGGATGCCAGCTTTTGGGTTGAAAAGCCCTTTGTCAAGCTGAGGTAGCACCTGCAGTTGGTGTGTGTGCTGTTCCTGGATTGAAGGAAGAGTAAAGAAGCCAGAGGCTGGCATGCAATGCAGGCAAGGAAACCAGTTAGTGAAAATGAAAATGGAGGTGTCAGTGGGGGAGGGACAGGCTGAGGCGTGAGGGAAGAAGGATGTAGCAGTGCAGGTAAAAGTGGAGAGGTATCTGGGTAGTCAGATGTCCGGCAGGTTGTAGTGTGTCAGCATTCCACTGTCTATATTGGGTCATGAGATTCTGTACCTAGGAGTTTGATGAAGTGCACTTGATAGGCTCATCTGTGAAAAGTGGTTTGTAAGTTCCCTTTGAGGATTAGGTCTGAGAGACTGGAGACAGGTTGTGTTCTGTTGCATAGATTTTTGGTGTGCGCTCATTCTGGTGCACAGTTGTTGCTTGGTGTCTCCATGTAATTTCCATCAGGGCACTGGTAACCAGCATTGAGGAAAAAAACAAATTCTTGAATGCCCACTTTGCTTTGGTATTTTACCGGACCATGGGGAAAGTCAAGTGAGATAAGGCTTATAGGGGACATGCTGGGACTGACAGCCTCCCCACTGCAGATGTTGAGCAGGTGCAATACTGATTAGAAAAGCTAGACATTTATAAGTTAGCAGGACCGGATGGACTCCATCTGAGAGTGCAAATGATGCTGGCTGAGGTCATCGTGGAACCCCTGGCAAAGCTCTTTCAGAATTCGTGGTGCACAGGGGAGATCCCTGACGATTGGAAGAGGGCCAACATTGTGCCCATCTTCAAAAAGAGGAAGAGTGAGGACCTGGGCAACTATGGGCTAGTCAGCCTAACCTCCATCCCAGGGAAAATCCTGGAGAAGCTCGTTAAAGAATCTATATGTGATATGCTCGCGGCAGGTAAGATACTGAATGACAGCCAGCATGGCTTTGTTGTGGGTAAGTCTTGTCTTACCAATTTCATGTCCTTCTACGACCAGGTCTCTCACCACCTGGACACGGGAGACGTGGTAGACGTTATACACCTAGACTTCCAAAAGGGTTTTGATCTAGTATCCCATGATATCCTTGTGGGAAAACTGGAAGATTGTGGGCTCAGCTGCTTGATGGTTCAGTGGGTGGGAAACTGGCTACAGGGTAGGACCCAGAGAGTTCTCATGAACAGATCTGTGTTGTCCTGGAGTGAAGTGGCCAGTGGCGTCCCTCAGGGGTCCATGCTTGGACCAGTGCTTTTCAACATCTTTATCAATGATTTGGATGGGGGAGCAAAAGGCTTGCTAGCCCAGTTCACAGATGACACCAAGTTACAGGTTAGTGTGGCCACACCAGAAGATAGGTTGCAGTTACAGGTGGACCTAGACAGGCTAGAGAGTTGGGCAGACCAGAACCTGATGAAGTTCAACACTCAGATGTGAAAGGTGCTCCATCTGGGGGAAAGCAACCCTCAACATACATACAGGCTCGGTGGTGACAGCTTGCACCACAGCCAAAAGGGACTTAGGGGTAATGACTGACCATCGCTTGAATATCAGCTGTCAGTGCGATGCACTAGCCAGCAGGGCAAACAACATGCTGGCATGCATCAACTGATACATCTCATGTAAAGCTAAGGAAGTGATACTCCTACTGTTCTCAGCGCTGGTGAGACCACAGTTGGAGTACTGTGTCCAGTTCTGGGTGCCGCACTTCAATAAGGACATGGAAAAACTTGAGAGGGTCCAGAAAAGAGCCACATGTATGATCAGGGACTTGCAAGGCAAGCCACATGAGGAGAGGCTGAGGGACCTGGGCCTCTTTAGCCTAAAGAAGAGAAGGATGAGAGGGGACTTGATAGCAGCTTACTGCTATATCAGAGGAGTGCATCAGGAGCTCGGTGAGCAACTGTTCACTAGGGCACCCACAGGGAAGACCAGGACCAATAGATGCAAACTCCTGGAAGGCCGCTTCAGGCTTAATACCAGGAAAAACTCCTTCACAGTCAGTGTGACCAGACTGTGGAATAAACTCCCTCCAGAGGTGGTGCAGCCAAGCGGAGACTAGACAGTCACTTGCTGGGGTCACTTGACCCCAGGTGTCTTCCTGCCTAGAGAGGGGGAGCTGGACCCGATGATCTGCAAGGCCCCTTCCAGCCCCTAACAATCTATGGATCTATGAATCTGTGACACCTTAGAGAAGACACAGTGAATGCTTTCAATCCACCGTATATAGTTTCTAAATATTTAAGAACTGAGTTTTATAAGCATGAGTGTACTCTGCCTGTGAAGTGTCATTTCCAGCTCTGCCTTTATACAGATGGAGAAACTGAGGCACAGAAAGGAAATGACTCACCCCAAAGTCAGTAGCCAATCCAGGACCCAGATGACATAGATTCCAGACTCAAAGTGGTATTTAATCATCTATGAATGAATCAGTATGCACATTTGGGACCTACTTTTTGGATCTTTTAAAAGTCCTTTTTTCAGATTCTGATGAGAGCCAGTAACTTTGCTTATATCTTCTAACTACAGTGGAGCCTTTTGCCTTTACAAATCAGCAATAACACAAAGGCAACAGTAAATATAGGTAGCTCACATACCCTGTTGAGGCAAAGGTATTGAACTAAGCAGTGTTTTTCAAACTGAATACTTCATTCACCAAAAATTGCAGTGGCATTACACTGAAACTCTTTGTTATTGATGTTCCTTCAAAAAAAAAAGGGAAAATAAATGTTTGCAGCAAGTAAAGTGTTTTTTAGGAACAGGTTGCTTCCACATTTTTTAAATGAAACAATTTGGCATTTCATTTATAATATTTCCAGATTCATTTGAGCTAAATTTAATTTTAAAAAAGAGAGCTAAAAACGCCTGAAAAAGAGATTCTTTCATCTGTACCAAAACAATATTTTCTTGGTTTTCACTTCAGTGAGACAAGCCAGAAAAAAATGTTTCAGACTGACCTGCAAATAAATTGCTTCTTTTGAACTGTCTGTGTTTCCAAAACAAAAAAAACCCAACAGAAAACCCTCATTATTCTCTTAGCCGTACAAGGACCATAAGAACTGTACACGTCTCACTGGATGTTTGCAACCTGCCCAGGACACAGCTGGGACCCAAATATATGCCCACAAGCATAAGAAGCAGGTTTGCTAGGTATTCCTGATCCCAGCTGGAAGTGACACGCAACAGATTGTTTTGCGTCCCCTCAGAGGAAGTGTCAGGAAAAGCTGGTCCCAGAGCAAGGAGCATCCTGGTAGATTGCCAGCTTGAGGAGCTTCTCAATAGAGCCCATGGACTGGCCCCAGTCTGCATTAAGGCTAGGGACAGACATTACACAT
>NW_017729030.1:47070173-47070691 GCF_001723915.1 Gavialis gangeticus | reverse complement strand
GGTTTAAACCTGGAACAGAACAGATGTTCAGTGCAGATAAACCAGTTTGAAAATGGCTGAAACCAGTTTGAGATAAATCTGGTTGAACGTAGTATTAGATTTAATTGATTTGAGTCAAACAGGTTTATGCAATGTCTGTCCCAGATCCCTTCCTGGTTTAAGTTAAACGAAACTCCCCCAGCATCCCAATATGCTCTTTTGGCTGGGCAGGGCTCTCTGCTCCACAGCAGGGCTGGCCCTTCCCCTCTGTTCCCTGTCTGCAGCTCCTGCAGAGACTGCAGTTGTCTGCCTGGCTTCCCCCTGCTCCCCACCCCTCCCCTCACCACTCCCTCCTAAGCAGGGATCCCCTGTCCCCTCTGCCTTACACAGACACTTCTCAGTACTAGCTAGCAGACCACATGCTGGCTACGGTCCGTGCTGTGGCAGACGGGACAAAGGCAGAATCAATAGATAGTTGGTAATGCCCCTCTGTTGTTTTCTAATGGACTGATAAACACTGAGTTAGGGGTGATAAACGC
>NW_017729030.1:47063053-47070162 GCF_001723915.1 Gavialis gangeticus | reverse complement strand
GGGGGGGCTGGACTCGATGATCTTCCGAGGTCCCTTCCAATCCTAATGTCTATGAAATCTATGAATGGACACAAAATAGGCAGAGACTTTAGTGGCTGTGCTGGCATAACTAATTAACTATATTGGTATGTTGTACTGGCAAATGGTTTCAAGTATGGATGTAGCCCACAGCAGCAAAAGTCCTTGTGAGGAAAACTAGTTCCTGTGTCAAAGGTGTTTTACCAGTATAGCTATGTCTATACCGGGTGCCTTGGACACCACAGCTAATCTTGAGGACAAATCACACCTCAACACCTTTCCTGAGCAAAAGTGCTTTGGGCAGTTCTGGGCTTGCACTGAAATTGCTTTTAGAATGGAAGAGGGAAAAACTTGTGTCCCACTTCTGGCACCCTTCTCACTTTACTTTGCCTTATACTCCTAATGTTAGGGATCCAACTTCGGAAGTTTTGATACAAGGTGGAGCCACTGGGCTTGGACAGACGTGTGGCTGCTTGCCCAAGCATTTGTCTTAGCCCTGAAGCTATCAGCCACAGATCAAATGGCAAAAATGTATTGGAGATATAATCTTCCCTATATTCAAAGAGCAAATAGTTATTGTAGCTTTGTTTTTTTTCCTAGCCCTGTGTAACTGAGAAGATCTATAAATAACATGTTAGTTCTGGGAAAATCAGGGACCAGGTTTCAGCTTCTTTGATGTGACTATCAATAAAGGTGTTAGGCAGAAAGGAGGACAGGGTGTCATTTTAGAGGCTAACTCATTCCAAGGCATAAGCTTTCATAGATGACAGCCTACTTCAACAGATGGCATGCATAGCTGTCAATACAGCTGTTAACAGTGATTGTACGTGGCAGAATGTGTCTGTAACACCTGAAGTCTTCAAAAACAGTGTGTACAACCAGAGATGTATATATGGTTCCCCTCCCACCCCATTATATTCTGATTATAGTAACATATTTACGCAGTCTAAAATAATGTACTTTGGGCTATTGGTTATGACCTGAGTAGTCCTTCAGTGGAATTAACTGGATGGACATAGTATGGAGATATTCCAGCTCACTAAACAGCTGGAGTGTAGTACTGCCCTGCCTTTCACTTCAGCGATCATGTATTTCTAATTTGCTTGTAGTTGTAAAACCCAGAACCATGCCAAGACCCTGAGCATCTTCTTTTGCCTTTCTTTAATAGGAAGCTATTTAATAGGAAGCTAAGATATGTTCTATACCAACAGTAGTTAGAGAAAACTGGGATGTTCATGAAGTTCTCTTAAAGTCTCTCCTTACTTGTGTCCATTCATAAGAGAACAGGTTTATGCTTTGTTTCTGTACATGCTCAATGTGTAACATTCTAATTTCCAGGATTTGGCCTGAATAATCTACTAGGTCCTTTTGATTTTTTTGGCCTTGAATGGTCAGGTTTATTTTAATGGGTTCCCTTCTACCCTGGCACACCAGTCTTCCACACTGAATTTTCAAAGCTAGTATGCAATGATATTGTTTGTACTGGCACGTCATATACTGACTTATCACTTGAATATTGAAACATTGCTGGAGTAGTCAAACCTTTTTTACCATAGTGCTGCAGAGAAGAAATCACCTGAATTTCCTATCTGTTTTACATTTGATCAGATTATTCTTAACCAACCAGTGTACATTGTAGGCTTTCATCAACCTGTAATTTTAGCAGTAGCATCAGGAGTTTTTGTCATAAGCCATCTCTACTGCTTCCAGTGGAGGTTTTTGTGTTGTGATGGATACTTCTCATTTTCTGTCAATATGCAAAAATACTTTATGTGGCGAGATCATCCAGTATGGAAACACTGCAAGTTTTCTGAAATATTAAATTGTTTATAGCTTTTTGGCCAGATTTTTGCTTGAATTGAATTCTGCTTAGTTTGTGTAATGTATTCTATAACACACCCTAAGCTACATATTGTTTCAGAATGGTTTTTTTGTTCAGGCAGATATAAAAAGAAAATCACAACACTGCAGTAATACATAGGAATTGCATGAGGTTGGAGTTATTACATATTTACAAAGGAAATAATATAAAATGATTCTTATAATTTATCATCTGTACTATCAATATCTTTATATATGTTAACATTCAAACAATCTGGTTGAAGACATTGACTTACTAGCTGGTGAATGTGCTGAAATTGCCTTCACCTCTTTATAAGAAAATAAGAAATAGAGCTTATCTAGGTTATATTTGGGCTATTTAATATACCTGCAATATTATTTTGCTCTCTGTGGATTCTTTTAATACAGCTCACCCTAAAGTTAACTTTATTTACTAAAGCCCCCATTCCCCCTCCATTATTTACCCAGTCCAATTTTCATCCCATTTGGAGCCCCAAACTGTTTTTATTTTTGTACTCTACTCATTTCCTGAAATGTGAAGATTCACCCTAATCCACAGATGGAAAGGAGTATTGAATCTCTCCACACTTGAGTAATTAACTGTCTTTTGGGAGGTTTCTGACTCCCAACCTAGGGGCACTATATTACAGTTTGTCAGATAATGTTTTCTGAAGAGAGGTGGTGTGTAGGGCCACATTTTAGGCCTCCCTCCTCCAGTCTCTTTCCATGTTACAGTATATTTCTATTCCTTCCCCAGTCCCTTACTCGTTTCTTTTAGCTTTAGAATATGTCATTACTTCCCCATTTTCCTAATTATTTTGGTTCCCAACATTGTTCTTTTATTTTTTTACCCCATGATATCCCCCTTTCCATTTTTTATTTTTTCTCCTGCACACTATCAGTCAGTCCCGCTCAAATCTTCTTGGAAATTCCCAGTTTTGTGACTTTTCCTAGTCTCCTTGTACTTGTGCTTTGGTATCTTCTTTCTCCTAGGCCAGTGGTTTTCAACCTTTTTTCACTTGTAGATCCTTAAAAATTTTTGAATGGGAGTGGGTACTCCTTTGAATTGTAAGTGTGGGCATTCACATACTTTTGATTGATCAAAGTCATCTTCTGTGGGCCCATTAGACATAGTCTGGGCTCCCCCCAGGGGTCTGCAGACCACAAGTTCAAAACCACTTTTCTAGGCTTAACAGTTTGAGATTCGGTGCATCTCATTGTCCGTGTCAGTCTCAGGGTAAGATTCCAGGATGCCTTCTATTAAATTTAGTTTCTCAAGGATTTTAAGACCGTCTCTTTTCTCTTTCACAATTAGGGACCTACTTAATTCACAGTTTTTTGGATTTTGTGGAAACTGTGAAATTAGAAAAACCGTAATAAATATAAAATGTTGGCTCCCCAGTGGGAGCCAGTGGTCCTTGCTGTGGGGAGGGAAGGCGCCAGCTGGTGGGGTGACATGAAGGGCAACAGACAAGATGGCAGCTTCCCTGTCATCCCTCGTCCACCCTCCAGGGCCTCTCAAGGCAGCATGAAGGGCAATCAGCCATCAAGACGGCAGCCACCCCCTTGTCCCTCCCTTTCCCGGACTCTCTGCCAGTCAGCGCCAAGGGGTGGGGCTGCATGAAGGACAGCTAGCAATCAAGATGGTGGCTGCTCCCTCATCTCTCCTTCCCCCACTGTGGCCTCTCTGCCAATCAGTGCCATGAAATCCCCATGAAATTGGCTCTGGCCACTATGAGCAGACTGCAAAAACCCCTTTGTTCCACCACAATTTAGGTAGATCCCTACTTACAATATACGATTATAAGTGATGAATAAGGATTAAGTTTTAAAGGAAAACTTCATTTATATCTTCTACTTGCTTCTCTGAGAGATGCTCTAATTCCACTCAGTTCCTTCCTTCTCCTTAATGTTGCCTGTGATGAGTCTTAAACAGTTGTATGCTGCATCCTCCCAAAGTAGGACCAGAAGTCTGTCTAACCTTCTTCCGAATCTGCTACTTTGGTTCAAAACAGAACCAGTGTATTATCATGTGTCTGGTTTGTTTGAATTGGGGAGCTCTGTGGGCTCTGTCTACAAAGACTGTTGCTTCTATTTCCTAAAGGAAGGAATGGGATACTGCTTCAAATATTCTGCTGGGTGCTCTCCCTTCTCCATACCTTCTCAGAGTCCTCTTATTCTTATGTTATCTCTTCTCTCATGATTTTCTATAATCTTAATTTTCTCAGCAAGTTCGTTTCTTTGTTTTCTTTCAGTTGTCTTAATTTAATATAGAAGATTTGCTGCTGATCGCAGGTGTCCTTCCAGCTTTATCTCCAGGTCTGTGACCTTGCCCCCAATTTCTTTTCTCTCTGCTTTGATCTTAACAAATTGTGCTTTCACAGCAGATTTTAAAGCTTTAATTTCTGACATTAACTCTCCAAAGTTCTCTCTGGCCAAAGGGTCTGTCTTTCTCCTCTGCTCTGCTTGTTTTCTTTGCAACCTTCAGCAGCTGTCTTGGGTTCTGCAGACCCTGTGAGCTGTTCCAGCTAAGTAACTTCCAGCGAGTTTCTTCTAGGAAAGTAGCTTCACTTCCTCACATGGAATATGCATTCTACAAACAGGGGGAATACTTTTAGGGAGTTATGGGTGTTGGGGATTAGCAATGGTTGTGGATTGTGTCTTCTCTGTCATGGAGGTCTAGCTTCAGGAAGCTATCTGCTCCACTGATGTCATGTAACCCCTTGAACTATATAACTGATGTAGACAAATATCTACATTTAGTGGGCAGGGTCATGATATAGATTCAGGGATTAGGAGGAAGGCAAGGTTTCAAAATGGTCCTTGCTGTCTCCAGGTTACCTTGTTTCCGGGTACGTCTCTACTTTTCCTGGCTGTCTCTCTACTGTGGTCCAGACTCCTGGCTCTCTTTTCCCTTTGCAGGATCCCTGGTAGTCCAGTCAGGTCCGGAGATGTCTGGGATCCATGACTCACCTTCAGGTAAGTACCTTAGCCCTTGCGGGCTTGTCTCATCTCCAGGTGCCCCCTCCTGGGGCAGCCACCACTTCTCCTCTCTGGAGCTCTTCTGGCCCCACTGGAAGCCTCACTTCCGGTTTCCCTTGCTCTGATTATGGTGGAGCTTTTATCCCTTCCTTAAGGGGCTGGGTGGTGAATCGGCACCAGCACGCCACCATAAAGCAGGTCCATGCTGGGGCTACAGCTGATCCCAGCTCTTCCTGGACCCATTGTTCTTTTTTTTCCTCTCATTGTTGTGGCGTTTTTCCCTGCAGCAGTTTCGCTCCCACCAGACTTCCAGTTCTCATCAGCGTCCCACCGGCTTAGGAGCTCTTCTCTTTGGGGTAAGTTTTCTCTTGGGGCATTGCCCCTACCACAGAGGTCTAGCTTCAGGAAGTTATCTGCTCCAGTGATGTCATGTAACCCCTTGAACTACATAACTGATGTAGACAAATATCTATATTTAGCAGGCAGGGTCAGGATATAGATTCAGAGACTAGGAGGAAGGCAAGGTTTCAAAATGACCAGGAGATTTTAATAAAATAGTCTTCATTAACATTCTTAGGGAATAGGACATGGTCTAAAGCAGGGGTGCTCAACTTTCTGCTCATAGCACTATGTCATCTGGTCTGTGGGGCCCCCATGGGTCCAGAAATTTGTTGGTGGGAGGATGGTGGCATTGTCTTCTGCTGCCAAATCTCTGGACCCATGGGGAGCCCTGGGTCCTGTGAGCTGGATCTGGCACCTGATCCCAGTTTGCATGACCAAGTGTGGATAACACCCCACAAGAGGAAACCTGCCTGGCATCACTATTCTGGCATTTTTTTTCCTGGGGTAAATTAGTTATTCCAGAATAACTGATCATTCTAGTCCAGAAATACATGATTTTTTTCTGCATGCATGCTAACTGCCTGAGGGGAAAAAACACATTTATTTTGAAATAGAGTGGCCACATGGAGAATTATTCTAGAACAGTTAGTCAGGTCAATGTCCCCTTGTAAATAAGATGCAAGAGTTATTTTCAGTGCATAAGATACATATGAAGGATTTGGGTTCCTAGTTCACATTGAAGTTGATGGGAACTAGGGTGGCATTCTATTCCCTTTCCTGCCATCCAGAATTATCACCTCCTATATGTCCTATAACAGGACATAACAGCCAGAGGGTTTAATCCAGTACCTTTCATAAACCCTAAAGTCAGATGAAAAGATGGCAGGTGGCTGTCAGGAGTAAAGAATAGAGCAAATAGAAAAATTCTACATAGTCCAAAATGTATACTACTCAGAAGCCACAACTCTATTTATACCTGGACTTATAGGATAAACAACATCTGAGAATGACCATCTTGTATAGGCATTTGACTGTGACTAATTCAAGTTGGAAAATGAATTAATCAGATAGAAAAAATAATTTTGCTGTACCTGCCTCTAAAAGTGATAACATGATAGCAGGGCAAACATATTTCTTTATATTAATGGATTCCAAAATAGTAAGTCTTTCTTTTCTTTCTGGAATGCCTATTATCTTTTCCACTCCCACTATCACACAGCAAAACTTCAACGTATATATTTAGGCTTTCTAATGTAAAGCAAAAATGCCAGTATCTTTACGCATTCAAAAATGCCTGAACAAATTCCTAAAATCAAGCCAAAAGTAATACCCCTGCAAAAAACCCCAAACAAAAAAACAAACAAAAATTCAAAGAATAATTTTGTTGGTTGCACAAAATTAACCATACTCAAAAGGACTACTAGAGAAAAGAAGCTTAGATCTAACGTACCTGAGAATCTGGCCCTAATCAAAAAAAAATCATAGCTTGCTTAAGATCATATGTAGTTATTGGACTTAAGAATATGTTTAAATTAAAGTTATATTCATACAGGAATATGCCCTGTTAGCCTGATAGCAAGATTATTCTCTATTTTTTCAGAGAGCTCTAAGTATCTCATCATAGCAATGGTTATGCTGCTGGAGGAAGTTTAGATAGAAAGAGACATGGATCTATGGCATATGAAAACATTGTTGAGACTGCTGATTCTATCTTTGCAAACTAAAAAAAGTTCAGCAGCAAATTGGTATCTGAGAGATACAAGGTACCAGAAAAATGAATTGGGTAATAAAAAAAGCTTGTTTCTATTCTGGGAATGCATGCAAGTTGCAGCTTTTAAGATGGCAAATAACAGTTAAAAAATGATCTTTCCCCAGCTAGATGCAGAGAGAGAGAGAGAGAGAGAGAGAGAGAGAGAGAGAGAGAG
>NW_017729030.1:47054725-47062997 GCF_001723915.1 Gavialis gangeticus | reverse complement strand
TGTGTGTGTGTGTGTGTGTGAGAGATATCCATGGCAATTGCCACTTTTTCTTAAGTATGAATGGGAAGATGGTGTTGTTACCCATTTTGTTCCAAGCATTTAACTTTGTTTCCATTAGGAGAAACAGATAAAGAGTCAAGAGTTTCGTAGATTCATAGATTGTAAGGAGCTAGAAGGGACTTCTCAAGATCATTAGGTCCAGTTTCTTTGATTCAATACCGTTTATATACAAAGAATGTACACACAGTCCTTTTTTCCTGAACATAGTAGGAGACAATTTCTTTACTTCCACCTCTAAACCTCTTTTCAGCTAGCATCCTACCCCAAAACTATCACTGATAGCCTTTATTCAGGGTCATAAGACAAGTGTTTTCTTACAATCTTTTCTGTGTGCTTCCTGCATTACAAAAATAATTCAAATTTTGGGGTAAAGCATTAAGATCTGAGTAGTTATACGTGAGTTTCAAGCTGATAGCAAATTCTTTATTACTGCCTTAATTGTGTTTTGTGTCCAAATAGCTTACCCGTGTCATGCCCACATGCCAGTTTCTATGCAGCTCTTTTTTCCTCCTATTTATTCCAAAGAACATGCTAAATTAATGCCTTTTCTTTGCTACTTACACAGATAAAAAGGCATATATAACATGCTAAGTATGTTTAATACTGTTGTTGATGGCTCAGGACTTAGAATATGATCAATGATTCAGAAGTGTGTCTCAATAGTTTAAAGTTCCATTTTCTACTTTCTACTGACTATTCTTAAAATCATATATTTGTGGTGGTGTTAATTTCTTGCGGAAAAACTATTCTGAAAAAAAATACAAATCTGTGAAAATATTAATCTTAGAAAATGGGAATAATGGGTACTAATAATGCATGTGATTAAAACTTGGAAAAGGGCACAATTATGTAATCAGAAGAATCCTCTTGTTTAGAAAGTGCATGTAAATTATCAAGGAAACTAAAACCACAGCTATCATTGACGTAGGATCTAATTGATGCACAGTAGAAAATCTGATGGTTGACAATTTCCACTCTGTGGGCACGTATACACAAGATGTATTAACGTGCATTAGCTTAACTTAATGGGCAGTATGGGTGCGTCTCCACACATGCAAGCCCTTCCTGTGCATTAAAAACAGCTAATTGAGCCTAAATTTGATACCTGCAAAATTAGATGTGATTAAAGTGAATTTATGCACGTGTAGACGTGACCCAGCATTAACTTTAGTGCCAGGTCTGCCTAGCCACTAGGAGGCTGCCCTGAACTGAGCCCCAGGGCTTCTGGCTGGGTGCCTCACTTGCCCCAGCCTGGGCTGCCCTGTGGCAGCCCCTAGCTGCAGGCTATAAAAGGCTTCCAGCCATTATGTACCCTGGGGACCACATACCAGGACCTTTGGGTACTGAAGGACCTGTGTGCCCCAGATTGCCTCTGCCAGTCCTGTCCCCTAGGGCCTAGCTGGAGCTCCTGCTTGGCCACAGGTGAGTGTTGCAAAGGGCTGCAGCCTGCTGCTCCCCCTGCTCAGCCCTGACATTTCCCCAGGGCTGCTGGCTGGCTGCCCCCACTTGTCTCCTGTGTTTGCAGTTGCTGTGGCACATTTGCCTCTGACGTGCAGCTCCCAGTCCCCAGCTGTTCCCCTCTGCCCCACTGCTAGCCACTGTGCGGTGCTGGCCACAGATAAAAAGCCATGGGACGCGCACCATGTCCTCCCTGTCCTCCACACCCAAGCCGTCCACCCGGGGCCCCAACAGGAACCAGAAGGAGGTTGATGACCTCATGGTACTCCAGGGGGATGCAGAGGTCCAGAGGTAGTTTGCGCAGGGTAGGCACTCAAACACCCATATTTATGAGGCCCTGTTGGGTGGGATGCATGATCGAGGGCACGCCCAGATGGCACAGCAATGCCATATAAGGGTCAAGACCTTGTAGGCACAGTGGATGGCAGTGACTGACCACAATCATTGGTCTGGTCATTCCCGCAAGACCATGCCCTTTTTGAGGGAACCAACCCAGATTTTGGCACCCCAGAACCCAGGCCACAACCCTTCAGTTTACACCAAAAGGGGCGGCCTGGCTGAGTTTAAAGCACAGTAGCCTATTTTACTGCTCATTAAAATGCCATGTCAAAAACCATGCTAATATGCTATTATGTAGTAAAAACAGGCTACTACACACTAAAAAAGCATATGCTTTCATTACTGCACATTAGGGCAGCCTAATGCACATACCTCACATTAGAAGAACTAAATTTAATGCACAGTGCTAAAAGCACATTAATGAACATGTGGACGTGCCCACATAGATTTATCTCTTTGTTAAATCAAGACACTAAAATCTATGCTTCTACCTCAGCGAATAGACTGAAAAATTACTGCCAGTTTTAAACAGGCAGCTGGCAAGTGTTCCCACAATTCTTGACTTGATGTTTTAGCTTATTCAGCCAAAGAACCCTACCTTTGTTATTATCAGATACCAAAACTACTTATTTTATGAGCGCAACAATAGGAAAATAATGATAAAATAATAATAAGAAAATGAAGACCTTATCGGTCACTTCTAACATCCATGGTTAATAACAGTGAATTTAATTTGGGAAGCTTTAAAACCTGGAAGCATATTGGTGTTAAGACACTGGGACAGTTATGCTGGAAATCTACATTCATATCCCTGGAAGAAGTTAATTCGATTGTAAAAGATACTGCAGTTCTATTTTGCCAATATCTGCAACCAAGAATTTTGCAACCCTCTCTCCTTTAGAAAGACATACCAGTATTGTAATTAGTGATGGGTGAGACGGGCATGAGCCCTGGGTGTTGCCCTTGCTTGGGGGCAAGAATGTAGCTAGTGGAGCACCTTACCCTTTACCCCCAACCCTGTACTTTCCTGGTTCTGGCAGCAGGTGCTGGGTGCAAGATGGGCAGGGAGGGCAGAGCAGCAGCTGTGAGGTTGGCATTGACCAAAAGTTTGCTCCTAGGGGAGCAAAGCTCCTGCTGCAGGGGGAGGTGTCATTTACCTCCCCCCATCCCTTCCCTTCTTTTCCATGCCATTTTGGCACATTCATAATTTAAAACAGGGTCATGAATATAAAGTTTGTAAGTGTATCTCTTGTGAAATTAAGAGATTATGGATTCAGGGGTCTGCTTGTGACACCTGTACTTCCACCCACACAACAGAAAGTTAATCAGGCAGGGCTCATTTACATTTAGGCGCTTTTCCTAATGTGTATTAAATTCAGTACTTCCAATGTGAGGTACTAAACAAATGCTGCCTTAATAAGCAGTAATGAATGTGCATGGTTTTTAAGTGACAGTTGATGCACAGCAGCTTATTTTACTGCGCATTAGCATAATCACGCTTTTTTTTACATGATGCTTAATGCACAATAAAATAGGCACATGTAAATGCACCCACATTCTACCTAGCTTGGCAGCAGACACAATACATTCTTCTTGGTAACTCCTTTTAAATATTGTTTTAAAATAGGGTGCACTTTCTTTTTTACTAGAACCAACAAGAACCTTTTTTTCTTGGATTTGTTTTGTATTTGTTAAGCAGAATTTGAACAGTTACTCACAAATGTAGATATTATTGTCATTTTTAGGAGAAACCATATACATTAGTTATATTAACGTTACTTTAAAAAGGGAATCAAAATTCTGTCTACCTTTAAGGTATTTAATCAGCATCTTAATAAGCTGTCATGGAAATGTTAACAGTCATGATGCTACAGCTTCCTAGTGATAGCATCCTATTGCATTCACTAGACTTCATTCATTTTGGCACTGGGAAAAGCAGATGAAGGGTTAAAGTGCTCATGTCTTCTTGTGGCTGAAGGAAAACATGAGAGCTCAACATTTCACAGATTTCTGGGAAGCTAACAAAATGTGTGACTGATCTGCATGCCAAGAAATGGGCAAATAGCTGCAGAAAAATCACTTCAAGTCACTTCAGCATCTTTGCTGAGTCATATCACTTTCAGTGTCTGTGCAAGCTAGCCTGCACAGATTCCACAACAAGCCTGAAACTACCAGAAAGGGTTTGTGCCATCTTTAATAATTGCATGGCTAATTTAAAGCAGCTGCTTAAACAACAAATCACACTGAAAAGTGGAGACAAAAAACTATGAATCTGAAAATCTTGCAAGACCATCTGATTATTAGAACCGAATCCATTTGTATGTATGGAACTGCTAAACTGCAATGTTTTCCTCACAGAGTGTATTTAAAATGGTGGGACCGTCAATACAGACAAGTCAGAATCATTTCAGTTCCTACCAATTCATTTTTGTTTTGTAACAGAGTAACATCAGCATCTATCATCTACTTCTTGTAGGTTTTAGACTTAGACTGTGGCCTTTGGCACATTTCTGAACAAGGTGGATGGGAATATATAAATTGCCTTATGCTAGAAGTAGCACTGGGGGTATTGTGACCCACAGATATGTCTCAGAGGCAAAGTTCCCTCCTTGCTTCCACAGTACATGCCCCAGGTGGATGCTTTGCTGCTGGCTTAGGGAACAGTAAATTAGGATAACCATTGTGTCAGTTCAGCTCAGCTGTTCTGGCTGCTATGTTGGTGCCAGGGGGTGAAATCATGACTTCTACTTCCTGTGTCTCTTTGTGCACCTCCTGGTGTTGGGAAAGGGATGATCATGCAGCATCTGTAACTGCTGCCCTCCCTGAATTCATGGCCAAAGTAGCCTGTTCAAGGTGAAAAAATGGAGTTGCTTTTTGCATTGATTTCCATTTCTGTCTTGTTTCAAATAGTTGAGAATTTGTTTAAAAAAACTGGCCTTAAAAAGATAAAGATTTGGATAAACAGGTTTACATCCAAAATAAATTGTTGTAATCTTCTAGTTAGATACAGATGGAAAATAAGCCCTACCAGAAACTGAGACTAATGAATCAGGGGTTCTAATGTTATCCAAATTGAGACTCTAAGGGCAGATATACATTTGCTAGAGCAAGAACAGATATGATCCTCTTCTAATATTCTGTTTGCTTTCCTCAATCTACTTGTATCTGGCTGAGTTACCACAATCTTACACCCACCTTATGCAGATACCTGGCAAGGTTTTGAATGGTATTAGCTGGATCAGATGAGAGAGATACAGGACCGGCTGTCCTTGGCACCTATGCCTCCTCACGAGCCCTCCCAACAAATACCAGGTGCATAATTATCAAACAGGGAGGCAAAATGAAATCATGTAGGATCCACATGGTAGCATCTGAGGTACAACTGTCCACCTTCAACACCCCTTAACAGTCATCAGCAAAGAAAGAAATGGACCACCCCAAAGCAGCTGTATCTATCCTGCTGCAGTCAAGAGATGTGCTGTATCAGTGTAGCAACTGAAGGGCATTCACTGGACATTTTCTAACTTGATTCCTATCTGTCCCCCCTAATTTGAGAATTTACATATTTTAATGAGTGGCACAAGTACGAGACTTTGGTATATAAGAGGTTAATAGCAGAGAAACGCTGCTTCAACAAACCCAAGGAGCCCTACCCTCAAACCCCCTAAGCACAGCTTCCCTGAAGACTGATGAAGCTTACTAAAATCCCATAGGATGTGTATGTGGGGACGGAGGAAAGGGACATGAGGAAAAGGCTTTTACTCACATGGAAAATTATTTAAAGTTTTTATAGAAAAATATTAAGCTCTGCTTAGGCATTGTGGAAAATCAGGACCCATTGTAGACAGATATTCCCAAACCTACTGCTGACAACTTCTGTTGTCACTGAAAGAGGGCCAAATTACAAAGTATTATTTTTGGTGACTTCATCCAGGCTGAGGTTCTTTGTAACTCTATCTTATAGAGATACTTAAAGTAATTTAATATAGAAGTAGAGATGGAAAGACTTACTAAGTCATCTAGTATATTTCTTTGGCAATGCAGGAATGATTCTTATAGGACATATTGTCCAAGGTAAGGGCTTCCACCACCTCCCTAGAGACTAATGTACAAGCTAAGAGGTCTTGAAGAAGAAAGCATTACCTGCTTAAATTTGATGTTTTCCAAATTTGCCCCATAGTCCTTAATTTAAACTCCCTAACTAATGGTACCAATTTAAATATCATATTCCTTTTAGTCATCACTTTTCCTAAGATATATATTTATCCTAATCATTATGAGTGCTTGTTTGACCCCATTTGGATGGCAAAAATTGCTGTATCAGAAACACAGTTACAATGCAGTTACTCTTTTAGGTCTGTCTGTGCTAGGAAAAAAGGTTGTATTGTTATCATGTAATAGTTATCATGTGGTAGCCAGCACATGAAAACAATGGCAAGCATAGTTTTCATAAATGTTATCAGTTCAAGGTACAGACGTAGGTTCACATTGGGACATCTTCACTTGCTAACATGTTAAAACTACATTTGCCTTATCCTTACTTGGATTTACTTTATACTGTCTGGCATATGCCAGCTGACATGGGGAGAACATACCTTTGACCCTAGTAGAAGACAGGGCAGAGTGGCACCTGGCACACATTGATGTCTATTGTGCAATTTATTGCACACTAAATTTGCACGTGATGGGGGTTTAGTCCTTCAGGGTTGCAGTCTATGCCCCCTTAATTGAAACAATGAGTTTTTAATTGAAATGGTGGATTTTATTTTTCTGTCACTGTATACACATCATTGTCCTGGCAGCTGCAAGCACCTGCTGAAGGCAGAAGTGGTGAGGGTCCTGATCCATGTTTTTTGGGGGGAGCCTGTCCACCTCTCCTGCAACTGGGAGAGAAGCTGCAAGCAGGCTGAGTAGCCCCTGAGCTGCAGGGGACCCTGGTCCTTCCCTCCAGGGTGGCAGTGCCCCCCGAGGCTGGCTGGGTGGGCTGCTAGCAGGCCAGGTGCTGCCCCAGCTCAGAGGTGCCTGATCTAACTCTTCCCCGAGGCTGCCCGGGCTTCCAGAGCCCTGTGCACTGTCCCTGCTGCCTTCTCCAGCTGCCAGCACACCCAGCTGCCCTCCTGCTGCCTCTCTGTGCTGCCCCAGGGGCAAGCTAGCCTGTTCCTGGGTGGCCCCAGGTGTCCTGGTGGCTGCAGGTGCCTGGTGAAGGCAGAAGCAGTGAGGGGCCTGGTCCTTTTTTTGGTGGAGCCTGCCTGTCTCTTCCACAGCCAGGGGGTAAGCTGACAGATTAATGGCTGCAACGTTCCAAGTTGCAATGTTGCAAACTAAACTACGTTGGGATGCGGTTTAGTTTGTGACGATGCAAGCTCACTTAAAACTCCCAAAACTCATGTATGTGTAAAGTGTGACACCAGTAAGCCACACAAAGGCAAATTTTCGTCATGTGTATATGGTAACATCATCACATGGACAAAGTGCCCTGCATGTACAAAATATTTGTTGCACAATAAAAATGGCCAATAATAAGCCATAAAAATGGTCAACAAGCCATAAATTTGTTATTTGAAAAATGTAGAACATTTTTATAGCTGGTTTCTATCAAGCTTTATTTTGAATGTGTGGCATGTCAGTTAGAGACTAACTCATTCAGAGAGGCAGAAGCTTTTATAGGTAAGAGCCTACTTCATCAGATGCTTAGACATGAGTTAGTCTCATATAAAGTGTCACCCTGCCCTACTTTCTGCCTGACTTCAGACTAACATGGCTAACGATCTCTCTTATTCCTGGTGAAAATGAAGGCTGGTGGAGTTCCAACAGAGCTCCGGTTTGCAGTGAAGGCAGAAGTGACTTGTGTTTCAAATCACTGTTAGAATGGAAGTTGTAATACAGGCCTTTCTCAGACTTATGACACAACTGGTTCCTGAAAACTGCGGCTTAAATTGAAATGTTGTAACTCAGAACCAATTTTCCCATAGGAACAATGTTATAAATGGGTGACTGGTTCCTTTACAGTGCTCCATACAGCTGCGTGCAGCTGGTAAGTCTGTTGTAGTGGAAGGGGAGGAGGGAGGTGGGAGGTAGGCACAGGATGGAGCCATGGTTCATCCGGGAGGTGCGGGGAAGGAAGGGGGGCAGCTCCCACTACTGCGTGCCACTTGTCTGGAGGCCATGCAGTGGCTCTGTCCCATGCCTGCCCCGCCCTGCCTGGGTGAGCAGAGGCAGGGCATAGCCCCTGCTCCCAGCATCACCGCACCCACCCAGAGCGCTGCACAGTGCAGTGCAGCCCCGGCCCTGCCTGCTCTGTGCAGATTCGGAGGCACGCCCCCCATGCCATCCTGGACGAGTGGCAGGAGCAGCAGCTGGAGCTGAGCCACCCAACCAGAGGCTCCTGGACCAGCAGCATGCAGTGGCGGGAACC
>NW_017729030.1:47046116-47054580 GCF_001723915.1 Gavialis gangeticus | reverse complement strand
CAAGCCATGCCTTCATCCTGTGCCTGCCTCATCCTGGCTGGGCAGCACTTGCCCCAGCCCCTGTCCCAACCCCTGTCCCAGTCCCAGCCCCAGTCCTTCCTTCACTGCAGCGGCCTTGATCTGCTCCCCCACATGCCCCTTCTGTTCCCCCTCCCCTTCCACCACAACAGACTTAACAGCTGGATGCAGCTGTATCAAGCATCATAAAGTTGAAACCCACATCAGAACCTCGAAACATGGTGTCAACTTATAAAGGCTGTAAGTGCCATTTGTCGTAACTCAAAAAGTTGTAAGCCAAGGACTGCCTGTATAAAAAAGTGAAAGGAAAATAAGAGGCCCTTTAAACCTTAGCAGGCCTTTACCATTTTTTGGGAACATTTTAAATAAACACTTTTCAGTTCCATCTGCTCTTCAAGACTGAACTGTTTTGCTCAACCAGCAAATGATTATATTGCTCATCTTACAGACTGTCTCACAGACAGAACCTCACAGACTGCCTTTTCTACAGTGAAGAGATGACATTTGCTGGATGCAATATTTACAGAACTGAGCTTGGGAAAATTACAGGAAAACATTCAGCTTTTAATCTTCTTTATCAGATGCCCAGAAACGAGAGTTAGCACATGATACATTTCTTGTAAACAAATTATGAAAACCAAATCCTTTAATATCACATTTTGAGGTAATAACTGCATTGCAGGTCAAGTTTTTATAAGGCAAATATTATCTTTGCCTACAAAAAAGCACACTTGGTATAAATCTGAGGAACTTTACACAAAGCCTTATTTGAATGGATAAAGATGTATAAATTCCTCAAAATCAAATGGAATTGATACCCCGGAGAGCAAGACAGGCGAAACAGCCTACCAGCAACTCATCTACATGAAAGACCACAAAGAAACTCCAAAACCACCCACACAGCTGCCTGAAGAGTCTGTCAAGGCATGAGAGGCTGTTGTTTAGCTCATGTTGCTGTTGGAGTATGTTTGAAAAGCCAGGCAACAGCATCTGGATTTTATGAGTGGCACACAGAGATGAGAGAAATGAAACAGGGTGGGATAATGTGCCGCAGTACATTAGCAGTGTCACATTTGAGTATATCATGTCACTGATGAGATAATTGCCCAATACTGAATTTATTTCTTTAACAGGGGTGGGTGATATATGTATCAGTTCCAACACATTAGGTGCATCTATATGTGCTGATTTAAGGTGCTTTAGCCTGATTTAAGGTGCATTAAGGGTATGTGTCTACACGTGTGCAGCATACTTAATACGCCTTAAAAATGGTGATTTTAGTCTATTTGCACCTAAATTGGATACCTGCATAAAGCTAACTTTAGTCCCAAGTTGATCCGCACACCCACATTAACATGCGTTAGTGCGTGCACATGTAGGTGTGTGCCTAAATCACTGTAATGCACATTAGGCAAATGCACATTAAGTTTAGGCACGCGTAAAAAGATGTATAGGCACACCCTTTAAGTACCAAGTTAGTGTTAGTAAGGCATCCATTTAAAAGCTAAACAAGATAACTGTCCTGTAATGATATTTGCTGCATGTATTTTTTATTTTATATGAGGTGTTGAGATAGCTTCTTTTAGTGAAAATTGAATATTCGGGTTGGACATGAAGCCGACATACCATATATTTATATCAAGATAATTTACAACAGTGTTGTACACTGAAGTAGATTACAGCAGGACTCAAAGCAGCTATCTTTGGGGAGCTGCATACAGTAGAGAGCTATTATTGTCCCACACCACTGGCTGATAGGGAAGCAGGTAATATAGTCTGTTTGCCTTGAGCTATCCCAGGCTAAGCTGTGGACACATGATATGTGCACTGGTGTAATTTACACTGGTGTAGTTTCCAGCTTCCTGCCCAGCAGGGGAGCCCACCTAACAGGAGGCTCACCAGCAGCTGCCCCATACCTAGGAGAGCTCCCAGTGAACCCCCTACCAGGCAAGGAAACCCTACTTGGCAGCTGTGTGTCCTGATGTGCAAGGGTCCAGGAAAGCTCTCCTGGCTGCAGTGACAGCTGTTTCCTGGCCCCATGCACATCAGGCCCCATCCCAACATCTACCGTAGATTATTCTACTGTGCATTAAAGCATCATGTAAAAAACCATGATGTTGTATAATATACAGTAAAATAGTCAACTGTGCATTAAGCATCACTAAAAAAGCATGCAAATGTGCTACTTCCCATTAATGCAGCCTGATACACATTAATTTAGTACCTCCCATTCCGGGTTCTAAATTTAATGCGCATTAGAAAAGGTGCATTAATGCATGTGTAGATGCACCCATTGCACAGTATTTTACTGCAGTAAACCTAAAGTGCATTAATAGCATGTGTAAATGTGACCACAATGTAACTATGCCCTCTCTCTCACCAAATCAGGGTTCTATAGCAGTGTGTAAGGGGTTGATGTTGCATCATGTCATCTCCCAATTGAAGTGATAGTGTCTCATTGTTGGAAAGACCGCCTGCCACACCTTTGATGTTATGGGAGATATGTCTAGACACCCTTGAGAGACAACAGATATTGATCATAAGCTCAGGATGTTGACGGTTCTTTGCAGGGCTCCACCATTCCCATACCCTGATCTGCTGTGGCCCCAGCTGACTCCCCTGATTGTCTGGAGTGCGGCATTTTCCTTGTCCCAGCTCGCAGTGGCTTCTCCTGTTTCTTGAGGTAGTTTCTTGAGGTTTGTCCTTTTTGCCTCCCCATTGGTGTTCCTGTGGCACAGTGCTTCAGTCACCCTGTCACACAGTGGTTTTTAAACTGTGTTCTGTGGAAACCTGGGGTCATCAGGGGTTTCTCCAGGGGGCCAGTGTGCCACCTTTGCCAGGCCAGGTTGCTTGGCTCTGTGTCAGCTTACAGGATAGGGGCAGGAGTTCCACAACAAAAGAATTGAGATAAAAGGTTTCAATGACTTTGGAAAGTTTGAAAGCCACAGTTCTAGTTCGAAAGTCACAGCCTGGAAAAGCACAGGCTCAGGGGTGATCTGATGGCCACCTATAAGTTTATCAGGGGTGACCACCACTATCTGGGGGAATGTTTGTTCATCAGAACGCCCCAAGGGACGACGAGGTTGAATGGTCATAAACTACTGCAAGACTGTTTCATGCTGGACATAAGGAATAATTTCTTTACTGTCCGAGCCCCTGAGGTCTGGAACAGCCTGCCATCGGAGGTGGTTCAAGCACCTACATTGAACATCTTCAAGAACGAATTGGATGCTTGTCTTGCTGGGATCCTATGACCCCAGCTGACTTCCTGCCCTTTCGGTGGGGGGCTGGACTCGATGATCTTCCGAGGTCCCTTCCAGCCCTAATGTCTATGAAGTCTATGAAGTTCTACAGTGTAGTCAGAAATGTTCCTGCCGTGTCTTAAGTCCATCCATAAATCTAAAAATGTCCCTCCCTGAAAAGCTATGCTTTCCTAAATTAAAAAGGAATGTGATATGACACTTGCACCTAGAGAGAATTTAGCAACCATCACTCAAAGCATACTGAGAAAAATTCTGTTCTCCGTTATCCATGTGCAGCCCCACTGTATAGGCTTCAATGAGATTGTCAGATTGTCAGAGTGCTTTGGAGAGCAGGCTTTCACTGATAAAAAGATGATATTTTAAAGTGAGTTTTAAATAGATGTTTTTAGTTTTCAAATGCTTTTTGCTGGGGAGAGGGGTGACCTCTAACTCCTTGTCTTAAATGTTTGTTAAATGATCTCTTTTGTTTAGTTTATTTTGTAAATCTGAAGTAAGATGCATGGTGCCTTAAATATACACGGCCACTCTGTCTGTGTTTAATCTCCCATAACACTTTTTGTTTAAATTTGTGGGTGACTCATACTAGTGGATTTGGCCAAGCCTAGGCCGGATAGATTCTGTGCATGCCTACATGACTTGGCTTGATGTATCTATTCCCATTCCTGGCCAGCAAGATTCCCACTATCACTGTCTTGGGCTTCTTCTGAGGAGAAGTCACTCTTTGCAGAACTGTGCCAAAATATGTCACATCTTTTGATGTGAATATATGGATACAAGGGACTGTATGCATTCATTTTCATTTATGACCTCATAGAAATTATACATTAGATCAAGTAATATATTTGTGCTGTGAATTATACCCTTTCAGGGCGTGACTCTGCTGCAGTTATTCATGCTAAGGAGTCTAAGTTCCACAAGTAGCTTCATCCATTATACCTAATGAGGTAGGCAAGGGGAAGGGTCAAGAGGGCAAAACAAGCCCTAAGAAATTGAAAAGTACTTAATTAGAGATAAAGTCTTCTCTCTACTACCTGAGATATTACATTTGAATTAATGAGTTCTTTATAAAATAATATTTGGCAACATGGAAATAAAAAGAGGAAAATATTAGAGTTTTATTGCCTGGAGTTGTATTCAAGATGAATATAGTCCCCTTAGTAGTAGTAGAGAAGAATCCTTTCTGCAGTAAGATATTTTAGTTCAAAAGTATACTGCTGCCATTTTCTCCATGCTGCTGCACATTTTGCCATGTATACAACTGCAAGTGGCGCAGAGCAGTGCGCGTCAGCTCCCAGGTGGAGCAGACTTGATTAACTGAGTCTGCTGTGAAGTGGTGGATCTCTGGCATGCCTGAGAACTAAAAGGTATGTATATAAATGCCCAAAGGCTAGGTACAGATGTTACACTTAACGTATGTTAAGCATGCAGAAAGTACTTTAAAGCTGTAACAGAACAGATGTCTCCAGCACTTAAAGTGCTTTAAAAATGGCAGCTCCCACACCTATAGGTGCAGACAGACGTGACAATTTTTGCCCCTTCTGGCCGCAGAAAGTAGTTTATAACTGTGATCAAACACATGTGCACGGCTGCAGGCAGCTTAAAAAATGGCTGATTGGGTGAAAATCTGACCCCTCCTTGCATAAAGTATCAGATAAAGAAGTTTCAAAATGTAGCATCTTCTGTAATTTGTGTCTGCAGAGCTCCCAGCCTGTCACTGTTTTCAGAATGGAAGGGGGGAAAGAGGGTGGAAGGGAGTTCAGTCTGGGGGGTTTTCAGCCCTTCCCACCCCAAAGGGTGGGGTGGGTGTATTGGAGCCTACCTTGAGGTGGGAGGCTCCAATTCAACCACCCCACCCTTCCGATGACCCACAAGAATGAGTTCTCTCCACTGCCCTCCCCCCTCCCAATCTGAAAACAGTGAGCACTGGCAAGGGATCTGTGGCCATTGCTGTGGGAACCTGGCTGCAGACTCCCAGCCAGCAGCCAGATTCCCCTTCCCCCTGGAACCAGCAGTGAACATCTGTTTGGTATGGGATAACCTGTAACACAGAATGCTTTGCAAAAATTGTTCTGAGTTACAGCTGGGAGCTGCACTTCTGTCTGAACCCTAAATTAACTTTTGATGGATGCGGTATTAGATTAACCCTCATCTGCTCTCATGAAACCACAACCGCTGATGTTCTCACAGGGTAACTTGTTACCCCACCTGCATGAACAAAATGTACCAAAAACTATTTATTAAACATACAGATTGTTTGAAAGAGTATTTATGATGATTCAAACCCAAAATATTATTTAACTAGAACTATGAACAAAATTTAAACTTTTTTTAGAGTTTCAAAACATGCATGAACAATTTGCTAAGTCTGCAGTTCACAGTTTTCAAACTAACAATTACTTCCAAAAACATTTCCTAACTGTTTTAACTAAATATTGCATTCCTCACTAAGCAGCAGTGATGTACTGTGGTGCACACAAGCAAATTGCTTACAATCTTTGCATTGTTTTTGGGTTTTGCAGACATCTACCCTTGGACAAAAAGCACAACATCCACTCATGCTTGCAGAAGGCTCTACCAGGGTGCATTGTGGCAATTTGTAATTTAGGACAGTCATACCAGACTTGATGGACTTAGACAGATTACATGTATCCATCATTCTTCATTTTGTCTGTTGATCAACTGTTCTCCAAGCTCCTGCAAAAAAAAGCGCTGTCTTCTTAAATGTGATCTTTGCTTCCAGTTTGCGTTGTGGCCTAGTCAAATGATGAGGCTGGTAATGGCAGCCACATCCAGCATATTGCAAAATGGTGTCATTGGCCACCTGTTGATTTTCCATCTGCAGGTGGTCGTACAGACTAAGTGGTCATGGTCATCCACCCCACCCTTGTTTGTATTGTAGTCATGGATGATGTCTGTATTTCTTTGCTCTCCACCCACTGACATGTCATGGTGCATTCCTGACAGCAACAGCACAACTTTGGACTTCTTGGAACACAGGAAACTAGGGTCAGTTCCCCAACAAAAACAAAAATGGATGAAAAAGTTTCCCTTCTTCTATTTGCTTGAATTTTGTTTGGGAGATTGTCCTTGTTTTTCTGAATTGTACCCACATAGGTCAAGTCCTACTACAGCAGTCTGCCAGGTCAGTGCTTGTAAAGAAATTATCATGCGCAATATTCCTTCCTGTCTTGTACCAGGGATGAACCAGTTTTTCAATGACCTGGGAACCAAGATTACCTTGGCATGGAGCTTCTGGCTGCTTGCGCAGACAGGAGGAATGATGCTGCTGCATCACAGCACCACCAAATTTGCAAGCCATATTTGGCAGGCTTGTTGGGCATATATTATCTGAAGGGACAGTAACCCCTGAATGCAGTGAGCGTCTCATCAAACGTCATGTGTTTTCCTGGAATATACCATTTCCTGAGCTGCTCCGCAAATTGTGTCCAAATATCTCTGAAGGCAGCAAGCTTGTCCACAGCTCTCCTTTCCTCACATGTCAGTTTGTTGTCAAATCTCAGGTAGTTGGTGATTTGATGGAATCGTTTTAAACTCATGGTGGCATGGAAGCAAGGATGCTCGATGCATTGCTCCCACAACTCCTCCAGTGCCTCATGAACACCATATGGAACGTTTCCACCACTGTGTCTTTATTACTTTCTCTTGTTGGCTCAGCACTTTCATGAACTATGTCCTTAGCTGTTCTCTGATGATATATTAGCTGGGGACTTTTTTCCCACACTTTGCCATTCCTTCCTCTAAAGGTGTCATCATCTGCCGTGTTTTCTGGTGGTGGTGGCAGTGGTTCTACTCCATGTCATGCTGTAGCTCTCATTCTTCCACAGTGGCCCCAGACTGGTCCTCTTCCCTTTCCCACTGGAAGTGTTGGCATCACTTTTGCTTGTGGCACCAACTCCTCCACATCTGAGCTGAATGAAGCTTCCATAGACACATGGTCTTCTTGCTCTGAACAATCTCCCATGTCTGGAACAAAATCAGCATCCTCACTGCCTTGGGATAAGATTTCATCAGTGGATGTGTCATCCCCAGTTACCTGTGCAAGACAGGCTTCAGCACTGAATATGCGCTGCCTTCTCATCCTGGACTGCAGAAAAAAAAGAAAAAAGAATGATTACTGCTGAATGCATATCAATAACAATCAAAGACAAGCCTGTCCACCTATGCTGTCACAGAAGCAATTCCACCCTGCCCTATAGTAGGGCAGGTGGCACCCTCTCCTCCTGAGCACAGAAGCCAGAGACCAGCATCCACCCTTTGCAGGTAAGCCAAATGTGGGTGGATGCTGTCTGGAAACTACACATGCAGGGGCTTATTGAGAGCAGGTAAAACGGGCATGGGGGGTGTCAAGCCCTTACCATTGAAGGGGACTCCATAATGTATGCTGTATTGCAGTATGATGTTGTTCTATTTCTTCTCTGCTGTCCCTTTGCTCCTTGTCCTCACTTCCAACAAAGGCAGGGCAAACTAACTTGTATATTATGGAAGGGACAAGTGAGGCAGAGTTTTTCCATGAGAAAAGAGAGCAGAGGTGTATTTGGGTGTGATATAGGGTTGGGGTTTTTTTGGCAAAAGCCTGGGTGTTTTGACGGCCTTGCAGCCTGCAAACAAAATGGTTAGCAAAAGGGATTACCACATCTTCTGCAAAAGCAGAGTGGAGGATGGCCATCCATTAGTTACCATGGATACCTGAAGTGGCCAAACAGGTCTAGGCCTGTCATTTATACAGAAATTGCATTGGGGTAACAAGTTACTCCAATGTGTTAACATGGGGTTGAGGTAAGTTGTAAGGAGGCTGGATAATCACGTAGCCAGGGTCATTTGACCCCAGCATTCTTTCCTGCCAGGGCAGGGGGTTGGACTTGATGATCTGCTTAGGTCCCTTCTGACCCTACTAACTATGAAACTATGAAAAACACATTCATGCCTGAGGTAACATGTTACCCTGGGCAGTTTTTCATCCACAGAGAGAAAAGCATTTATGTAACCTGGCTGTTCTTCGGGGATATTGTGCACTGCACTGCCAGTGACAATGTCCTAAAAAGAAACATTTTTAGAATTAATTCACTTTACGATACTGTTCAAATATGCATCTGGAGTAGGAAATTACCCCATAGGAACGTATGAAGGTTAAAGTACTATAGGTTACAGCACTTTTCTGAATG
>NW_017729030.1:47039541-47041116 GCF_001723915.1 Gavialis gangeticus | reverse complement strand
TGAAGGTTAAAGTACTATAGGTTACAGCACTTTTCTGAATGTCTGTACAACATGCATCAGGCTTCTCCTACCATCCCAGGGGCCCCTTGCTAGGCAGCTTGCTAGCCTTGGCCAGTGCTAGTCTGCTCTGGGTGGGCACTGGTCCAGCCCTGCCCTTAGGCTGTCACAGAGAGGGCACAGAAAAAGCTCTGTCTTCTCCCTGTGCTGCCAGGTGGGGGCTGGGGGGAAAAGAACGTCTCTGCTGTACAAATCTGGCCTGGCCCACACCAAAACCTGTTCCCACAAGCTTGGGGGGGTGGGGATCTGCGTGGCAAAGAGCCTCCATTCCCCCAGATGCAGCCAGGAGCTATAGCTGTAGCTCCTGGCTGCACTGCTTTTTGCTGCATCAGGACCTATGGTGGTGGTGGTGGGGGGGGGCATAGTATCTGTTCCCACCCCTCTGGCCCCAATTCCCAACACAGCATGCTCCTTGTTGCAGCTGTCAAGAGGCTGGGGGGGGGGAGGGAGTCCCCCTGCCATGCAGACCCAGCTGGTGGGGAAGCAGGGTTGGCTCGGACAACTTTCTGGGAGGCATGTGGGAGTGCTCCCTGCTTGCTGGCTTTGACCAGTGCTGCCAGGCACCAAACCTGTCCCCCTCCCCCAATGATGAATGTCTGTTTGATTTACTTCTGCTCTAACTTATAGCACTTTAAGTAAAGCGCGATAGAGCACATCTGCCAGGGACTTTCTGAATGTCTATATTGAGCCAAATATTTCATTGCTAAAAATCCTTAATTAGCACTAAACATTTATGAGGTTAAGACACCTGAAACATTTCAGTTAGTCTGCACCTGCTGCAAGAAGACTGTTAGGCATTTTCTTTTAATAAGATACAAAATAAATTTATGGGGATCAGATAAATGTGTATGACTTTATGCTGAAACCAAAGCATACTCTTTATAACTTTGATTTGAAAAGTTGAAGATACTAGAGCAACCACAATTTGTTTCAGGTGAGTCTCTAACCTGAATGCACTATACAGGCCGTATTACCTTGGGGAGATATTAGCCTGAGCATGCTCTCAACTATACCGATTTAAAATTGGAGTGAGAGGAAAATATAACCTGTAAGCATCAGAGATCACACTTGTAGGTGCCAATTCAGAGCAAATAACCTGCTCTTGAGAGTCTTGCTGATCACAACACAGCATGAATGTCTGCAAACTCACACATACACAGCAAAGTTTGAGAAGCATTTCTCCTCTCTGACAACCTTTTATTTTACCTGGCAGTTTTAGATAGTATTAAGTGGTTATATAGTACTTCACAACTAAGTGTAAAGGAGAGTGCCCATAATCCCTGTATATTTTTTCAGCTTGTTTCCATCCCATTTGCAGTTAAAAGGGCTTCAGCACAATACCTTTTATACAACACAAATGTAGCCAACAACAAAGTTCCCTATATGAGAATCTATTACATGGCATTGGCAGCCAGCCACTTCACTTATCAGCCCACACAGCCAAGAGACTATACAGACCGGAGTAAATCACCCTGCCAGTCTAATGAAAGGCATGAATTCTATCTCATACATGCTATC
>NW_017729030.1:47032770-47034541 GCF_001723915.1 Gavialis gangeticus | reverse complement strand
CACTTATTAGCCCACACAGCCAAGAGACTATACAGACCAGAGTAAATCACCCTGCCAGTCTAATGAAAGGCATGAATTCTATCTCATACATGCTATCAATAAACCTGGAAGCCTCTTCGCTGTGCAGATTTCTAGCAGACCAGCTAGTGTTAAAAGACTTACTCTACAGTTTGGTCAGCATTATGTTCCTGCCCAAATTAGACTGTATCATCATTTAATCTACACACCTTAGTTTTAGGAGAGCATAATTTGAATGTAAAGCAGGGCCTAACTACTTACTACAAGCCTTGCTCTGAAGAAGCTAGTGGTTCTGTATGCAGGTTAAAGAATGTTCTTCTTCACCTACCATTTTGATTTAACTACAATTACATCTATAGATCTAACTACAATTCAGGGTGCAGTGTAGGATGTAAACCATTGCTATTCCTTGTGGAGCTTGATGATTCCTTTCTGAACATGATTCATTTCTGGATCCTCTCTTTGGCATTCTGCCTGTGTTCCCTATGTGGTTTAACAATGACGTGCTGAGGCATCATTGTGAAGATCTACAGACCACAGATTAGGATTTGGTTGTAAAGTTTGATGTTGGGATGTGTGATCAAACCTGGGAAAGAGTTTGACTACACTGAAATATCAGAAGGGGTTTTGTGAACTTGTAGCTCAAACCAGAGTGGATTTTAGTGGGTTTCTACCATCTAGAAACGTATCTGAAGGAGAATCCTCCTAAATTCTGGATTTTGTCTCATGGCCAAAAACTTGCTGGTGGATTTAGATTCAGTTCCAGCCCCTATGAAATTTGGTGGGGGCAGATCAGATCTCAGGTTCCAGATTTCAGGCCTTTTTTGACTTGGAATTTATACAGGTAAACCAAGACATTTACTAATAGCCTGGGAAACCCCAATATATTAATGAAATTAAGGTTCGTAAAATAAGTGAGTTTTATAATAGTCTAGTATGAGGCTGGGAAACATAAATGTCCTATTAAAAAGTAAATAAAAAAAAACTGAATACATTAAAATAGGATTTATTTGCATGAGTTTCACCTAAGATTAGAGAGAAGAAGTTAGCTATCTTAGCCTGAAGTCAGGCAAAAGGCAAGGTATTTTTGCAACTTATAGACTAACTAAATCAGCTTGCTAGACAGAGATCATAAACTCTCTAAAGCTTAACGTAACTTCATCAGATTCTATGAAATATGCATAGAGCGGCGTATAAAATGGAGACAGTGAAAGAACATGCATAGAGCAGTGTGTAAAATGGAGAGAGTGATTTGAATACAAAAGTCAGGATGGAAGGGAGGCAGGGAAGACAGGGCAGGATGACAGTGCTGGGAAAGGCAAACAAGCAAGCAATAAACCCATAGGAAAAAAAGGGCCACAAAAGCTAAACCGTACTTAACACAACCCAGTCAGTGGGTCATCCAGTCAGTGGATGATTTCTTGTTCCCAAAATTTCCCATTCAAGTTGGTTTTTAAAGTTTATCTGCCTAAGAACAACCACCCTTTAGTCAGTGATGGAGTGTCCAAGTAGGTGAAGTGTTCTGCCATAGACCTTTGTGTCTTTCAGGAGCTTATGTCAGATCAGTATTCATTCATTCTTACATGTAGGGATCACCCCATCTGTCCAAAGTAGGCAGCAGAGGGACAAGAAAGTAAGTGGGGAAGCATAAATAGAACAGAGATATTCTGACTATTTCTGTACTCTTTAAACTCCACTCTTTATCACACCTTTTTCTTGATGTATTAATTGGTTTTCCATTTTTAATTTTTAA
>NW_017729030.1:47027530-47032702 GCF_001723915.1 Gavialis gangeticus | reverse complement strand
TCTTGATGTATTAATTGGTTTTCCATTTTTAATTTTTTTTTAAGTAGTTAATAAATATATGGGTAAAAAGCCCAAATTGTGCATAACGTTGAATAACATAGTGTGGAAGAAGCAATGAAATCATCTTGCTGTATATTAAAATGGGACACTAACTTGGTAAAATTGAAAAAAACAAAGAATAAAGAATAAGACCATACTGTCCAATGATGCAAGTCTGTTAGTTTTTGTTATGTTATTGCCAACATCCAAAAAGATGAATGTTTTTGACATTATCTGTCCAGAAAGATTCCTTACTCTGTTTACTGAATGGTAATCAGAATGATAAATAATTATCATCCAGTTGTTTTTCTGGATAACTGAGTTTGTATTTTACAAAGACTACCCGCTATTTACTTAAACCTATAAAAAAATCCAGGGGAAAGGGACTCTAATTAAAATGTGCTGTAAATTCTAATTTTAATTTGAATGGTTTTTAACAAATGATTCACTTGAAAGCATTGTTCAACCTGATCTATAGAAAATGTTACTTTTTACATGTCTATTAAGTAAATTTCCTGGATTGTAACTGTAGCCCATTCTCAGAAGTCAGCTTTATCTTTTACAAACTACTGAGCAGGCAGGAAAAGGCACATAAAACTGTTTGTTGCTATTGCTATGACATCAAATAAGCTTTGGGTTCCACATCAGTAGCTCTGCATCATCACAACAATGGTGCATAGTGAAGAAGGAATGAAAAAGGAAGTCTTTTCAACTGCTAGTTGGGTTCACCTCATCCAAATGTCTACCATATGGGTTCTGAGCAGCCTGAAGATTCAACTGGGGAGTTACAATTCCCCAGGCCTATTGAAGCAGGACTATCAGGATGAATAGATTCTCTGTGTCACCCCTTTCTTGTATGTGAAATCCAGCTGATCACATCTGGTGAGAATCTTGTGATAGACTATTGGAGGAGAAATCAATGGATAACCCATGGACAGTGGGAAAATGCCTACAGTGTTCCTAAATGTTCTGGTAGTCCCTAAACTATGCTACCTACACGATTTATTCACCCTCTGGGATTAGGAGGTAAAATTTTGTGTCTGGAGAAGGAAGGATGTTTTCACTAGCTGCATGGATTTTAGTGCTAGCCTACCAACTAATCTGTGGGGAAAGCCACAAATATTTCCTTCACAGCCAGAGATCAGGAGTCATAACAAAGAGAAAATAAGTACAAAAAAGCTTTGTGCAGGAGGTCAAAAGGGAACCTTGGCTGAAATGAAAAAGCAAGCAATCCCCAAATGCTTAGGCTTCCATTAACTAAAATAGATAATATAAAAACAAAACCTCTCAAACCAAATTAGCTAAAATATAGGGAACTGCTACTATAGCTTTAAGGATTTTTTTTCAGTGCACCAGTTGGTTCAGACTTGCATTTTGTTTTCTAGTAAGCAGAAGAAGGGACTGCAGTTAGCAGGTGGCTTTTAAAGATCATCTGACCCAAATTTTAATGAACTCGTAACATGATCTGTAAAGCCTTCTCTCTGCACTTGTGTATTTTCTGATCATTTGCCTCCGTGGACCTCAAAACAGTTGGAGAACACGAGTGCCAAAAATAACAACTTTTTAGCCTGCTCATGGAGAGGGTTCTGTGGGCACGTGGGTGAAACTAATGGTTGCGGTTTGTCCGCTTCATGTAGAAGTGAAAAGCTATGCATGGATTACTAATCTGCATGAACTGTCCCAATACTTTTAACCCAGGTAAATTTATCTACACTTTCCAACTCTAGCTTTACCTGGATTTAGCAGAGGTGGGGTGCTAAGCTGCTGCTGCTGCTGCCCTGCACCCTGCCTGTTGCTCCCTGACTCTGTGTGACTTCCCCATACCGTGACTACTGTTGACACCCCGCATACTCCAGGGAGTAGCCATTCTGCTGCCCTCCTCATTTTTATTCCCCCTGCCTAAATTGTCTGTTATTCCAGAGAAGCATAGCTGTGAAGCCTGAAGCTGTCACTGGCTTGTGTTTTGATTTGGCTGAGATCTCACTACAGAAGTGATATGTTGTGAGTTCAGCAACACCACTCTGGACACTGCTGTGTTGAACTCAGAGTTATTTATTATTATAACTCTCTGGAATCACATCCCGGGTGGATCTTAACAATTGCATCAGTAGATGTATGCAGATCTTATACCTGCTCTGCCTCTGATTTGACACAGTCCGCTCCTGTGGAGAGACAGGAACCAAGGATGCCCCTGGCTCCACATGGCAGAACACAGGGAGCCCCAGGGCTGCAAAACTGCCAGGAAGCAGCTGAACCCTGCAGTGCTGAGCATGAGGCTTGGGCCTTAAAGGGACAGTGCAAGGAAAACACAATAAGACATGACAAGAAGGTTTAGGATTGTTCTTCATTTGGAAAGGAGAGCTTCGGTATCTTAGTGATCCTTTGTTACGGGATTGGGTAAAGCAAGCTAAGGTCTAGGCATACCATTACACAGGTTCTCCATGGCTGTGGTGCGGCAATGCTGCTCCCACTCCATCTTTGAATGGTAGTGGTAGGCAGAGGTGTAATGTTGTAGCCGAGTGCCAAGGGCGTCTGTGACCCAGAGGCAGCGGTCACTTCTGGCTACTGCTGTGGCATTGCTGTGATTGCAGGGGCAACACGTAGGGGGTGCACGTGCACCCCTTGAGCGTGGCGGTGCACCCCCTGCAAAAAGGCACTCCACTACTGAGACCACCAGTGGTGTCTGTGGGCAGTCCATGATCCCCGCTGGCTGGCGCCAATGCTGCTGGCAGCGGCTGCGGGTGGTCACTGACCCTTGGTTGGCACTCGCCCCCCCACCAACAGCGCCATCTGCGGCAGCTCCCCTGCTTACCACCGCTGCACTCCAGCCACTCCTGCCGCTGCTGCGCTCCTGCCACCGCCGTGCCCCCACCCCAGCGGCCGGGGGCATGCGTCATTCATGAGCAATTGTGTGCCTGTGGCAGAAGTACAGGTCCAACCAGTATCTCAGAATAACATTCCTTCTCTCATACTTCCTTCATTTTCCAAATTTCCTTCCTTTTTTCTTTTTAGGTTTGCTCTTTTGGTGTACGTGTGTGCGTGCTTTTTTTTAATGAAAAAGAATACGAGCTCAGTGCCTCCTGAAGTGGTGCTCCGCATCACCGCAGAGATTTTATGCTTTTTATTTGAGAAAACCATTCTTTATACAATGAAGATCTCTCTCTGTTACAGCATGGGGAACAGTCCACAGGTTGGATTTGGCCTGTGGAGCCATGTCATCCATCCTCTAGTCCTCTGGGGGTCCCCTCCCAGCCCCTAAGGGGAACCCCTCTCAGGGGTCCAGAAATCTGGTGGCAGGGGAACAGTGGCAACATTAATTGCCATGACTCCAGGAGCCGCTTGTCCTGCTGTCAGGTTTCTGGACTTATGGGGAGCCCACCATGCTGGGTGACATGCCCCCACATACCAGATCTGGCCCATGGACTAACTCCACAGTACTCATCCTGCCCCACTTGTATTACAGTATTTACTTCTCATGCACTGAACTGCAGGGTAAGAAACTTCTATTTATTGTTGTGAAAATTGTAATGGTGCCTTTGCCTAGCATCCTGTTTGCCTACAGTTTGAGACCAGAAGTCCCTCTAAAAAGTATCTAGTTTGTATTTTGTGGTAACAAACTTTATTAAGGTTTTGACTGTTCTTCAATCTGAAGAGAGAACAGGTATAGTTATAGGTTTGTTACAGCGGGCTAGCCATGTGCTTGGTGCTTTAATTTAGAAGACAAAATTAAATTTTCTTGTTATAGGATTTTACAGTCTAAAAGACAGACCCAAAAAACAATAGGGTACATGAAAAAAATTGATTGTCAGTGAAACTTAAGCATAGGAAGTAAGCGGATGAATCATCTATGCATCTTCTTCATCTTCTATGGATGGAAGTTATTGTAGACCCAGACATGGAAATGGTGTTTTATTTGGCTGTTATTCATCTACTAAAAATCAGGTGACAAAGATTATTAATTGTGATGCATCTTTATGTAAGCTGAGAGGTAAACTGAACAATACAATGACTAACACTGATGCAGGATATAATGGCTTGTTCCTACCCACAGAACATTATGCATCAAGTTCCTGGAATGTCTAAGGAATTAATCAGCCCACTAAATAGGGAAGGGGAAAAATTGGCCTGGCTCAGAAGAAAGTACTTGGGGAAAGTACTTAGGGAAAGTACAACAAAGAGAAACAAAAGGTCATAAACCTTCATGATGTTTGGTAAGACAGGTGTTCTGTTCCTCATTTAGCATTTAATGAAGACTAGAAAAAGCTTACAGATCTTAATAAGTACTGACTAAAATATATTCAGGCAAGGAGGGAAGAATGTTGCTGGGTTAAAATGTGATAGGAAGGCAAATTTGCACACTGTGGGCATGTCCAGATGAGCATGGATGTTTGTTTTCCTGGGACAAATAGTAGTGGTGCACCTTGGGCCACAGTTACTTGTCCCCAGGGAACACCTGTGCCACGTGCACTTTGGCACATGGCAAGTTACCCCAGGAGCAGTAGGGGAGGCTGGGGCCAGCACTGTGTTGGGGCCAGCACAAATGTCAAAAAAAGTGGGGTGGCACACATGGCAGCAGCAGTCACCGCCCAAAACCGAAGCTGCAGTTGCAGCTCCCAGAGGCATCCAGGACCCCAGGCTGCTTAGCTGCTGGCCCCAGCCTTCACTACCCTATCCAGGGCAATGTGCCATGCACCATAACATGCTTGGCATGGGCATTCCCTGGAGACAGTGTGCTGCTGCTACTTGTCCCTGGAGAGACATATGTTCCCACTTGTGGGGTCATGCCCATGGAGATGATATTGATGCTACTGGCGGTGGTAGTATGGGCTGAGCTGCCAATCACCAGGGCAGCTCAGGTGCGGGTTGCTGGAGCAACCAGGTTGGTCACGTGACCAGAAGGGGGCAGGGCTGGGCCTTTATAAACAGCCAGGCCGGAGCCTGGCTGGTAGTTCCCTTCTGGCAACCTGAGGGGTAAGAGCTCTGCGGGAGAGCTAAGCTAAGCAGTGCAGCCTGAGCGCCCAGAGGGCTGCATGATGGTCAGGGTGAGGAGAAGCCTGACCAGGAGGCTGTGGGTCAGAGAGCCAGGTGGGCCTGGACTTTATGTTGTGGCTGGTAGGCTTACTGTTTTGTTAT
>NW_017729030.1:47025565-47027135 GCF_001723915.1 Gavialis gangeticus | reverse complement strand
GTGACACATGCATTCTAGGTTTTGTTTTAAATCACTTGCAATATAAGTGATTTGCTGTGATGTCACACTTTTGCTCATTGCCATAGACCATGACGACAAACCAATTAGTCACATTGTTGCTATTAATAGAACTTTTGAGAGACGGCATCTTGACATAAAATGTGAGTCAGAGCTACATATGAGGAGAAAGAAACCCAGGCTCAGGGGCAATCTCTCTGCATAACTGGCTTCCTTGACCAAAGAAATGTAAGCCACAGTTCAGAAAGAGCAGAGGTGGGAAAGAGAGCTGGGCTATATGAGGACTAGATTGTAGAGCTCCCTGCCTTCCCTAGGGATAAAGGTGGTGGAGGTCTATCTGGGTGAAAACAGATGTTGCCTTTCATTGCCTTTGTGCCACCACAAAGGCCAAGCAAACAGATGTGCCACAAATGCCTTATTGTGCAACAAATACCCACAACTTATGGCTGTGACAAAATTTATATCAATTTGTGTCACTATTTAGTGGCGGACATCTGTTTATTTTATAATGTGAGAGCACAGGCAGCCCAGAGCTGCTTACACTCCAAGCTGCCCCAGGCAGATGCTCTGGGGGCTTGAGGGGCCCAATCATATACACCCCAGGAATTCCTATGCAAGACTGGGCTTTCCAAGCCCTGGGAACACCTTCCTGGTGTTCCCTGCTTACAGAGATAGATCCCAGTCAATCTCAGGGCACATCTCCATAAGAAGGGAAAGCCAGGATTTCTCTGCTTACAAAGACATGTCCTGGAGATTGCTGGGGCATGTCTCGGTAAGCAGGGAAAGCAAGGCAGATGCTTGAGGGGCCCAATCGTTCAGGAATTCCCAGGTTGCACAGGACAGGATCCCTCAAGGCCCAGGAGAATACATTGCTCATTGTCCCACAACATCAATTTGTGGGACAATGGGTGATGTGTGCTTTACCCAGTGAAACATATCAACTTGGCATCTTGGCACAATTTATTTTGCAACATCTATTTCTAGTGTGTTTGCATAGAGCAGAAGAAGAAAGCAAGCAGGGTGAGCAAATTCAGAGAATAGAGATATAGAGTGGATATCCATATACCACTGGATTTTCTTAGTTTATGTACAAGAGATTGATCAATAAAAGTGAATCATGTTCTCCTGATCAACTGGAAGACTTAGAAAGTATCCTATGTCTGAGATGGCATTACAATGAATGTGCAGAGTCCTAACTTTGTGGTAACTTAGGTTGGGAGGGAAAATAAGAGACTCAAGATCAAATTTACCAGTCATGATTTTTAATTGTTTTCTCTGACATACTTAGTACTTGTTTAATTCAAAGAAATCATAAAAATATAATTGACCTCTAAACAATGGTTATATAATCCATTGATTTTAATCATGAAAAGCTGAGCTCAGAAACCACTATTGCTATTTCCACTATAGATCTATAAATACATTTCACTGTTTAAAAAAAACCAAAAAAAACCCAAAACCCCTTTTGTAGGTAATTTGCAACTAGCTTCTGTAATTCAGGAAAGCATCCTGTCCTGGGGCAACAGAGGCACAAGCCCCCCCCCCCCCCCCC
>NW_017729030.1:47019772-47025226 GCF_001723915.1 Gavialis gangeticus | reverse complement strand
CCCAAGGAGCCTGGCACAAGGACAACCCAGCCCTATAGAGAGAGCCCTGAAGGCAGGGCAAGCTTACCTGTTGCAGAGCCAGAAGCCGAGAGGAAGCCACACTGGAACAAGATGCCCGTGTGACTCACCAGCCAGCTCCACGTGCAGATAGAGACAGTGCAGGCAAATGACGTTATCACCAGATGCCACCTGGCCAAAATAAAAGCCAGCGGCAAAAGGAGGATAGGGGAAGCACTGCCAGGAGCAAGTGGCAAAAGTGCTCCCCACACCAGATGCAGGTTGTCCCAGCCAGCATTGATGGGCCAAGAGACAGACCCCTCGGAGGGGTTCATGAGCCCCTAGAAGGGGACAGCGTTGAAGGACACAGAGTTCGACAGATGCCAGGATCATGAGTGGGGATGGGCTGAAGCCCTATGCCCCTTTTTCTTTCCTTTCTATTTGAGTATGGGACTTCAGTTGAGAAACCCCAGAGGGACCCTTGGGCAGAGGTCAGGGCCCCTGGGACAACACTCAGGGACCAGAGCCGACAAGTGGTGTTACAAGCGGTAGTGCAATTAAGGGAGATACAAAGGAACTGCTGGGACATCCTAGTGCCCTGAGGATATTTTAACTGGACAAGGACTTCAAGGGTCCAGCAGATGATGAGGGTGCAAGGGCCAACACTAGGGGCGTTGGGTCTGCGGACCATCAAACAGGCTGTCCTGAAGGCTGGTGCATGGTTGGGGTGTGGGGGAGGTGCAGCCCCAAGAACTCCCAGTAGGGGGCATAACTGAGCCACAGGGGACTGCCAGAGGGAACCCCACCACTGGAAGAAACATTGAAGTCGTGGCAGGTGAGTTTCGGGGTTTCCTTCAGGAAGAACGCAAACCCCCACTGAAGCTGCAGGGGCAGATGCTGTGGCCAAGCCCAGGTGCACATTCCAAGGTGGCTACGGAACACGTCCTCGAGACCAGGTAGGCACACATCCATTCAGGGAAGCATTCAAGCATATGCTTAAATCCTTTCCTGAACTGGTGCTAAAAAGTTCCTATTATTGCTGCCAATCCTGTGCAATTCTTGGACTGAATGAATTAAAGGTGTGTGCCATGTCTTCAACAAGGTGATGCTCCTGGGAAACTCTTCTTTTAGATTCTCTCTCACACACATGCAATAGCATTTTCTTTGGCTGTTCTTGCTATATTAATTTAAGCTTGTAAGTTCAGGACTTCAACAATATCATATTAGCACATTATTCAATAACTTTAACTATATTATTTCCTTAATCCTAAGTCAAATTCTAGGTTTATTCATTTTACTAGGTTTAAATAAAATATGATTAATTTACAAAACATACACTGGAAAGCTAAACTGACAGTTTCACGGTTGCATCTATGGATAGTTTGCCTGGGAGCTACAAATAGGGATGGAAATAGAGAGAAATTTCTATCCTTAGTCTTACATTTACACTTGGATGACTGTCAATCATGTGAGCGCTCTCTGTAGCAAGAGCAGAAACATTCATCACATGTTTGGGATCTTCCGAACTAATAATAGTGTATGTCTGGTTTTCAGAGAAAGATATAGCTGCACTTAGAAAGGGTGTGAATCCTGTGTCCTACTACAAATAACTGTTGTGGTTTCTTTCATTCTGTTGGATTCATCACCAAAGAATAATTACTTCATGTGTAGTACACATAATAATTCAGCAAATATAATTAAGCTGTTAGCTATAGGCTGATTATACAGCACCAAACCTTAAGTATATTCAGCAGTGTATGTGGCTTACAGATGTGATTCCAGTAATAGTAAGTGAGCTCATCCTCAGTGTAGAAGATTATTCATTAGGGAGAAAATAATGTAAGTGATATAATCATTACATCACCTTTTCCTGTACATTATTCTCACTACAACTGACAGGAAAAAGATTTCTGTTTAAAGTTACATCATTTTCAAATTTTGCAGAATGAGTTTAAAAACAATGCTGTTTAAAAGTACATATTTTTTTCCAAAAGTCTCATTTGATAACATAGACAATAAAAAGTGAATAGTACACTATAAAACTATTTGCTTTAGGTATCTGTTTTCTTAGGTAGTAATTTGTTCATTGGATTATAGCATATTTAATTTTCCATTAGTATCCTTTTATCAAAATGATTGTACAAAATATTTCTTGAATTCCATATAGTGAAGGCCAATGGTTAAAAGAGTAAATATTGTTTAAAAACAAACTGTGATGAGATCAACCCTTTCAGATTAGGATGAAATAGATTATCATGTTAATCACGGAAAAAGTGAAGAGTAGAATTTACAACCTTGGGAAATCTGTGTTTGAATTATACCAAGATCAGATTCCTTTGATAAAACTGTAAGTTTTTAAAAAATAGCCACCAGAATGGGGCCAATAAAGAAGAATACTCATCTCTCCTTTCTCAAAGTTTTTATCAATGGGAATATACTGGTGTATTCATTTATTCAGAGAAAGGAAGGAAAACAACATTTATTAGGACTTTAAAGGAGCTGAGTATGTTAAAGAACATGTCAGCACTGGGCCCAGTATACAAAGAGGGAACTCATGTAAGGTGATACATGACTTGCAGACTTTGAGATTACATTGCTCCTCTATCTTTTTTTTTTTTCTAATTTTCCTGTCAGGCCCCAGTACCCAGTCTACTCAGCACCTTTAAAAACTTGTATTACAGGAGGAATCATTAATGAACAATTTAAAAACTTGTTGTAAAAAGAAGGTCCTTCTATATCTTTGTGTGACTGTATGTGTGTATATATCACATACTCGGCCTAGTTTTCAGAAGCTTTTAATTCTGGGTCTTGTAATGTTTTTGGGTTGTCCAGTTAGAATTTGTGCCAGATATTCAAAAGTGTCCAGAACCTGAGTCGCATTTAATTTTTTATTCATTCAACATTTGGCAAATTAAAAAACAAACACAGGAGATTCATAACACAAATAATAATTGTGATAGATACTGCCCACATCTTTTAGATGGTTAATGAAGCAAAGCCTTTATGTGAGCATATGGCTCAACTTAGTGTATTTTATTCTTTTTTTTCCTTTCAGTTAAACCTCCTCTTATGCTTGTGCTTGAATCTGCAAATTTGTCTACCTACTTCTTTTTATATCTATTAATCATCCTCCATATCAAAAGAAAAAGATCATGCATCTCAGTTTTTGTCATTGGGAAGCACAACCAGTCTGAATATTCAGTTATCACTGAACTGAATATTCAATATTGTTTGGTGTACACATCAAGCTGTTGCAATAGATGGTACTGTCTATTGCTGGTATTGTGGCATTATTAGTATTTGGATTACTACCAGCCAGTACAACTTCAATTCTATATGCAGTTTAAATGCTAACACGTGAATAGATAATCCTCTCAGACAGGTCAAAGTGGTCATGTGGAAAACTGTAAGCGAATGTAAAGATCTATTCGTTATTTTTTTCTAATCAACATTCTTAGTTGAATACAGGATTAGGATTTTTATGATTTTTGTTTTAATGGAGACAGTGTAGACACTTCTCAAATATCACTCATGATCAGCTAGTTGTCTTTAAATCTTTGTACTACGTGGCTGGAAAATACTCATTAACTGTGGGTATTATTATGGTCTATGAGGTCACAGAGTCCACAATCTATAAATGTAGGTTTATGTGATAGGCCAGTGGTTCTCAAAGTACTGGTGGTGGGGACAGAAATAGAAAAATACGGAGCGGAAGGTGAATGGCTATGAACACAAGTGGCTCATATAATCCACTCTTCCTACAAAACAGAGGACAGAGCAATGTGATTTTTTTTTTCAGCTATTGAGAGAGATCCAGGCACCATCCCTAAACACTGCAAAAATGGAATTTATTTTGTTAAACTGAAACAGATGATCCAGCTTTTCTAAAAAATGTTTAAGATGTCTGTATTTGTTTGAGAAGCCAATAGTTCAAATTCTGTCCTTTGAAGCACACATAAGTAGAATTAGGCCTAGAAGATTTCAGAAAAATTATCTGGTTTCACAGCAGTAGAGAGCATAGAAGGAAATTAAAAACTTTGTGCCGATGTCACCCTCTATATGCTAGCTACTGCTACTGAGCAGATTAAGAGGGGAATTTCACTGTAGCAACACGTTTCCTCCCTTCCTTATCTTCTTAAAAAGGTTTTCTATAGTTATATTTGCTGGTTGCATTCTGAAATCCCAAAATTAATCAGTCAAATTGGGATAAAACAGCTTCTAGAACATCCATGCACAGCCCAGAAGACATGAGATTAATCCACTTTTCAGATCTAATACAACTGTTATTTTTTAAATTAGAACATACCATTGAAGGTCCTGTAACGTGAGATTTCTCTGCTTTAGTATAACTTAGCAAATGTATGCATTACTCCTTAAAGGGATGCTACCTGTAGGTGTTCTTACCTCCAAAGGGCGAATAAATAAAACATCCAAGGTGGGATTATCATTCCTTTTTAAGACTCTGACAGTTAAATTCAGAAGAATCTACATTTATTGCATTACATAATACACAAAAATATTACTTTTCAATGCACTGTTTACATTGTAGGAAGAGCAGAAAGCCCATGGCATAAACCAGTGGTTCCCAATCTGTGGTAAGCATACCACCAGTGGTACTACGCAGACAACCTGTTAGTGGTGCACGTTAACAGATTTATTATAATTACTTTATATGACAAAAAATTGCTGGTGCTACTTAAGTTTGAACTGAAAAATTTGCTGGTGGTACTTAAGGTTTTAAGTCCCCCTAGCATGCCAGCATGCTTTTCAGCTCTGGGCTGGACTGTGCTGCCTGCTCCAGCAGAGCAGGTCTGGCCCTACCCCTCTGCTCTGTAGCTCGAGCAGGGGCGGGATGTGGCCAGACACTGGCTGGCATGGCCCCCTGAGGAAAAGGTAGCAGGCAGGGGGCTTATTCCCCCCTCCCTCCCCTCTTCCATTGGCATAGCAGCCCCTGTCAGGCCACCCATCTGCAGCCTGAAGCAAACAGGGAGAGGGAGGGGGATTTCATCTCCCCCTCCATCCTGTCCCACTGGCATCACAGGTCTGCAGCCAGGGCGGAGCAGCCTGTCAGCCATTCCCCGCCCCCCCCACTCCAGTGGCAGGGGAGGGAGCGTGGCCAGAGCTGGCTGGCATGGCCCCACCATCTGCTTGCCTCGCCAGTGGCTGGGGCTGTAGGGCTGAACCGGGCAGTGCTGTTAAGCAGAGGTGGAGGGGCCGGCTGGGGCTGGGCCATGGGGGCCCGTCCTGTTCCAGTGGGCTGCAGCTCAGATGGAGGCTGTGCGGCCAGATTGCTCCTGGCTCTCTGAGCCCAGGCCGGGTAGGGCTGTCATGAGGCCACAGCTGGCTGTGCAGGGCCCTCAGTGGCTGCAGCTTTGTGACAGCCCAGTCTAGCAGCATGGGCTGGGGCTGGCTGGGTAGCAGGCTACCTGGAGGCACCGGCAGGCCCCAAGCCTGGCA
>NW_017729030.1:47008066-47014772 GCF_001723915.1 Gavialis gangeticus | reverse complement strand
GCCCAGTGGCTGCAGCTTTGTGACAGCCCAGTCTAGCAGCATGGGCTGGGGCTGGCTGGGTAGCAGGCTACCTGGAGGCACCGGCAGGCCCCAAGCCTGGCAGCTGCCGCCACAGTGCCCCCTGCCCTGTGCAGCATCCAGTGGATACAGCTGCATTAAAACATGTGGGCTGTTCTGCCCCCCTCGCCTCCAGCTGCTGTGGCCGTGCTGCGCCGTGCTGCACTGCTTTGGGTGGGCAGGGGGAGCTTCAGCCCAGAGGCTTATGCCCAGGGCACAGAGCTCCAGCTCTAGGTCTCAGCTGTCTTTGATCCACTCTAGAGGATGCTCATCACAGAGGGAGGTAGAGCCAGAGCTCTGTGAGCTGAGCAGAAGCCACGGTGCTGAAGCTCCCCTTGCCCCAAGTGGCACTGTGTGGGGTGGCAGGAGCATCAGCTGGAGGTGCGGGGAGCAGAACAACCTTGCCAGCCCCAGCCAGCTTCCCCTCTCCTCCAGTGGCTACTCCCCCCTCCACTCCTGCCTCTGCTGTGCTGCTCTGGGTGGCAGGGGGGTGGGGTGGGGCAGGCAGAGCTTCAGCCTGGCAGCTTCTGCCCAGTGCAGAGCTCTGGCTCCAGCTCCAGCTGCTTTATATCCACTCCACCTGCAGCAGGTGGAGACAAGTGGGGCAGAAAAGCCCACTCAGGCTTGGTCAGCCAGCAGCTTTTGATGTGGCCTCAGCCACCAGGTGCCGCGCAGGGCAGAAGGTGTGGCAGAGGTGGCTAGAAGCTTCTGCTAGGCTTCTGCTGGCAGCATGTAGGTAGCCAGCTGCTCGTAGGGGCTAGGTATAGACATTCAAAAAGCCTGAAGCAGAATTGATCTAAGTTATGCAGTTTCCTGTAAGTGGCATATTTTAGATTGGTAGCAAACAGAACACACATTCACCCTTGGTGGGGGAAGGGGAGGGAAGCCAAACCTTAGACCAGGCTCCACCATTTTTAAACCAGTCCATGTGTGCCATACTTCTGTTCTGTTATGGGTGTAGACCAGTTTCTGATCAATTATATTTGTAAAAGTGACATGTCTGTACCTGGCTAGGGTTTCCAGCTGTGAGAGAGGGCAGACTAGTGAAGGTGACAACTTTTCCTCAGCCCTCTTACAAATGGAGTTCCTAGGTACTGTAAACCATAGGAAGACATACAGGATAGTACAAAATCTACAGATGGCCATCATTTCTGCTTATTTAAGACAGGGCTGTCCAACTGGTATCCCGTGGACCATATGTGGCCCCAAAAGGGTCAGTCTGTAGCCTGGGAGGGGGCTGGAGTTCCTGAGCTGCAAAGAAGGGAACTGGGCTGCCCATACTGCACATGAATGTGGCTGAAGGGTGAAGACGGGAGAATATTGCATATGGGGCAGGGGAGAGCCAGGCTGCCTCAGATGCAGGGGAGGGATACTTCCTGTGCATATGACTGAAAAGTGGGGGAAACTTGCTTCCTGTGTTGTGCATGCAGTGGGGGTGGAGGTACAAGGCACCCAGTATGGTGGGAGGGAGTCATGCAGCCCCTGGGTCTGTAGGCCTCACAGTATGTGGCCCCCAGCTGGCCACAGATTGGGCAGCTCCAATTTAAAACAAGAGCTCCAGAAGTTATTTTGCAGAGTCTTTCAAAATTCTGAAGACTAATCCATTTTGGGTCCCCTTCTCTTTGGTGCTAATGTATATTAATTAAAAGATGGAATAATGCAATTGGGTAGCAAAATCTGATTTGTAAAACACCATTAAAGTGAAAAGAAAGTAGAGGTAGTGACTTTGTTTTCTGCACTATGAAAAACTGACATTTGCAGGGTTTTTCTGGGTTGTGGATTGAAAGTTAGTTACTTTTCTTTAGGACAAAAAGGGTGACTGTCTTAGAAGAATACTAGAGTAAATATGGGACACACTGGAATACTGGTTAAAAAAATATTATTTTATCAGCTGGCCCTCAGCATGTGGGTTAGGGTTAGAAAAGCTCCAGATCCCTGTCAAATAACAGTGCATAGGTGATGCATAGAAGAGGCATGGGGGGGGGGCACATGCCCCCCCGAGATTAGCCACTGCTGACACTGCTGCCCGCTCACCACCCGCCTCTCGCTGCCACGGCTGCCTGCAGGCGGTCCCCACTCAGCCTGCCCTCACCTCTGATGTCACCGTGGCTCCTTGCTCGCTGCCGCCACACCCATGCTGCTGTTGCCTGCAGGCAGTCGCTGTGCTTCCCCAGCCTCAGGAGGCACAAGTTATTCATGTAACAGTGATCAGTATCTAATTGTGCCCGCCTGACTTTATGGAGTCTCTCCGGTGTGGCTCTGGATTGCACGCTAGGGGTCTGTTCTGAGGACAGCTCCTGCTGTCATGATGTGGGGTCACGTGCTCAATGGCAGATACCCTGGTACTCATCTGCCATGTCTTGGGTGTTATGTTCAGTAGAAGGGTTCCCTTCCATCATGGGGAACGCACCGGGTGTCATTACTAGCAGGCATTCCTGGGGCTCCACCTCTCCTACACTCCAGCCATGCACCAGCCTATTAGGGCTGCCAAACGATGGGCAATTCAGTTTTGCCTTGATGTGTTATCCTACTCCCTCTGCCTCTTGGGCCCTTGGTGTTTGCAACAGTCTTTACTCCTGCCACCCAGGTTTGCTCGGCTTCTCTGCGTTGGGATCTCCTGAGTGGCCCCGGCCTGCTCAGCCCTTGGCGTCTGCCCTATGGCCTCCTCTCGGGCCCCAGGGCTTCCTTTCAACAAAAAGTAACCAAAATTCCAGGGAGGGGTCTCTGCCCACTCCCACTCATGTGTCCTGCATTTGCTGGCTTTGCCATCTCTTGGCATCCTCCTTCTGGCTGACTCCCTCGCCATCTAGGGTGGTATGGCCCTTTAACTCAGGCCTCGGACCCTCCTGTGGGGTCCCTTTCTGGCTCCCCCTTGCTGGTCCAGGGTCTCTGTTTGGCCCATGAGGGCGGTCTCAGGGTCTCTGTTTGGCCCAGGAGGGCGGTCCCGAAGCTACCTACCTGCTGTGTTCCCCCTGCTGCTTTCCTGCCACCAGCTTTTATTCCTGCCAGATGACGCTCCAAAATGATGTCATCGGGGCGTGCCAGCCCCAGCTGCAGAGTAAAGCGGCTGATGGAACATGTGGATGCTCCACCCTTCTGTGGCTCATTGGGCCTGGTTGTGCCTGGAGGAGGTGAGTTTGCCCTGTTCTAGGGCTTTTCTTCTTGTCATTGCGGCGGGTTGTCTCTGCCACAACCCACGCTGGGGGAGGGGTCTCCCGCCCCTTTCTTATCGTCCCCCGGGACACTGATCATTCCCGAGGTTACTGTTACAGATACTAGACAAGAAAACGAGGCCTAGACAATGAGAAAATTGTACCAATTTGTCTAAATCACTTTAGAAAACAATTTGGTTAAACTGGTAAAGCTGTATTGTGTGGGCACTCTTATTTCACTGTAAGAATGTCTTATCAATTGAGCTTAACTTTTCAGTTTGAGGATACTGGCTTATTTAAAGAACTTATGCATACAGGTTGACCCATATTTTAATCACTACTTCAAAGCTGCCATTTATAACTGGGCTGCCAACTTAACTGCTTCACAACATAGAGAGGATCTAAACCAGAAAACTTTAGGAAAGTATTTTAAATGAAAGCAATAGGTTGCAAGGGTGATTCATCATTGAAAAAAAACTCTCAGGGAAAGTGATGAAGACATCAAGCAGTGGAAAATCCAAGTCAAGACTGGTTGCTTGTATGAAAGCTATCATACAAAAATAATAGATTCAGTATAGGGGCTACTGGGTAAAACTTTAAGGTCCTGTGATATACTGGTGGCCTAGCTGGATGACTTAAGAACTGTTAAAATGAAACTGTTCTGTAAAATAAAAAATAAAACAACTAAAATTTCAAATGTTTAGAGGGTTTTATGCTTTGTTTATATATTCATCTCCATGAATTTACATTCTAGCAATTCCTGAATTAGGCTTTTTGGGTTCTACCTGTTTTTCGGTACTTGCAACACACAGACATCACTAATGTATATAAATACCCAAGGAAAAATATTTAGTGGAAATATTTGTATTACACCTTTTGATTAAACAATGAAAATAAGGGGGGATTATTAGTGATGAAGGTGATGTACAAAAAGGTTTAAACAACATATTGTTTGTTGGCATAGGCAGACCCAGGATTTTGTAAAGGGGGGGTGTCAGAGCAGTGACTGGTGCTTCAGGGATGGCTGCACCTCAGCTCCTGGCTTCCCCCTCCCACTGGGGCAGGCAGACCACACCCCAGGAGCAGGAGCATTGGACTTGTAAGTCAGTGAAACAGATAAGACTTTTCTTTTCCCTGCTCTCAGCACCCTCTTCCTTCCCTTTCATGCTCAGCAGAACATCCCTTCCCATTCATAGATTTCATAGACATTGGGGTTGGAAGGGACCTTGGGAGATCATCAAGTCCAGTCCCCTACCCAAAGGGCAGGAAGTTAGCAGGGGACATAGGATCCCAGCAAGATAGACATCCAAATGTCTCTTGGAGGCATTCAAAGTAGGTACTTGAACCACCTCCGGTGGCAGTCTATTCCAAACCTTGGGGGCTTAACCCTGTCAGGGATGCTGATCATCAGGCAAACTAGCCTGGGCCCAGTGCTGTCAGGGACTCTGAGCAGGCAGGCCAGCCTGAGCGAAGTTCTGCAGCAGCCACACCTGCAGCAAGCCCCAGCTAATGAACTCTGCTGGAAGCACCACCTATCCTTTTAGCACAGGGGTGGGCAAAATGCGGCCTGAGGGCAGAATGTGGCCTGCCAGGCCATTCTATCTGGCCCACAAGGCCCCTAAAAAATTTAGAAAATTAATATTAATCTGCCCTAGGCTGTCTGTCATGCAGCGCTGAATGGCTTGCTGAAACTCAGTAAGTGGCCCTCTGCCCAAAATAATTGCCCACCCCTGTTTTGGCACCAGCTGGAGGCTCTGGGTCTCCAGGCCAGTCAACAGTTCTGTGTGGCAAAGTGGGTTGTATTCAGGCTAGCCGTCACTGGCTTCCCAGCTGCCTCTCGGCACGTTGTCCACCTGTCTCGCCTGTCATGACTTGCTGGAAAATTAATAAGCTGTTAAATAAGGCAGGAGGCTGCCCATTTTCCTTTGCACCCTGATATTAGGGGGGTGCCTGCAGCTCCGTACCACCCCTACACTGTGGCCCAAGCCTCACAGATGGCATCCAGATGTTAACAAGCACCCCAGCTACACACTGGACTCCAAAGTATTCCTGATGGGACCCTCCTTTGAACCCTCTGCTCAGGTGACCTACACCACCTTCATCCGGGCTGCCGAGCTCCTCATAGCTATCTTCCTCTCCGGTGTGGTCCCCCACTTGGGACCTTTGGCCATACGCAGGCCCTGGCCCTACCTCCAAGGCCAGGCGAGTTCCCAGGCCCACAACCTGGGGTGCCCCTCATGGTGGGCCCCTGGCCCTTTTCACTATCTCAGCCCTGGCCCCAGCTTGGACCAGTTGAAGGGCACTCTACTGCCGGCCTCTCTAGCCCCACAGTCTCTCTGGGTCCCTTTTCCTGGATGTGGGGAGCTGGGGTACCTCATACCACGACTGGTGTCCCAGGGTCTCACAGGGGACTCTCACTCCCCCTCTGGGGCAGCAGGTTGTGGTGCTACTACAGATGTTACCTCTACCCACCTGAAGGTGATGGCTGGGGTTAAGGCGCCCCTACTCGCCTTTCACCAGGGTGGTAACTGGTCTGGCATTTCTTGGGGGCTCCCGCACCACTGAGAGCCCCACCAGATCACCCACTTTTGGCAGAGTGCAGTTTTAGGTCATGCCCAGGACCAGGAGCCTCCTGACCATCCCCTACAGCTCTTCCCTTACCTCCAGTTCATCAGGCACCTGGCAGCTGCTGGCCCCAGGCCCTTAAAGTTGCAGGCACCCGCAGTGCCCTGCCACATTCTGCTGTAGCAAGTCTCCTGGTTCCTGACCCTTTTTTTGGCTTATTTCTAGACTTCGGCTTTGGATTTCCCAGTGATCCTTTTCCTGGCTCTTCACCCTGGTTTAGTTCTGTTTTTTGAACTTTGCCTTGTGGATTGCCCCCTGAATTGGTATGCAGCATCTGACCCCTGTATCCTGACCCTGGACTGTGTTGTGGACTCTGCTTTTGGATCTTTCTCTGGCTTTAGTATATGACTTCTGCCCTTTGACCCAGGCTCTGCTTTCCCTTGGTGGCCTAACCATCAGGCAAGACTGCCTACACCTCAGGTCTTACAATCCCCTCTTCTGCCTGCCACTGCTGCTGTCCTTGCTGTCTCTAGCTGCTGTGGGGCAGGAGAAACTCTAGAGCAGCGTTTCCTAGCAAATATGCCGTGGCACATCCAGGTATGCCACGGAATTTGGGGCTGCAGCCATGCTTCCTGCCATGAACAGACAGACAAATGGGAGGCGTGGTTCCAGCCAGTGATTTGCATCCATGCGCTGTGTTCAGTTGTGCCACCCCTCCCCTCTATGTTCAGCTGCTTGGCCTTCCCACACCTCCCCCCCGCTCTGCATTCAGCTGGTATGCTGAAGGATAGAAGAGGCCTGGTATGTGTGCTGCCAGAACCAAAAGGTTGGGAAATGCTGCTCTAGAGCTGCTCCTGTCCTGCTTCAGCCTGTGAGAAGCTGGGCTCAGCTGGGGACAGTGGCAGTGGTAGGAGGGTTCCCCATCCTTGGGC
>NW_017729030.1:47001736-47003066 GCF_001723915.1 Gavialis gangeticus | reverse complement strand
TGTCAGAACCAAAAGGTTGGGAAATGCTGCTCTAGAGCTGCTCCTGTCCTGCTTCAGCCTGTGAGAAGCTGGGCTCAGCTGGGGACAGTGGCAGTGGTAGGAGGGTTCCCCATCCTTGGGCTAGCATGAGACACTGAGGGGGAATCGGACAGGAAGGAGGAACCTGCCTGTCACTGCAGTTGCTGGTGCCCTGGCCTAAGCTTTGCTCCTTATGCATCTTGGCTGGATTGGGCTCTCTCCACCTGCAGGGCTGCCAGAGACAGTGGAGACAGCAGCAGCAGTGAGCAGGGGAGAGGAAGGGACATGCCACTGGGCATAGAGAGGAAGGAAGAGGAATTCTTACTTGATTCAGAGACTTAAAAAAAAGTCCCTGGCTGCTGCTCCAGTGGTGTGGTCTGAAAGTGGGGTGTGACTGTGCCACTGCACCCCTTCTTCCTGCTTGTTGGTTCTTTTCACACAAAGTACTTGCACCTATAGACAGCTTCTCTTGATGGCAAGAAGTTGACAATGGTAAAATAAAGACTTTTTTCAAATCTAAACAAGTGAATGCTATGTTTTCTCACAAGCTCTCCCACCACTCCCTTTGCCCCCTGCCATGTTACTGCCAATTCATATGTTAACAAAACATGAGTTAGGTCCTCCAAAAATCATTAGATTGGCTTATAATCACAAGATTTAAAAACTGTGTTAGGTATTCTTTTTGCTTGTTTTCTATTTTTTTTAGCTGTCCCATCTGGTACACTTTTGTAAAATTTACGCACCATGATAAAAGCTGAAAACTTAGTTTTCTTTCTTCAGTGAAATTTTTCATGTAATTACCAGGGGGTATAATCCAGGGGTTATAAGGAACCATCATATTGTTTAGTTCCATCACTGTTCTCACAAGAGCTAATGTCAATGACACTGATCTCAAAAATATAAACTTAAATCTTGTTGGTTTTCTTGATATTGGCACTGAAATATACTGTTAGTAAACATTGGACCCAGTCCTGTAAGCCTCCCTCATACAAATAATGCTCTTTCAATCAATGGACTAGGGCTGGTATGTAAATAAGGAAAGTTGCACTCAATTCCTGCATGCAGTATGAATATGTAATAATGGGCAGTATCAATACAGTCGGGCCTCAATTTACATGTCTGGTTTTTTTTACACGGTTTCAGTTATGCATGGTCAATTAATTGTTACCCTTTATGTTTGTACATGGTATGAATGAACTTTTACACAGTGCAGTGCGGTTGCCAAGATGCACAGATGTATCTAGAATCAGCTGGTCACTTCCTGCCCCCCCCCCCCCCCCCTGTTCTCGGTATACTGGGAAAGGGGGTTGGG
>NW_017729030.1:46989082-46996012 GCF_001723915.1 Gavialis gangeticus | reverse complement strand
GGCGGGGGGGGGACACATGCCTCCTGGATCTGCGCAGGGCAGGGCAGGGCAGGGCAGGGCAGGCTGCAGCTGTGGGCTGGAGCCGGGGCTATGTGAGGATCTAATCAGTGGGGGCAGAGCTGGGCTAGGCTTGGGGCAGGTGGCAGCAGTGTTGGAAGGGGGCTATGGGCCGGGGGGAATATACTGAAATTTGAGGTGGCTGCAGTACCTCCCATAGCCCTCTCCCAGCCCTGCCACCACTTGTCCCAAGCCCAGCCCCAACTGATAAAGCCCAGCACAGCCCCAGCTCCAGCCCACAGCTGCAGCCTGCCCACCCCAACCCTGCCTGCACAGATTTGGGGGCACACATCCACCCTGTACCCTCCCAGGGTCCGTGCAGCAGCGGAAGCCAAGCCCCTACACCCCCTGGATGAGCCACAGCTCCATCCTGCCCCTGCCCTGCCTTGGCTGGGCAGCATTTACCCTTGCCCCTGCCCCATTTCTCCCTCACTGTGGGGGGCACTGATCTGCACCCCCCATGACTCTTCCCTCTCCCCTCCCCTTCTACCACACCAGACTTACCAGCTACATGCAGCTCTCCAAGCTGCCAGCTCTGTTCCTTGCTGCCTGTGTGCTGCATTGCTGCTGCGTGCATGCATGGGCACTTATCAGCCTCCATCTGGAACCTAAACCTTTCTTTCCAATAGACCCTTGGTATCTTTTTACACAATTTCTATTTGCACAGTGTTTTATCAGGAACGTAACCACCGTGTAAATCGAGGCCTGACTGGTGGGGGTGCAAACTGGGGCAACTACCCTAGGGCCTGCACTGTGGGGGGCCCTGTGGATCTGGGCTGGCTTGACGTTTGGCCACTCACCACCCCTGCCCCCGTATCTGGGCCCTACACAGGCTGATTTCCCTCAGGCCTCGCACCCTGCTACGGTTGTCTCTTCCCAACTATATAACCAAAATGCTTATATGGAGCCCTCTATTGTAGAATCTGAGTGCCTCACAATCTCAGTGCAACACCCCTGTTAGGCAGAACATGACTACATTAGACAGATTTGCTCTTAAACTTCTGTTGGCTTACGGCTGACAAGATTGCTGTGTCAATGGAAGCTATGCATACCTCACTGCTTTTGTTGGTGCTATATGTCATCCCAGTGAAAAGGTGTGTCAGCAGAAGACTTGCAGTAGCATGCATGGGAGCCCAAAGTTTACAGCTTTTGACACTGCTATATCACTGGAGTTAGCTAAACTGGCATTTTGCTGATGGCTATACATTGGCTACAAGCTTGTGTCATTTGGGAACATAGTTTTGTTTGGGTTAGAGAGAGACAAGGTTTTGCCAGCTTATATAACATGTATATATGGAGGTTTACACACCTGTGGTAATGAAAGACAATTCCTTGTTAATAAAATTTGTACTGGAAATCAGGCCCGAGGAAGGCTATGTGATCAGTTGAAGGTTGCTGAAACCAGGATTTCCAAGGTTTTAGGTTAATGCACTATCCACTACACTGTCCTTTCTTCTTTGTACCTTTAGGGAGCTTTACTCAAGACAGAAACCAATCAGGATGTTGGCTATTTCCTTAGCTCAACAACAATGTTAATATTAAAATTACTAGGGAACCAAATTAAAACTGCAGCGGGAAGATTTTCACTTGTGACAATGTGCCAGGAACCAGTGGAATAGAAATCTACTTGGATTAAAAGTGTACATTGCTTCCAAACAGTCAGCCTATCTTTACTTCCTTTAAAATTTGCCCATTTCCTTTTTTGCTGGAGAGAATTAAAATATTTCCTTCCTTCCCTTGAGAGAGAAATCTGTGATCAGTACTAATTAGCCACCTGCATGCCCCCCCCCTCCAGTACAGTGCTACAGCTTGTTTGCCTTACATTGCTTGTGGTTCCTCAGGGGAGACACTGTTTTGTGGTTTTTTAAACACTTCAGCTCCAGTTCCTCCAAAAGATGTTTAATGTCTTATGCAGTGTTTGGCACAACAAGGAAGAGAAAATTCTCTTTTCTCACTTGTGTATACAAGGAGGAGAAAATGCTTTACAGATTCTGTGGAAGAAAGAATCAGTATGTCCCATCTTGTTCCCCCCCTCCTCTTTTTTTTTTTTTTTTTTTTTTTTTTTTTTTACTTATGACTTTCCTCTTTTCTCTTATCTGTCTGTATTTATAATGGTAAGAGACTTGCATATGTCATGTTTGGCATTAGCTGAGCCCTCTTCTTTTTAGCTTCAACTCTAGCAAATAAAAAAAAAATGAGACCTTTGAAGATAAAACTAATAGTTAACATATATATGGCTATTTCCCCTTCAAAGAGTTGTAGTTCTGGTAATCTGATGTAGACACCACTCTGTTTTTCATATTTTCATAGGAAATAAAATCAGAAGTAAATAAAACAGATCTCTTTAAAATCTTTACATGCAATATTTAACCAGATTCTTTATTGTCAAAGAATGCTTTTTCAGTGAATCACTATCTGAAGCCAACTCCATTTTCCATGTTGTTTGCCACTTCATTACTGTATCAGGCTACAAATGGCAAGAAATGTTCTGCTGGGTTTGTCTCTTGTGAGTTCATTGACAGGCAAACCTTATTTGAGGGCTTGATCCAAATTGCACCTCGGTCAGCCTCACAAGACTTGGGATCAGACTTGAAATGTAATAATTTAATCTGGGGCAAGATTTACACAAATAGGCCGTGTCCACATGAGCATGCACATGCTTTTTGCAGTGCTGCAAAGGCTTTTGAGGTGCTGCAAAAATGTACCCCATGCATGTGCTTTGGTTCTCCATGCTCCATATTTGCAGCTGGAGTCAAGTTTAGATACTTGGAAATCCAGGTATAAAAAAACACAAGGAAAAAAGTGGGGCAGCACACGTGGGAGCAGCATGCATCGTCTGAAATCAGAGCCTGGCTGGCCAGAACCATACTCTGGCTGTTGGCCAGGCTTTGTGTGCCTGGACTGCTGCTGCAGGAGCCCTGGGATGACCCCAGGACTCCAGATAAGGCAGCTGGGGACAGCCCAGGTACTGGCCTCAGCCTCCCCTACTCTACCCAGAGCATTTTTCCCTGTGCTAGTCCCATGTACAGGGGCATGTGCCGGGGCAAAAAGCAGCGGCATAAATTTGTGCTGCTGCTTTTTTTCCTGTGGCGACTGCACGCTCCTGCTTGTAGGGACATGGCCATAGAAACCAAAAATTATTTGTTACTGGGTTATCAACTGCAAAATGGATGCCATCAGAAAAATAGGACACAGAAAGATATCTACTATGCAAGGCTTAAGACCATTTTTTCTTTAAGTATGCTTAGTAATATATCAAAGATATATTATCTATTCCTTGATAAGAGTAGAGGAAGCCTTGGTTCCAGAGTTTGATGGAGGAAAGTTGAGTAACTTGAAAGATGATGTGATTAAGATTAAGTGATTAATCTAAGATTAAGTGATTAATCTAACTTAGATTTATCACTTAGATTAATCACTTAGATTAAGTGATTAATCTAACAGGGAAGAAGAGACATGAGCTGTCTCACTTGGTCACCCCTCTGCTACTTGCTCTTCAGACTAGCATCTGGGATGAACTGGTGGCCTGCAGTGATAGCCAGATAAAGACATCCCTCTAGAAATGCTAAAAATTCTGATTGTCTGGGTTCAGTGCAAAGATGGTAAATGCCATTCAGAGTTGCATTTGTTGCCAGAAGAATAAGGATAATGTTTTAAAGGGGTAAAGAGCAACTGCACCCTCTTTTAGAGGCAATGACATGTGATGGTATATTTTTAAAAATGAATTTCTAGGAGCTCTGTGTTCCTACAGACTGTGTGGTTTTTAATGTAGCCATATGTACAATATAAAGAACTAAGGACTTTAGTCTGAACCAAAACTAATCAAAGATTCCCAAAATCTGAACATCTTGACTTGGGTCTGTGTTACACACCTGGGGCATGAGGAGTCTGACCAAAGGAAGGGCATTTTGTACCTGAAACCTTGTCTAACTTCTTTCCTCATTTTATAATTGGTCCAATAAACCATATCACTAAAGAAAAACCAAACTCTCTTCCTTCTTAGACCGTTCCTATACTGTCACAGTTACACCAACACCCTACTATAAAAGTCGCACAAATTTTTTGCTTTCTTCTTAAAAAGGTAACAAGAATTCTAGTTTTTACATTTTTAATCCAACTGGAAACCCAAAAGGTCTTTTTCATCTTTCTTTTCCTCTCCTTTCTCCACATTTTTAGTCTTTCTACTTTTTACAGTGCCAAATGTAAACAGGGAAGGAGAGGAAAACAGGATGAAATCACAGAAGAAGAAAAAAAGAGAAGCATTTTTAAAATTTTAATAAATGAAAAATCCTTTTTTGAAATATGTGAACCAAAACCTTTTCCCCACCTCCACTTCTCTGCCATCTATATTTGCAACTCTCTCCTTCTTCATACCTATAATATATGCTATAATTAGTCATTTTAATATAAACTTTGACCCTGTCAGGGACTGAGCACCAGGGCCCCGATCCAACTGAGTATCTGATTAAGTTAAGCACATGTGTAGTCCTGCTGAAGTACTGTCAGCAAGTTGTAAACAGTTTGATACATGCTCACTACAATTTTGTAAAGTTTTGTATTAGAACTTCAAAATATGTTTGTAGAAATCCAATGCAGAACGTGTGCAGAGCCATCTTCCCCCAATAAGAAGTTGAATTATACAAAATAAAATGTTCTTGCAGTTTTCAGTTTAACTTAAATTTGGAGCCAACATGATTTAGTGTCTAGACTAGACCAAAAGACAAGGAGCCAGAAGAGCCCAGCATTGTCAAAAAGACTAACCATTGACTGAAGGACCTTGGGGTAATCACTTAACTGCTATGTTCTTTAGTGAAAACAGCTGTAATACTGGGGCAAAACATGCACAGAAACCCTCATTGAGAAACATATGGTGAAATCTGGTTTGGTTTTCCAGAGTAAGTACATTACAAAATGAGTGAGATAAATATGGCATAAGAACAAGACATTCTTTTAACAGCCTTACTCAGTCAAGCTCAGATTAACTACAGAGAAAGCCAACACAACTGTAGGGTTGCACAAAAAGCCAGTCTGATACATTGTAACTTTATTATGAAATTTTAATATTAGACTCTGGGGTACCTTGAGATCTTTTCTTTTCAGCAGTGCCATTGAGTTTCAAGCAATGTAAGCACTGTTAGGTGTGCAAACATGATTCACAAGACAAGCCCAGATATTTCAAATAGGAATCCATAGTGTTAAATACATTCTGACTTGTGGTCTGAGTTTTTGCAACAGAAGAATTGCTCTACTTTTTTCTGTAATCAAAAAATGAGTGAAAACTAAGCTGAAATTTTCTGAGAGGGGCCTCTAGTCTAATGAGGGGTGCCTCAAATCTAAAAAGGTTGAGAACCACTGCATTAGACTTATAAAGCTAAAATTGTGACCTGATGTAAGCAGTTACAACCGCACTGACTTCACGAATATCAAGTAAATCAACAAAGCGGGACCTGATTAAGTAGAGTCTAGATTTTTCCAAGGTGACACAAAAGAAGACATTTTATTCATGTTAAGGAAATAAATGCTGACAACATCTCATGCTTTCCTCTTGTGTGTGTGATGGTTTCCATACTTGTGCTTTATTTCAGCACAATTTTTTTCTATTAAAGCTTTTGTTCCAACTTGAAATATTAGCATAGAAGAAATAACAGGGAATCAGAATCTGCCAAACAACCATCATAGCAGTATGTAAAGAACTGTAATAAATGAAAAAAAAGTTTAGCAGTTAAAACACAGGAACAGACAAGGAACTGACCAGGATTCCATTCTCAGATATGCCGAAGACTTCTTATAGGGCTATGTACACATCACTTCATATTTTGATACTGCTGCTTCCTTATCTGTAAGGAATTCTTACCTATCATGCAGGATATTTGAAGCATGATATAAATATGAAATAATATTACACAATAATGTTTCAGCATTCCAGATCTATGAATAAGTAGCTATATGCTTCTTACTATAATGGTCTCTGTCAGTCCTGTTCCTCACCACTGAATGTATGTTTGGTGATGTGTCATTACAAAGATTCTGTTTCAATCAGGTAGAAAGGTGAATAGATTATAACACCTTCTGTGTTCCTGTTAACTGAATACATGAAACATTATGTATGAAAAAACACTCAAATTCTGTGCTTAGAAAACACACAGCATGCAGGCCTCCCATACAACTGAAATGCTGAGCACTGAAAAAATATCATTTAAAACTCCATTTCTAAGACATGATTTATACAACATGTATTTTCAGCACAGGCCCAGTATCTGTTATAGGCGTTCGTACAACCTTAGTTCTGGATCTTCCCTGTGGTACAACCACTTTACACAGTGACAACAACCAGGACATAGCCAACTGAAGCATCTCTTCAACATACTGTACAAGGATCTTCTGATAGCACAGATCAAGCATAGCAGTTCAGTCTTACACCTCCCGGAAGCTGGCATGGGGAAAATGGGTTGAAAAGCAACCTGGCAATCCCCAAGTGCCATATCTTCACCTTTGAGTTTCTTGGCAGTTGGTGCAGTGTCTGACGGCTGACCTGGCACACAGTGAATCCAGGATCACCATTTCTGAAACCCGTGCTTTGGAGCCATGCTGTATCCCCCGTGTCAGCAGCCACAGATCTAGACTTTACTTTCTGATGTTTCTGGTTTCTTGTCAATATGCACTGATTGTCCATCTCCCAGCCACATATGTACTACCTTAAGTTTTTAACATGTGCTGTGTTCCTTTCCCTTCATCTCACTCTTCAGTATAATAAAGTGTGTTACTTTCCAACATGATCAAGGATCCAATGCCATCTAAAGGCTAACATACTGAACTGCAAAAAAACCCCCAAATCCCCAAGACAAAACGTAAGGTGTTTGTTGTGGGAGACTC
>NW_017729030.1:46986941-46989071 GCF_001723915.1 Gavialis gangeticus | reverse complement strand
TGAAATCAAAGCAATCTTCCCCAAGCAAATAACACCCCCTTCCCCAACAAGATCCAGTGCCATTAAATAATTCTGGAACAAATCTAAAAATACATATCTGCAATCTGACTATTTGGAACTGGAGAATGTTACTTGTTCTTTTGCTGTGAGCAAGGTGGAGGCCAGAAGATTGAAGTCTGAGTGTCAAAGGATGACAAATATAGTTCTTATTAGTTAACAAGAGTACTTCATCCAACTGTTATCTTACAGTGATGAAAAGCAATATTGTCTAAAGCCCTAGAGCTTTATTAGTAACATGATATTCCTCTACACTAATGTTAAAGGTGAATACTATTATATTTCACTGCACTTATGTGTAATTTAATCAAGCCTGTTAGCACTAAGTGCAGCCCATTTAAACACTTAAGAGTGAATCGTGTAAAAGCAAAATCAGTGGTGTAACTGGGGGGCAATGGCGACAACTGCCTTGTTTGCCAGCTTGGGAAGAGGGGCATGAAAAAAGTGGCTGCTGCTGTTCATGATCACAGAGGCAATGGGAAGTACTTTTTCACTGGCCAAATATACCACCCTACCTCTGTTTAGTAAAAAACCCATCACACTTAATCAAAAGTTTGCACTTCTAAATGTTTTTATGCTTACAAACCAATGAAAATAAAACTTCCTGTAATAGAAAAAAACAAAAATGTAAAAGATTAAACTCAATGTTTTAAATCAAGATTTTCTGCTTGCTGATTTAAACTGTTTAAAAGTGATTTAAATCAGCCATCCATCCTGATAGAATAGGGTGCTCTCTACTTATTTTGGTTGTGTGAGAAATGAAACTCTCTGCTCCCCTTGGCACACCATCACCATATTTCTTAGTTACGCTTTCTCAGCACAGTGTTTGACAAAGTAACCTACTCTCCTCTCTGCAGTTATCTTTTACATAGGTGTAACCTGGACTGACTTTAATCTGGAATATTTCCTGAACAGAAACTGTTTTCTTTGCATCATTAAGAACATTCCTTATGAGGGTGCCAATACCCTCTCCTCTCCTCTCCTCTGAGGTTTCTTGACCTCAGTGAAGCCTTTAGAGCTGAAGAGCATCCTTTAAGACTTCTGAGCTGTCTCCATAGCTCTGCCAGCACTTCTGGCTCATTAATGGCATGCTCTCGAATCTATAGATCATATTGCTTCTAGCAATATATTTGTGGCACCTACTTGCCTTCTTGAGATTTTGTCCCCTTGTATATACCAACTTCCTCTTGAGCCTCTTCCTTTGCTCTAAGTTACATGGTGTAGTTCCCAATACAGCCTACTACGTGCACAGTGGTAACCAGAAATCCTGGCTTTCTCTGTTTAAAAATCCCAATTTCTCTGATAAAAACATCCAAAATTCTCTGATTAAAAACCCAAATTCCATATTTTTCTGTGATTAAAATGAAACACCATTATATACATATCAGTTGAACACAATATTTTATTGATATATTTACAACTTTAAAGCAAATTGGAAGCCTACCCAGTGCTTAAAAAATTATAATAAAATACATTCTAAATACCTATATATTTTGTCACTTGATTTTGGTTTTTTTTATCATGGAAAATGAGAGCTTCCCCTGCCCCCTTCACTCACCAGGATGTGGGTTCAGCTGCGGCTTTCCCCTGATTCAGCTTTGGGGTGCTGAGCAGCCCTGATATGCTGGTGCCCTGCCCCTCACTCTCAAGCCACAGTCCCCCTGGCCCAGCCAGTGCCGCTCACTCCTGACCCACAGCCCCCTGGCCCTGATGATGCCCCTCACTTCTGATCTACTGCTCCCCACCCTGAGGCTCCAGCTCCTCAGTGTGTGAGGAAGGGGGTGGGTGTGTGGGGAATGGGGGGGCTGTAAGCACAGGCAACACATGGAGGGAGCAGGGGGCATGTGCCCCCCAGATTTCTGCACCCACAGTGGGATGTGGGGTTGCAGCCAGGCTGGATCAGCTCCAAGCAGAGCTGCCTGCATGGCCCAGTGACGGGGACCCAGCGCAGGAGGGAGCACTGCACCATCACAGCCACTAAGGTAAAATGTGGAGTTGTGCCAGCTACTGCTGGGCAGGCAGGGGGCATCTCACTTTGGCAGCCAAGAAACGCTTCTCTCCTGGATTGACTCT
>NW_017729030.1:46976238-46981941 GCF_001723915.1 Gavialis gangeticus | reverse complement strand
CTCCAAGCAGAGCTGCCTGCATGGCCCAGTGACGGGGACCCAGCGCAGGAGGGAGCACTGCACCATCACAGCCACTAAGGTAAAATGTGGAGTTGTGCCAGCTACTGCTGGGCAGGCAGGGGGCATCTCACTTTGGCAGCCAAGAAACGCTTCTCTCCTGGATTGACTCTAGACTTTTTTCTTGGGGCACTGGTGGCTCACGGGTACTGAGCATCTGCTACCTTTTTCGGTGGCTGCTTGAGCCCGAGTACCCACAGAGTCAGCACCTATGCTGAGGTCTTATTTTTTGCATACAGATATCCATTTAGCTACTTTTCAACATTGGTTGTTGCTATAATTACTATACTCCGCATTGGCCTAAGTCAACATCAATTCCTTCATTTCTTGTCACCTTAACGGGTGTAGCTACCTTCTCCATTGTCTTAAAAATGATTTTTTGTTTCACTAAATGTTAATAGTGTCCTTACTAATGTTATGTATGTAAATCAGTTAGTAAACAGTTCTGAAAAGAGATCGTATTTAGAAGTGACATACAGTAATGGCATTACATAAATGCAAGTATTTCTACTAAGAAATGGCTCTAGAATCTGGTTGTAAATGAAGATGGCAGATGAGAAAAGTTTATGATTATGTCTTCTAACCATCCTGTTCTAACAGTGTTATTTATCAGAATGGGGCAAGCTCTCAGCTAGCTATGTAATAGCATTACTCCTTTACATCGCTTACTGCTATTATTATTATTATTATACATTGGATTCCTCAGTGGAAGCAAGAAATGCACACCCATAGTCGATCATAGTGATTTTCAGCCATGGTGCTATGTCATCTTGGGGTGCCACTCAGTGTTAACACTGTTGGGTGTGCAAACATAATTCATAAAATAAGCCCAGAGATCAAATAGGAATTCATAATGATAAAAGCATTTGACTTGCTTTGGTCTTTCTGAGTTCTTTGTAACAGAAGAATTGCTCTGTTATTCTTCTGTAGTCAAAAAATGAGTGAAGACTAAGAACTGGCATTTTCCCAAGGGTGCCTTGAGCCTAAAGATGGGCGCCTTGACTTTAAAAAGGTTGATAACCACTGGTTTAAGGCCTGCTATCCTCTCTGGCAAAACCAAAGGAGAGAGCGAGAGGCCCATAAAGCAAATACTGATTGGTTTGTTCACCTTCTTGTTTTAAGTCTGATTCACCACCCACAGAACTCAAACATGTGTTCTCCATTAGACAAGGAGTTGGCAGCACACGGGCTGCGTTCGGGCACCAAGGAGCTGTGCCAAGGCTGAGCAGCTTTCTGCTGTGCCTGTGCTACTGCCACTTCTCCCCACCCTCCCAGCTCCAGTCCTACACAGGCCAAATGGTTTCAGCAGTGCATCAGCAGTAGGGTGGGGCTTGCCTGCACTGACCCCAAGGCCAAGCAGCTACACCCATGCTTGCCCCAGCTCTGTTTCTTCCCTGTGGTGCAGATGCAGCTTCCAGCTGGGTCAGGGCTAGGCATGCGCTAACTGCATCCGTGCTGCTGCCCCTTTCTGTAGATCCCCCCCGCCCATAGTGTGGGAGTGGGGGTTTGAAGAAGCATGCACAATTCGTGGCCCTGGTGTGGGGAAAGTGCTCCCTGCTTCCTGCTGGACAGCTGGCCTGTGCTGGCCCAAAGCTGGGTTGTTCTGGCCCACAGGTTGTAAAAGGTTGCCAGCCCCTGCTTTAAACTGTTAGAAAAGATACATCTTTCCCAGCACTTTATGCTGAAGCTTGGTTTACTTAGCACAAATAGTTTTAATAATTTGTTGTTTACCTGTTCAAAGGTTCTGTGTGGCAAAAGAAACTGCTGGTTTTCAGCAGCAGATCTGTATGTCAGCATGAATTGACCCAGAGTAAGAAATTCTAATTATCTGCTACAAGCAAGAAAAGCAGCGAACAGGTATAGTTTCATAGATTTAGGGTCGGAAGGGACCTAGTAGATCTTCTAGCCCAACCCCCCGCCAGGGCGGGAGAACAACAAAACCCCAAAACAAAAACGGGACTCAAATGAGTCCAGCCAGGTAGGCATCCAGCCTCTTCTTAAAGACCCCCAGGGTAGGGGCCAGCACCACTTCCCTTGGAAGTTGGTTCCAGCTCCTAGCCGCCCTAACTGTGAAGTAGTTTTTGCGGATGTCCAATCTATACCTCCTCTCCATCAACTTGTGCCCATTACTCCTTGTTATGCCAGCGGGCGCTAGGGGAAACAGCGTCTCCCCCAAACCCTTCTGGTCCCCCCTAGTGAGTTTATAGACGGTCACCAGGTCCCCCCTCAGCCTTCTCTTGTGGAGGCTGAATAGGTTCAGGTCCCGCAGTCTCTCACTGTAGGGTCTGCCCTGTTGTCCCCGGATCATGCGGGTGGCCCTCCTCTGGACCCTCTCCATGTTGTCCACATCCCTCTTGAAATGGGGCGCACAGAACTGGACACAATACTCCAGCTGTGGCCTGACCAGTGTCACATAGAGGGGGAGGATCACCTCCTTGGCTCTACTCGAGATGCACCTGTGGATGCACGACAAGGTCCGGTTAGCCCTGCCAACCATGACCTCGCATTGTCGGCCCATGTTCATCTTGGAGTCAATAATGACTCCAAGATCTCTTTCTGCCTCCGTGCTCTCAAGTAGGGAGTTCCCCATTGTGTAAGTGTGCTGCTGGTTCCTACTGCCCAAGTGCAGCACCCTGCACTTGTCCGTATTGAAACGCATCCTGTTCCTGTTAGCCCACCCCTGTAACCTATCCAGATCCCTCTGCAATCTCTCACTCCCTGCTAGCGTGCTCACCTCCCCCCAAATTTTGGTGTCATCAGCGAATTTAAACAGGTTACTTTCCACCCCATCATCCAGATCGCTGATGAAGAAATTGAACAGCGCAGGCCCCAGGACCGAGCCCTGGGGGACTCCGCTACCCACCTCCCCCCAGGTCGAGTATGACCCATCCACCACCACCCTCTGAGTGCGACCCCTCAGCCAATCTGCAATCCATCTGACTGTGTAGGCATCTATGCCACAGTCGCCTAGTTTTTTAACTAGGATGGGGTGAGAGACGGTGTCAAAGGCCTTGCTGAAGTCCAGAAAGACTACATCCACCGCGACACCTGCATCCATGGCCTTTGTGACCTGATCGTAGAAGGCAATCAGGTTGGTCTGACATGATCTCCCCCTAATAAATCCATGCTGATTGCCCCTGAGCATCATTTCTGATGCCGGCCCATCACAAATGTGCTCCTTGATGATCTTCTCAAAGAGTTTCCCCAGGATTGAGGTAAGACTGACGGGCCTATAGTTGCCCGGGTCCTCCCTCTTCCCTTTCTTGAAGATGGGGACCACATTTGCTACCTTCCAATGTATGTATTAATCTTTTGAAGGACAGTATTAACAAGAGAGAATTACACCTATGGCTTTGAGTAGACAATTCAGATATGGGAGAAAAAAGTTTGGAACCAGCCTTGCTTGCCAAGCAAACCACTGTCAGCCTCTTAGAATCTGAACACCAGATTGTGATAGCCAAACTCTTATTGGGATGTATCTCTCCCTACAGCTTCTTCCACTGACTTCAGAAGAACGACTTGTGGTGTGAAGCTGCACTAAGCAACCTTTTCTGGCTGCAGGATGGAATGATTCACCTCTGGTTTGAGGTGGGCAGGAACAAGGACTTGCTCACAATCAGTGCTTCTGCCCACAGCAGTAAGGAAAATGCCTATATTCAAAGCCCCCCACTGCTGAATGTCCATGTCAACTCCAGATCTGGCCTGTAGGCTGCAGGTTGCCAACCCCTGATGAAAAGTACTACTCCATGTAGTTAAGAATTGCTGTACTGAATCAGAACGTGTCAAAATAATGTAATGGTCTAGAGCAGGTAGTGGGGTCATTGTTTTGAATGGTGTGCCACAAATTAGCTCCACGCCTTCACCAAGTGCGACGTTGTTGCATAAATTGCTAATTTTGTCCCCCGGAGGCTAGTCCAATTCACCTTAAGAAGAGAGTCACACTTTCAGGCTGGGTCCAACTCTATTTTATTGCTTGCAAGCAGGCCGACAGAGGAGCTTGAGCCGTCTACAGAAAACTTCTCTTCTGGGTCCTGAAGAGGATCATCTTTCAGATCCGGCCGAATCAAGACTGTTTGAGTTAGCACTTCCAAGTAATCATGGCATAGCGGCCCCGGTTCTCCGGGTGCTGCCTTTTCCAGCTTTCTAAGTCTTTTTGCAATGCGGTCCCGAAGATGTGGGGGGCTGATACAAAACCTTGCGGTAACACAGTCCATAACAACTGAGTTTTATGATGAGTATCTGGGTCCTCCCATTCAAAGGCAAATAGTCTCCAACTGTCTTCATGCAAAGGGATAGAGAAGAAAGCATCTTTTAAATCCAACACTGAAAACACCTCTGCATCTGCCGGAACTTGTGTTAAAATGGTATGTGGGTTTGGAACCATAGGGTGATCCACAAGAACCTTTTTATTTATAGCTCTCAGGTCCTGCACCAACCTATATGAGGTGCCATCCGCTTTGGGCACCCCTAACACCGGGGTGTTAAAGGGGGAAGAGCCCTCTATTAATCAGCCATATCCTTTAAACTTTTTAATCAACAGCTTTAACTCTATTCGAGTGGCTTTATTCAGGGGATATTGCTTTATGCACACAGGGCCTTCTCCTTCTTTGAGAGGAATTTTTACTGGAACTACAGACTTTGCTGGAGCAGGGGTTTCGTCTGCCCACACACACGGATTAACATCTTCCAAAATCTCAGTTCCTTTAGCTTTTTGTACTGTTTTAATTGCTTGGAGGGCCATCTGGTAATTCGAGCCTTGTTTTACTGGCAGCTGCACTACAATCTGATTATCACGGAAAAAAATTTTGGCCTGCAGCTTGGTTAGCATGTCCCGCCCAAGCAAAGCAACTGGGCACGCAGGTAAGACAACGAAGGCATGTTCCAACATATTATTTCCAACTTTTGTGAGGAGGGGCTTGCATACTGGCAGCTTACTTCGCCTTCTTTCAATTCCTTCTACTATCACATGCTTCCCACTTTCCTTGGCTGAGGGGGGCTTTACAGGAATCACAGAAAACGTGGCCCCAGTATCTACTAGAGCATCATAATCTCTGCCACCAACCCTTATTTTCACCATGGGATCTTCCCGAGCCTTTGCTCGTAGGGTGGTGGCCTTAGATCCCGGTCCCCTTCAGCTAGAGTCCTCTCCAGAGGATTCCGCTAGCATTTGCCGACTCTCTGGCTGACCCTCCTTTCCCTTGTCTTTTAACTGAGGGCAGTCTCTCTTCCAGTGCCCCTTTTCCTGACAATACGCACACTCATCCGCACTAACACGTCCTTTCTCTTTCTTGGGGTATTTTCCTTTACCCCCTTGTCCGCCAGCTCTTGGACCGGGGTTACCAGCCATGGCTGCAGCTAGCATTGCCATTTGTCTTTGCCCCTTCTTCTCTTCCCTTCTCTCTGACACCTGTTCTCAGTTTTCATACACTTTGTAAGCTATTTCCATTAGTTCAGAGATAGGTTTCTCTGGGCCACCTTCAGTCTTCTGCAGCTTTTTACGGACGTCGGGGGCTGCTTGTCCTATGAACGTTAAATTTACCATCCGTTGATTCTCAGGGGACTCCGGATCTAAATCACTAAACCTCCGAAAAGCCTGAAACAAACGCCCTAAAAAAACAGAAGGGTTCTCATCTCTTTCTTGTCGAA
>NW_017729030.1:46970208-46976227 GCF_001723915.1 Gavialis gangeticus | reverse complement strand
GAAAATTACAGAATGCAGGGGCTGACACTAAAACAAGGAAAAAAGAAACATAAAGAAAAGTATTTATTTTCGCTACAACGTTGATCCCATTCTTCTGTCTGTTCTGCTGCTCTGCTTTCTGCTTCCAGCTCTGTGCTCCCTGCCTCATCTGCTTGCTTCTTCCTTTCCTTCCCTGTACTCCCTGCTCAATTTGCTGCTTTGCTTTCTGCTTCGTGTCCTATCTGCCGCTGTGCTGCCTGTCCCCTCCCTGATCTGCCATGCGTCACACACGCAGGCTGCCTGTGCCACTCGTGTCACCTGTGCTGCTGGTTGGCCACCCTGGTCTAGAGGCTATTCTTCTGTCTCCAAACAAATGGCCAGATGAAGATGAAGCCCTCCTACAGAATATGTTTGCATGTAACTAGCCTAAAATGAGTTTTTCTCCTCAATCCCATACAGCTAGTGGTTGATTTACTAAATATATCCTAAAGTATGAGCCTTCATGACAGTTATTAGAGTTATCCTAACTAATTTAAATGCCTATATAAAATGCCCAATTCTTGTTTTGGTTTCCATTAAACAGAAGTCCATAATATCAGATGACAGTGAATTCACAAGTTAAATACACATTTGAATAATAATATACCTTTATTGGTTTTGAGTTCTTGGCTTTTTAAATGTACTGTTCATTATTCTTACATTCTGAGAAAATGTCTGCTCAACTGAAGCCTTTTTATTATTTAAAGTTACTGCATATTTGTCTCCTGTCAACTAAAACAAACCTAGTTGTCCCCTCTGCCCAAATCTCTCTTTGTGAAGGAAGTTTCTTCAGTTTAGAATTATTTCCATTGCCCTGTTTTACATCTTTTATATTTATCATTAAAAAAGGCAAAATAAAAAGACTCATGAAAAGAAACTTTGCTAGAATAAAGACAATGGTATTATCTTTACATTTTGATTTCTTTCCTAGAATGTAACCTAGCCTTAGTCCTCCCTAACTTCCATCTATTGATTTAAAGAAACTTTTAACTATTCTCCTTTGTTTCTGTTGTTCTCTTTTGGAGACTGGATGACCAAAATTGGACAGAGTATTCAGTGTGCTACCTCTTTGTATAATAACTTTCAAAACCTATGTTAAAAAGAAGTCGACATCTCTTCCCCACTCCAACTCCTTGTCCCAATTCACTCCCTCCAGTGTCCATGGCCATCAGCTCTCATTCCCACTGTCTTCTTATCAGACTCCTACTTCTCCAGTGATCCTTGAGTGCAAGGATAAGTTGGATGACTCCCAAGTGTTGGGCCTGGGTTAATAGGAAGCTTGCAGTAATTACAGAAAAAAGTTTGCTCACCCCTAAGCATGGAGCCTTTGCAGCCTATAGCTGCCAAACACCAGCAAATCTTTACTGAACAGTGAACCCCCTGATGCATTATTTTTAAGGCTGGTAACTTGACCAAATCTGAACAGTTTGCCCTATATGAACAGGAAAAGACTCATCCTTTACAACATGGAAAAGGTCGCCTGCTAGCTCTCAAGCCCTTCCTCTGTAGCACAGAGACACTTCCAAAGATAATTGTAAAACCTCAGCTAACATTTTTTTTGGAGGGGGAGGGTAGCAAGGTTGTTTTGCCTCGTCTTGTCTTCTGAAATGGCAGAAGTATTTGGCTGAAAAACTGATTCAGATCCAATGTTTTTTTTTGGAGACACCCTTTTTTGGAAGAAGTTTAATAATAACCAGTGGTGTTCAACCTTTTGGTGCCAAGGGCCAGATGAGTGGTGCAGATCCCTTGTGCTGGACTGGGCTCTGTACTGCTTCCCTGACTCCACTCAGCCTTGTACTGGAGGACTCAGCCCCTGCACTGCTTCCAGCTGGCCCCTGCATGCCCACATGGGGCCCTGGACCACCTCCATGGCCAGTTTAGTATGGCATCCAGCCTGCAGGCAGTGCCAGATTTAGGCTTAAACTACTTAAAATACAGCTTAGGGCCTCACAATATGAGGGGCCTCTAAATAAGGGAAAAAAACCAGGACATTTTCATTCTAATATGACAAAAATATACATATGTATGGCTCCACAGTTATTATTCATATTGAGTTCATAAATGTGTGCAGAAATAACAATATTGCATCTTAAAATTTCATGAAAACCCCTTTTCATGGATTTTGTGGATTATTTTTATTTTATGGAGCCTCTTAAACTGGACATAGTTTAGGGCCTCCACGTCATAGTCCAGCACTGCCCACAGGTCTCCCCACAGGTCCGGCCATTTGGTAGCACAATGGCAACTGCTGCCATATTCCTGCCCACCAATTTTTAGATCTGTTCTGGCTGCGGGGGCTCCTGCAGGCCAGGCTACACCTATTCAGTTTAGAAAAAGAGATGGTTCAGGGGGGCACAACAAGGGTCTTCCAAATATTAAATCAGAAGATAAAGTAGATAGGGATTTATTATTTACTCCCTCTCACAAGACAAGAACTAGGAGGTCGCAACAGGAAAACTAGTAGGTAGTAAGTTTAAAAAAAAAAAAGCAGAAGGAAGTTTTCACACTGCTTCTCCTTGATGGGTGGAACTCATTGCTACCAGATGTTGTGGAAGCTGAGTTTAGCCAGCTTCAAAAAAGGGGTTATACAAAGTCTTGGGAAGAGAGGGGCGGCACTACTGATGGAGCAGGAAAGTTAATGGCACAGGCCCTGAATCAACTTCTCAGACCCTAAATGCTGGAGGCTGCATGCAAGAAACGGTGGGCCGGGGTGGGAACCCTGTGTCACGCCCAGTTCACTCCGGATCCGCATCCAGGGCTACAGGAGCCTGAGCCACATAGACCTATGGTCTGCCCCAGTGAACATTACGTGTTGCTAGATCTGAGCGCCCCGATCAAGGCCCCTCCTGATGCCGGATACCCGCCGACACCCGCGCGGGTTGTGCCGGGCAACGCAGCGCTAGGGCTCTGAGCAGCCCCCACCCCATTGGCCAGAACGCGTGCGTGGGGACGCAGGCGGGAGCCCCGCCACCTAGGTTCCATAGCAGCCTTACTCCGCCGCCTGGTTCTGGCCCTGCCCCCTGCCCAAGCGCCTCGTTTCTGCCAAGAGACGGCAGTCCCTGGATTGTACCATTCTCTGATACAGGAATGGGGGTAGGGGGAGGGCGTACACCAGTTTATTCCCCAGCTTCGCCACCGCTTTCTGTGGGACTGACAATTCCTCGCACGCTAGTTATGCCTTAGTAGTGCCGCACCGTGCAGCGCTGCGACAAATCACCCGGGTCTTCCTCCCTCCCCGCTCTTCATACATGGTACAAGCCACAGACGCCCTGCTCAGGTGTGGTCGGTGGAACAAACCACGAGCGCAGGCAGAAGGGGGGACATTAGCATCATAGGAAGGCGACACAGGCGAAGCAGCCTCCGCGGGAGATTGAAGTGTTTGCGCCGCCGCTGTCAGGGCCATTGAGACGCGGAGGAGGCGGTGCCCTTGTGGCTCCAGGCCTGCCCACGCCTCGGTAAGTGCCACTCCTGGAGGGGGGAAGGGCGGCATCACCATGACAACGGCCCCCCGGGCCGCCGAACGTGGGGCACGTGGGTGGGAAGCGGCTCGAGGCGTTCTTGGCCCAGCCCCAGCGGTCTGGGCTCGTGACGCAGTCGCACGCGCTGTGGGGGGGAGGGAGGTAAGAATCGAGGGGCCGCTCTGCAGGTGGTGGGGGGGGTCACCCCCCGCATGGTAGCGGCCGGGGCAGTGCGCATGCGCCGCCCCGAAGCCGCTGGGGCTGGGGATGCAGCTTCCTGCTTGCTGCGGGTCGCGCCCCACGTGCGGGGCGGGTCGTATTGCTGCCCTCTCCGCGGCGTATTTGGGGGATTTTAATTTTGTTCAGAGAAGCCAAAGCAAGTTGTTGTGAGGTGTAGGCCGCTGCATTGGGGCAGTAGCACTGGGGCCTGAAACGAGGATGTCAAGGACCCTTTTTTAGACTTGATCTAAAAAGCACTTTTTTTTTTAACTGCTTGCCAGCCTCGGGGTTACAGCATGGCTTGGCCAGGTTTAGCAAGCCTACAGCCCAGCTGGGTTGTTTTGGAAACTGCCAGGCAGTCTGGGTTAGCAGCGCAGAGCAGCTTCGCACAGTAGAGGATGCCCAGAAAGGCTTATTCCTGGACAGGTGGCAAGGTCTTGGGGCACCTCAGAAGCTGCCCATGTGGCTGGAGGCGAGTTCCAGACTCCCCCACCTTTGCCTGTCTGGCTTTTTTTGGAATTTTTGTGTGTTGCAGGTCAAATTAGCCAGATCAGTTCACAATCCTTTAAATTGTTGAAAAACTATGTGTCCCTACTACTGGCAAGTATTTTCCATCCCAGACTTTTTAGCTTGGGGCTTCAGATACTTCCAGATCCATGGGCCTGCACACAAGATGCCTGCCAAAGCCTGGAGGCTTGGGGTTTGGATGCCCCTGAGTTTTGCTTGCCCTCAGCCAACAGCCCAGGAGGAAGCTAGGGAGGAATCCTACATTTCCATAAAGTCTGTGTGTAGCCAAGATCCTCCCACTGGAAGCTGGCCAGTGGGAAGCTAACTGTGAGACTCACAGGGAGTCTTGTCTGCATTTGGACCTTGCAGGGTGCACCTTCCACTACAGTGCCATTTTAAATCCGGCTTGGCTCTAGTATCAGACCAGTGCAGCTTACTTAGCCCACAAGAGGTTGAGAATGGGGGAGGGAGGGGGTGTTACAGAGTTCAAGTTCAAATTCCTGTATTCCCACCCATTCCCTGGAGATAAGGAGCTCTTGACCAATTTGGTAGGAAGCAAGGAAACTTGAGTCATGACCTGTGACCATTGTTCGCTATTGTTCTTTCCTAGGTGTCATCAGTTGTATCCCACTTAAAAGCTGTGTGGAAAATTCAAGTACAGTGACTTAGGCTGTTGGGGGGTGGCTAAGAAACAAATGGTGTTAATACCATTATCTGTAAAAAGTGCCCTGTTACATTCAATTCCCTATGCAGACTACCTGGTTTTAATCTCTAGGTTTTGTGACAGGGTGAAAATGCAATGGGAAGAGTTTAGGGCTGCCAGCATAATCCAGGTGACAAAAAGAAGTCTGTGTTACTGGCCTGTGCATCTCCACAGCTGTGAAACTGTCCCTCCCAATCGCTTCTCTTGCACGCTGATTATTGCGGTTCGGACTGAACTGGGATCAAAGTATCTGGGAGGAGGAATGTAGCGATGTACTTATTGCAACAAAAAGGGGTGAGGGGTGTTCAGGACTCCCCCAACCCTGTGGAAGGGATGGGCAGCCTGGCTCTATTACTGATACCCCACGTTGGTTTTCAGCTTCCCAGCCAGAGGGCTGCAGATGGCTGACACCTACTTTAAAACAAGCATTTAGGATCCTGTTAGGTACAAAGGGGTCAAATACAAGTGAAAACAAATTTGTAAGTCTATTAGGGGAGTAGGGCACCCTTGTTAAGAGGAATGTAGATTAAATGATGTCATTAACAAGGATTTTTTTTTAGTTGGCCACTTTAATTTGCTAGGCCTTATGAACCCCATGTATTCAAGTAGGGTTGTAGATCATTGTGACATGGAAGGATTAGTGGGTTTGCACCAAGTAAAAACAGTCATGGAGCAACAAAAACTAGTTGTTTAAAGTGTAGGGTAATGATATAGTACTCAGTTTAAAACTCAGCTTACCATATATGCAAATAATGAGATCCCAAGGGAGAAGAAATACAAACTTTAAAAAAAAAATTATATATCCTTCCCTAAAGAGCAGACCAGAAGCAAGGTAACTTTTTTGATACCAAGTAAGATTTCAGTCGGCTATGTTAGAACTTATTTGAGAAACATGAGCAGAAAAGTGTACCACATGCAGTCGGTTGTTCCAATCTGCCAGAGGCAGGGTTTCAGAGGTTGTGGTCCTGCTTTTGGCTGATTTAGTCCAACCCCATGGTGTTCTCAACCTTTTTTGTACCAGAACCCATCTGTAAACATTGATGGCTGGTTCTGACCCAGTACCCAGTTTTAAGTAGAAAACCACCCCCTGGCCCTGCTGATGCCCCTCATTCCT
>NW_017729030.1:46968691-46970146 GCF_001723915.1 Gavialis gangeticus | reverse complement strand
GCAGCTCCTTGCAGGCTGAAACTCTTCCAGCCTGCAAGGGAAAACCCACAGCTTGTCACATTTTTCTCTTAAACAAGAATCCAGTTTTAAAGTTTGTTGATTCATTTTTAAAGTGCATTTGCAACCCTTTCATATATTCTTGTGACCCACAGGTTGAGACACGCTGGACTAGATGACCTGCTTAGATCCCTTCCAACCCTCATTATCTATGATTCTGCAACATGCCTCTATAGTGTAACACAAATGCTTTATTCCCCCACTCCCTTCCCCTGCTTAAATCCAACCTTTGTTTGCTAAAACAGGCTGCTCCTGGGACCTCCATGAGCATGATCTAGCAGTTTAATCACAAATGTGCCTTTCTGGAGCTGGTAAATAAAAGAAATCTGGGGAAGCAAAAAAACAAAACCGACCCGTGGCTTCTAATTTCATGCATGTCTAAAGGCTGGGCAATAATTAAGTGACAACGTCAAGGGACTTCTTTGGATTTTAAAGCACATTTTTAAAATACTTACAGCACGGCCTTGTGAGGCACGGGGTTTAACAAACCTACAGCCAAGCTGGTTTGCCTCTGAGACCCTTCCACTCGCAGGCTGGGGCAACAGACCTCATGAGGTACCAACTGGGGCACTTTTGTGGCTGGCTGGGAAAGAGTAAAAAGCCAAGGCTGTCTGTGGGCTCCTGGTGCCCTAGGATCAGAGCAGAGCCCGGCTGGAAGGGCTTTTGGAAGGTCACATCGCCCCAGCATTTCCAGGTCTTAAATATTGTATTGGAAGCTCAAAATTAGTAACATTTGTTGGAAAAAAACCTGTCACACTGAAAAATATGCAGAGCAGCATTTAAACAAGCATGAAAACAAGCCTCCTTTATATTGTATTATTTATATTATATTTATGTACAATATACATTTCTAAATGTATAAAATCTCTGGTGAGCGAGAACTGCACCATCTAAGTTGAAGCCTTCCTTTATTTGGAGGCGGAGGGTGTCCTAGGATCAGAGCACAGCGGGGCTGGAAGGGCCCTCAGGCGGTCACTTCCCCCCAAGCGTTGCCAGGTCTTGTTATATGAAATTATCGTATTGGAAGCTCATAATTGTCATATTTGCTAAAAAAACTCCCCCAATAAACCAAACAACCCCAAAGCTTTCATACACTGAAAAAAATATGCCAAGCAGCATGCAAATAACCCTTCTTAGCTAGTTTATATTGCTCGCTAGGGCTGAGCCAGAGCTGGAGCGTCCAAGCCGAAGCCTCCCTCTGTTTGGGGGCGGCGGGGAGGGCTCGGGGCCGCAGCGGGAGGAGGAGCAGCGGCGAGAAACGAAACGTGGGGCCGTGTTTAGGGCTGCTGTGACTTGTAGTCCGCCCGCCCGCAGGACTACAGCTCCCGGCAGCGGGGCGGGGCGGGCGCACATGGCCTCTCCCCTTTGTTTCCCGCCCCGCAGGCAGGGCTCCGCTCC
>NW_017729030.1:46965426-46968525 GCF_001723915.1 Gavialis gangeticus | reverse complement strand
GGAGGTGGCTCGGTCCCATGTGCGGGAGGAGGGGGCGGGGGGCGCCGTGACGGATCCCGAAACGCCGGGCGCGGGAAGGAGCCTGCCGGAGGGGGGAGCAGCCCTTCAGGCCCGGAGTTGGCCCCGGGGACTGGGCTGCAGGAGGCCAGGAAGCGACTGCTGCACTGGGCAAGTCCCAGGTTTCCTTCTGGGCCCCTCCCGGCCCAATTAAAACATTTGAATCAAAAAGAAAGTGACAGTGTCATCTTGTCTTAGAGGCAAGTAAACAGCAGTGGGAGCTCTGGGGCTGACCTGGGAAGGCTTGGTGTGATCCCCCACCGCACAGGGAGGGATCCCACTCTTCTTTTCTTTTTTTTTTGCCAGCAAACTTTTAAAATACTTAAGTTGTTGCTTGCAGTTATTCTGATGCTTGAGAGTCTTTGGGTAAAGAGAAGGAGTTGGGTTTATCACCGTTTCCGTTTGAGCTGTTTCTGTCTGTGTCTGTTTGTGTCTCTGGTCTCTATGTGGCTGTGGTTGTGTGCGTCTCCATGTGCCTGTCTGTGTCTCTGTATAGTGTCTGGAGGTATTTGCTTTTCTGGCAACTAATTTTTTTTTTATTATTCTTCTTTGTTTTTCATTTGATATTCTGTTTTGATTAAGCCTGCAGTTCTTATGTGTTTGTAATGAAGATACACCCAAAGTTAATCTAAGGTCACGTGCAGGTTTTCGTGTGGTTTCATTACCATTCACACAGATGCCTCTGACCAAAGTTTTAGAAAATGCTCTATAGTCGGGCTAGTTTACAAGGCTGGGAGTGCAAGCTAAGTTTGTAATATGCTGAGTTGCAGCTAAGTTTGTAACATGCTCTCAGGACCTGTGGGCTTAAAAAATGTAGCCCGGAAGAGATCTTGCTCGCAACATCAAGAAGATAGAACGGAGACATGAGTATTCCTGACTTCAGCCCTGTGGTTGGGTCACACAACTGTATCTCTCAGACTGGAGAAAAAAAAAGCATAAGTGGGCCTGGGAAGATTTGATTTAACCATTGATTTTAACTTCTCTTTCCAGTCACACAGTTTCTGTAATTAATACGAATTTACAAAAGGCAAGTGCTCCTTGAATAAGCACACAAATCTTAAGGTAGAAAGCTACCTTCTGTTGTTGTTTTTTTCTGTCACTAAGTTGTTTTCATATTAAGTATTTCTGTGTATGTGTTTGTTTTTTTGACTTCCACAGTAGCTTAATCCTGAGTAAGAAGTAACTGGGTTTTTAATTTACGGTAGTTTTCTGTTCTGACATTTAAATAGATCTGTTTCCCTATTTAAGTTACTGAATTTTCCAAGCTTATTTTTACCAGATAGTTGGCATCCATTTGTAACTTTACCTCTGGAGTCCTAAAATCTTCTTTTTCTTTTTTCCCACCACACCACCCTTCCCCTGGTAGGTATTGCACTCTCAGTCTCGACATATTGATGTTAGGATGGCCTGCATAGATTATCTTCGGAAAAACAGAGAGAAATTTGAAGCGGTAAGTGTCATCTTTTGCTGCTGCTGTTTTCCTTAGAATTTTCTTTCTTTGTTTCTACTTCTCTTTCTCTGTCAAGCTCTATTATTCTGTTCAGCAGGGTTCTTAACGGTGAGCTCCTATTTTGGTAGGTGTTTAAAGCAAGCTCCCCTTAAAAGGAATTGCTGCATATTCAATAGTAACCAGATTCCATGAACTTGCTGGAAAGACTTACGTTGCTTTGGACTATTCTATTTTGTGGAATATAATGCCAACCTAAATTTAAGAAAAAACCCAAGAAAATCCTCTTGAACCTGAGGTTTCCTTTACTAGTACTCACAGTATTAAGGTTGAAATATTTGTATGTACTAATTTCTGAATTCTTAATTTCTCCTCCTTTATGTTGCATTAATGTTACTTCTTGCATTTAATAAATTAAGTTATTTATGATTGTGGTAAGATTTTCTCTTTTCCCCACCCCCCAGAGATCTGTAATTACAGAATGTACACCTCCAGACCAGATTAATATTCAAGTGAAAGCTATGAATTAATTGTCCAAAGCATACTTTATGCCCTTTAACATAGCAGGGGAGGGTGGGAATTACAACTTTTATCCTGCAAGTTGGAAAATAATCATATATTATGACATTTTTATTATGGACTGTCAGTCCAGTAGTCCAGCAGCAGGCGGTGGGGCATGGCTTCAGCCAGTGATTCAAGAGCTGTGCCACACCCCTGCCCCCCCCCCCCGAAGTCTGGTGTGCTGCAATTTTTTTTATGTAAGTGTGCCGTGGGCTGAAAAAGGTTGGGAAACGCTGTTCTAGAGGTCATCTATTCCAACTCCCTGCCTGAGGCAGCAGCATCATTCTTACCCAAATCATCCTATAAAAATCTGTTTTTAACATATTAGCAAAACTACGTAGTTGATGCTGACAGATCCACAACATGCAATACCTTAATCTACTGTAGGTAACTTAGCAGAATAACCTAAAGCATGATTTTATGTATTAGAGTATTCTTTTAGTGATGGCTAATTTTGTAGTCAGATACGGCAGGTATATGTTTGTTACATTTAGAAATATTGATTGTTGTTGAAAATTATCAGCAAGTTGGTGAAGGAAACAGTACAATCTGTTAGTAGTCTTACTGATGAGGCTGTCTCTTGTAAAGGTCACCTATGTTAACATGCAAAAAGAGAGACCGTATATAGGAATGATATAACAAGGGTTAAAGTTTCTTCTTTTATTTGAACAAATGTCTTATCTGTGAGAGGCAAGGATTTCGGTGAGTGATATCTTTATTGAACAAACTGTATAGTGGGGGGAACATACACAGGCTTTTTGGTACCATGTACCTCTCCTCAGGCCTTATCACAGGTACATCATCCTCATCTATAAGAGCCAATAATTAGTTTGAAATAATTAAGTTCAAGTTAACTTTCAAACTAATTATTTAAGAGCTGGTTATTGAGGGTGTATTGCAGTTACTGTTCTGGATTCTTTAAAAAAACTACTTCCTTGAATCTAAAACAAAGTCCCCCTCCTCCCCCCCATCATGCTGATGGGGGGGGGGGGGCCTTTTTTTAGTTTCAAAAAAAAAAGGGGGGGTTTGCAGGA
>NW_017729030.1:46962771-46965188 GCF_001723915.1 Gavialis gangeticus | reverse complement strand
GGGGGGGCCTTATCTTAGATTCACATAAAAAATGGAGGGTTTGCAGGATCGGGGGCAGGAGGCTGCTGTGGCTCTGACTCTGGCCCTGAGCTTGGGTTGGGGCCAGAGGCAGAGCCATAGCAGCCTCCTGCCCCCACCTCCATTTGCCCTCTTCCCCTTTCCCCTCCTTACTGTCAGGCAACAGCTTAGCTCCAGCTTGGGCTGGATTCCCTCCTGGGCACAGGGAAACTCCGTCTCCTGCCTGGCCAGTCAGCAGTACCACTGCTGCTGCATGGCCTAGCAAGGGCTGTGTTTCCTCATGCTGTGCTATTTGGGTTGGAGGGGAAGGGGCAGAGATTGTGGGGAGTGGGTGGAACGGGAAAGGGTAGAGACTGGGGGTCTGGAGGGGTGCAGGTGTCAGGGGATCAGGTAGTCTGCAGGGGGGAAGGAGGGAGCAGAGAGCAAGGGGGGTGCTGCCTGACCTCTCCCAGCTACCTGACCCCCTAGTCAGTGCTTTCCCTGCTGCAGCTGTTAGATGACACAAATTTAAAACAACCCTCCAATAATTAGATGCTATATCTGGAAAACTAACACACTTATAAATTTTCCAGATATAGAATCTAATTATTAGGGAGTTGCTTTAAATTCAGTATCATCTTATATTTGAGTAAATATGGTAATTGCCTCATTTTCTTTCTAAAATAAGAAAGAACTTCAATTAAGTGAACAAGTGATGTTTTTGTTTTATGTCTTATTTTGGATTATGGGAAAAAAAGGCCAATAGGAAGGAAGATCCTGTGTGGGATTGGACCATGCAAGCCCCTTCCTTGTACAGCTGGAGAATACTGGCAGCTCCAAGCTGCCCATGCTCTCCCACCATATGGCAAATAGACAGTTGCTGTAATAAAATGGCACATACTATTGTTACCTTGTTACAGCCACAAATTGAGCATTTGTGGTGCAACATAACGTATGGACATCTGTTTGCTGTCATTTTGTGCTGCCATATACATTTTTATGGTAGCCCAAAGGTGAGGAAAAGCAATATCTGTTTCTACCCACAGTTCCTTGCCTTGCACCTGAGATTGGTGGGGGTCTCTTTTCATAATTTTTTCAATCCCAGCATTGTACCATTTTTAATTTTGAACATTATTGCACTAGACCAGGGGTGCTCAAAATATGGCCCACGGGCTGGATCCGACCTACCAGGCCATTCTATATGGCCCACGGGGCCCCTAAAAAATTTAGAAAATTCATTCAAAGATGACAGGAGCCAGGGGCAGTAGGACCCAGGGGAAGCCATGGTGGACTCCTGCAACAGCAGGGCCTGCCTGGCCCTGCCCACCCCTCCCCAGCCAGAACCCCCGGCCTAGCAGCGCCTTCTGGCTTGGGACTGCAGGGCTATTTGTGCCTCCCTGTGCTGGAGCAGGAAATTCAGTGGGGTGGGGGGGAGAGGCAGGGGAGGACCATGGGGATCACCCCAGTCCTTGGGGCCTGGCAGAGTCCTGCTGAGTCTCATGGTCTGGCCATGCAGCCGGGAACCATGTAGTTCAGAGTGGCTGGCCTGTGGGTGGGCAGGAAAGTGGGGAAACTGGCAGTGGAGGGCTGGGGGGAGTGGAAGTGAGTGGGCATGCAGGAGCCTGGGGCCTGCGTCAGTGTCCCGGAGCCAGCGCTGGTGGGGCCCAGAGTGGGGCGGCAGGAGCATGGGATGTGGGCTGGCAGGGGTCTATGGAGCTAGACTGGGTTGTCCCAGCAGGGGCAGGGGGGAGGTGGCCTGGCTCCATAGAGCCTCAGCTGGCTGGGACCCTGTGCTCCTGCTGCCCTGCTCTGGGCCCCGCCAGCACTGGCCCCGGGACACTGACATGGTACAGGTGGGGACGAGTGCGCAGGCCTGACCCCATGTGCCTCATGCTTGTTTGTTTGGGCTGAGCAGCGGTAGCAGGGAACAAACTCCTGCTCAGTGCAGGAGAAAAGCACGCCTCGCCTTCCTCCCCGTCGCCAGTGCTTCCTGCTGCAGCCCCTTGCAGTCCATGCGGGACTGCCTTGCCTCTGTTGCATCACTGTTGCCCTGTGGGGCAGCAGTGGCTATGGAGAACAGGCACAGGCAGCCCTGCGCAGGCTCTGAGCGGCTGTAGCAGGGAACTGCTGACAGCAGGACAGGCTGGTTTTCGCCTGTGCTGAGCAGCAGTTTGTTCCTGCCACTGTTGCTCAGCTTGGGCCCCACTTGGGCTCCAGGCTTGCCTGTCGGGGCTGAGCAGCAGCAGCAGCAGCTGGGCAGAAACTGCTGCTTGGCACAGAGGAAAGTGCATCCCCCCCTCGTTGCTGCCAGCAGTGTTTGCTGTGGCTGCCTTAAAAATTAAAACATATTATTATGGGCGTTTGATTTTTAGTGTATAATTTTGTATTTTTTCCCCCTAAGATGGCAAACTCTCTTCCCC
>NW_017729030.1:46961572-46962753 GCF_001723915.1 Gavialis gangeticus | reverse complement strand
GGCAAGGGGAGGGACTTCTGGTGGCAAAGGTCAGAGGTTATGGGGTGGGATTATCGGTCCCAATATGGTGACCAGGGGGTGGGGCACGTGTCAATGGAATGGGGCTACCCATGTGGCCCTTGGCAGCTTGCCAGAATTTGGTAAGCGGCCCTGTGCCCAAAATAATTGCCTGCCCCTGCATTATACTCTTCTCTCTGCCTCCTTGTTTCTGTCATCTGCATTTGACCTAACTCCTCTCTCTGTGTTGGTCTGATTGTTGTTTGTTCTTGCCATGTTTCTCTCATTCTTCTTATAGTCTGTCTACAGTCACTTTGGTGACTTTAATTATGATGAGTGATTTAATGTCAGTGACCCATTTGATAATTTAACTGCATGTCTCCCCAGGCTTATCTTCTGAGTTGAACTGCAGCCCTGGTTCAGCTCTGCCACTTGTCAAAAGGAGTTTATGTAACTTGCTTCAATATGTCATTCAAGAATCTTTCTCATACCCCTTTCCAAGTTTCTGTGGGGATTTCTTTGTCTTTTCTTTCAGAGTCTTTACTGGCTCTATTCCCTTTTATCTCTGCATTGTCACATCTAGAAATAAAAATTCCATTACTCTATTTATACAGAGCTTTTTATTTTAGGCCTGTCTTACCAACATCTCTCACTTCTAGCCATCACTTCACTGTGGCTATAAAAGATTTCCTAGCTCCCTAATTTACCTTTCACCCTTATACTCTTTCTTATGCTTCCTCTCTTGATCTTCACCTTACCTGTTGTTTTGTGCATAACTAGAGATTCTTCAAATGAAAACTCCTTATAGGTTTTCATGTCCAGACTACATGTAGATCTTACTGGTTCTTTCTGTATGACATCTCTATGGAAAAATTCCCAATCCAGCCACACAACTAAAACTCTTGTCTAAGCTTCCATCATCTCATAATTTAATTAGTTCAATATCCATTCTCTGATCGTGACCTGTTTGTGTTCTTTCAGAGAGCTGCTGTTAGAATTATTTTTCTGGCCTGTCATTTTAACCATGCCACATCTTTGCATCCCAGCAGTGGTACTCTCTGCTCAAATATAGGTGACTTGTTTTTCTGTTCAAGCTCCTTCATAGTGGGTAGCCTAGGGGTGGGAAGTTATTTTGGCTGGAGGGTTGCTTAATGAGTTTTGGTGAGCTGTCAAGGGCTGCAAGG
>NW_017729030.1:46944903-46961561 GCF_001723915.1 Gavialis gangeticus | reverse complement strand
TCTCTCTGTGTTGGTCTGATTGTTGTTTGTTCTTGCCATGTTTCTCTCATTCTTCTTATAGTCTGTCTACAGTCACTTTGGTGACTTTAATTATGATGAGTGATTTAATGTCAGTGACCCATTTGATAATTTAACTGCATGTCTCCCCAGGCTTATCTTCTGAGTTGAACTGCAGCCCTGGTTCAGCTCTGCCACTTGTCAAAAGGAGTTTATGTAACTTGCTTCAATATGTCATTCAAGAATCTTTCTCATACCCCTTTCCAAGTTTCTGTGGGGATTTCTTTGTCTTTTCTTTCAGAGTCTTTACTGGCTCTATTCCCTTTTATCTCTGCATTGTCACATCTAGAAATAAAAATTCCATTACTCTATTTATACAGAGCTTTTTATTTTAGGCCTGTCTTACCAACATCTCTCACTTCTAGCCATCACTTCACTGTGGCTATAAAAGATTTCCTAGCTCCCTAATTTACCTTTCACCCTTATACTCTTTCTTATGCTTCCTCTCTTGATCTTCACCTTACCTGTTGTTTTGTGCATAACTAGAGATTCTTCAAATGAAAACTCCTTATAGGTTTTCATGTCCAGACTACATGTAGATCTTACTGGTTCTTTCTGTATGACATCTCTATGGAAAAATTCCCAATCCAGCCACACAACTAAAACTCTTGTCTAAGCTTCCATCATCTCATAATTTAATTAGTTCAATATCCATTCTCTGATCGTGACCTGTTTGTGTTCTTTCAGAGAGCTGCTGTTAGAATTATTTTTCTGGCCTGTCATTTTAACCATGCCACATCTTTGCATCCCAGCAGTGGTACTCTCTGCTCAAATATAGGTGACTTGTTTTTCTGTTCAAGCTCCTTCATAGTGGGTAGCCTAGGGGTGGGAAGTTATTTTGGCTGGAGGGTTGCTTAATGAGTTTTGGTGAGCTGTCAAGGGCTGCAAGGGTAACTCCGCCCCTTGACAGATGGCCTGCCCCCTGGTCACCATCTAGGGGCTGTAGATCCTGCCCCTGACCTTTGTGACTAGAAGTCCCTTCCCTTGCCCCCAGAAGTACTCCTTTTGGGAAGAGGGGAGGTTGCCATCTTGGAACTGGGGAAACAAACAATCGTGCTAAAAATCAAACATCTACTAGCATATTTTAATTCTGTTTCAAAAAATATTTTGTCTCGATTCATGTATGTTTGTGTAGTATATAGAGGTGATTGCATAATAGCTCAGAACAGAGTCTTACTCTTGTATATTGTGTATGGCGTGTGACTCGGGGGTGTGTGTATGGGTATGATGGTTATGGGGGGGGCATGACCCACAGCCCCTGCCACTGGTGGTGGCAGCAGCAGCCATAGGTGGTGGGTCTTCAGGGAGACACATGGCCCATGGCAGGGGGAGCCCTCTGGCAGCACATGGCTTTGGCTGAGTCCCAGGAGCTGCACATAGTGGTAGGGCGTAGGACCAGGCCACTGGCTCCATTGTGTGGGGCTCCCCACGACTCGTGCAGCTTCCAGGACTTGGCTGGACTCTGCTGGGGGAATCGCTGCCCAATGGAGCCAGTGGCCTGGCCCTACTTGCCGCCACTATGCTTGTGGGATTTGGCAGGGAGCAGGGCCAAGCTGGCCCGGCTCTATTACGTGGGGCTTCCCACCAATCCCGGCCAAGTCTTGGTTGCTGCACATAGCAGCAGGGAGTGAAGCTGGCCTGGCTGTACTGTTTGAGGCTCCTCGCAGTGGCACATGGCTCTGACAAGGTCCTGGGAGCTGTGTGAGGAGCCCCAGGCGATGGAGCCAGGCTGTCCCCTTGCTCATGCTGGCCCTGGCCCTGGGCTCTGGGCTCCAGGCTCCCACCCAGCTGCAGCTTTCCTCTCGGCCACTGCTGCTTCCCTACCTGCTGTCCAGAGTGCTGCAGCAGGGACAGGAGGAGGGACCCAGTGGAGGCTGGGGAAGCCTAGCAGTTCCCTGGGTGGCTGCAGCAGCGATAGTAGCAGACCTACCCAGAAACTGTACACATACTAGGACCGGGGTCCTCCTGTGGGCAAGGGTGGGAGTGCAGCGTGCTCTCCTGGCAGGAGTGGGTGGGGCTCAGTTGTATGCAGTGCCCGGTAGGGGCAGCTATGGGCTGGGCTGGATATAATTAATTGGTGGATGCCCACCCATGGACTTGAATAAATTGCCTAGCAGGCTGGATGTGGCCCGTGGGATGTATTTTTGCCTGCCCCTGGCCTAGCCTCACTCTTATCTCTTCTTCGTTACTGAAAAACCTACTTCCACGCCCACTCCTGCTTCCCCATGGTGCTCTACACAGTTGGAAAAAGCTGCCTGACAACATTTGCACGGCTGCTTTTTTTATACTTCCCTCAGCTCTTTTTTAGGACCTGTTGCCGTGGTGCTTCCAAAAATAAAAAATGGCTGCTGGTGAGCTAAGACCATTGCTTACCGTAGAGACCAGTATTGTTTCATTTATTTCCTTATTCTCCCATATGTCCATCTTGCTGCTGTCACTTAGATTATATGCTTTTCAGTCAGGACCCATCTTGTAATACTTGTACAGGCCTTAGCAGTGTGAAGCTGTGGTCATAGACTTCTAGCTGTAAAACTAATACGAGTGAGGAAAAAAAAGTGTTTTCTTTTTCCCTACAGTTCATAGAGGGATCATTTGAAGACTATTTAAAATGTTTGGAAAATCCACAGGTATGTATTACTTTTTTCACTTTTTATAAGGTAAAATGCCAGATGGCTTGGTGAAAGCCAACTGAAAATTTTAAATAAGCTTGAAATCTCAATGCATTATTAAATGTTTTCCTATAGACTATATGCGCCTACACATACAGACATGGTATACAGTTCTGTGCTTTTATGCATTATATCTAATTGATTTTTAAAAAGATCATCTGATAATGAAAAATGACAATTTTTAAAGAGTGTAAAATGACACATGGACAGATGTATATTTGTATGTACTATGCCAGTATTATGCATACTGGTGTGTACTAGCATGGTGCTTGACAGTATTGGATGGAAGAGAAATTAGGGGGCCATGGTTTTCCAAGCTGTTTCAAGATTATTAGAATGTGATTATACCTGCCAGTTTCTGGCTGCATTTCCTTTTGTTTTTTCTGCGATTTGTCTCTGTCACTACTCCTTCATATTCAGCAGTGATACCACAATTGGTACAGGTGCCATATTGCTTTTGGTTAGGCTTTTGTTATCCAGATGGTTTTATCATTTGGTATGTGACAGCTGTGGAATGGGAAGTACTGCTGTTCCTGGGAGTATTAATGTACAAAACAGCAATATTGTAAGTATGTTATTCTAACAGGACAACCTTCATTTTGGTTTTCTCTTCTTTTCTCTTTTTTTTTTTTCTTTTCTTTCATTTAAACATTCTTTTGCAGTATTTGCACATGTTGCTCTTTTGTGGAAATGCCAAAAGATTAAACTTGTCAGTATTCTTTAAAGGAATTTCAAACAGTAAATAAAAGTCTAAATAGTGAAAAGAAAAGATTAAGAAAAATAAGTCCGGAGGTTTTATTTTTGATGAATTGGAACCAAAATGTTTTTATAAGGTTGAAAACAAAAAGGGACTACGTAGTAGCAACACATTAGATTGAATAAGGACCTTCTTAAAGAGAAGGTTATATACACCCATTGCCGCCTCCATGCCAGCTGGTGAGAGAGATGTGGCTACACAAATGAGCCTTTGTTTTGGTTGCTAAAAATAAATAGCAAAGGAAAAAATGGGCTTGTGCCTCTTATTTCTGAATATGTCCCCATATCATATCTCAGTGCTGTATTGAGCTACCACATTTGCTTAATGAACAAAACTCAGATGTAGTGCAGCTATAGTTAGTGTGGCTTTTTTGGCCCATTGAACAGGGCCGTGCTAGCATACCTGCACTATTTCTGGTTTTGGGGCCAGTAGGCACAGCTTGTCTCAACATGGCTTTGCTTTGTGATGTACAGACATATATCTTTGTCAATCCTGGGTTTTTTAAATTGCAGGTAAAACTAAAAGAATCTGCAGATTCCTAGGTTAGGTTCTCTGCAGTGGTGAGAAACCTGTTTTGTTTTTGTTTTTTCTCCCTAGGTGAATTATTTTGATTAAATTAGATTGTTACTGCAGTAACATAAATCACTGCTTATAAGAATGTAATATGCTTACAGTAGAGATTTGCACTAGTGCAGTTACAGTATTGGCAAAACATCGTGTCATAGGCAAGTTTTATTATTTATTTGTTGTGTACAAAGTGTGTGCGTGCATGTATGTATTTTAAGTGTGTGCATGTCTTTAAGAAGCATCAAGACTGTTGATTGATATTCTCTGGTTTTGCTGTAGAATTTCTTTTCGTTCTCATGCCTTAGGCTTGTTCACACAAGTGTAACTATGCCAATTGTAGCTGTGCCACTGCAAACCCTTAGTGTAGACCAGGGGTTTTCAGCCTTTTTTGGTTGGTGTTCTCCTGGTGGCCAGTGAATGAGTAGGGGGTCCCCGAGCTGGGGGGAGGGGGTCCCTTGGCGGCTGATCGAGCAGGGTTGTGGGGGGGGTCGCCCGCACACAGTGACAAAACCAGAAGTGCCAGTGGCAAAACTGGAAGTGCCACTACTTCTCCACGCCACTGCTGCATACCCCCTGGGGCCTTCCCAATACTCCCAGGGGTACACGTACCCCTGGTTGACGACCCCTGGTGTAGACAGTTTTAGTTTCAGTTTCAAATTCGGCTGAATCCAGGTAATTTTTTTTCCAATTGTAATGCATGCGAGAAAGCACACATAGTGAAGCTTCAACAGCTATGCCATTGCAAAGAATCCTATGGCATCTGGCCTTAACTGAAGGGACAGAGTGATAAATTATTGTGAATGTTTGTTTGGTTTTTTTTCCTAGTGTGTTGGAGCTTGCCAGTGTGTTGAATTATTAAGGAAATAGGTCTTTCTAAATAACAACATGTGCAAACAGGCTTACTCTAGATCAAGCTGCCTCATTGAAGAATAGTCACCCAGGAATACTTATTCTTCAAACTCCATTTAAAGCAAACATCAAAGTAAATAGCTGTTTAAAAAACAATCAGTCAGTTCCTGTTTAAATTAATTACCTTTCACTTTTGTAGCAGATGTGATTGCTGGAAACCTAAAAGAGCAACAATCCATGAAGTTATCTTTGATGGACAGAACTGGGATTTCTGTTTCTAATGTGTCGAAATTGAACTGTCCTTTATTAAAAAAACCAAAACAGAACAGCCAAACAAGGCATCTGGCAGCATTGCAGTATGCATATTTTAATATTAACTCCTCTTTTGTCTATCATCTGAAACTTAAAACACCATCTTGGTTTCAAATCTAAATTAATTTTAGTTTTTACAGGAGGAGAAGGGTGAACCTAAACCAAAACCTTAACACTAAAAAGTTAACCCAAATAGTTTAGTTGCATCATGTCAGAGGGCTGTTGGACAGTATATTTGAATAGTAGTGAATACAGCAGCTTTCACTTCTGTTAGTATTCTGATTATGACTCCTGTTGCTGTTGACCTCTGTTCTCCAGTGTTTGACAGCTAAAGGTTTAGTCTCATTGACATTGTTGGGCATTTGTGCTCTTCAGTAATAACACCATCAAAACAAACACAATTGTTTTTTCTTATTGTCAGTTTCTGCATGTGAACCATGGAATTCAGAACTACATTTTCTGCTACAGAAATGGTCTCTTTAGTTAAGTGCTGAGGCACTTCTTCAGGTAGTACCAAGAATTTTTGTGGTGTTGGTGTTTTACTTGTTATGTGATTAAATAGAAGACTTTACTTCCAGGATGTTTATTCCGATAACTAAATTCAATAACAGGTAATTTTAAGTATAGGATTGAATACAAGATTTATCTAACATTTTTTCTTTAATGGGAAACTCTTGCTAGGACAACCTGTTCCAGCTCTTCGAGGGGAATAATCCAGAGTAGATTTAAAAAAAAAAAAAAAAAAAAAAAAAGAAGAAGCTATTAACATATTTGTTTTGAATTCAAGATGAGTTTCTTGTGGGGATGTTGAGGGAGAACGTAATATTAGGCTAGGAACAGATGTCACATTTGTCTCTGGACAGGTTGCGCCTTTGTTTGTCCTGGAACAGAAATATCCTGGGAACTCTTATCAGAGTTTTTTTGAGTAGCTAAATGCACTAAATACATTGCGGCTTTGCTGCAGTTGATTCAGTGATGCAGTCTTGGGATAACTATTCAGACACACTTTGCAGTGTACTGGGATAAACTATTAATACAGGCAGGGCTTGACTTACGACAATTTGAGTTATGGCGAACCGCAGTTACAACACTTGTAAATTGACACCCGGGTTTTGAAGTTCTGACCTGAGTTTCAACTTTATGATGCTGGACACTGGAGACAGGTCTGCCAGTGGAAGGGGAAGGCGAGGCAGGCAGTACCGGGGCTGCCGGGTGGCCGTGGGAGAAACCATGGCTCAAGCGACTCCTCCCACTGGGGCGAGGCAGGCAGTGTCCGGTTTCTGCCGGGTGGCCGTGGGAGAAGCTGTGGCTTGTCCAGCAGCTCTTGCTGCTTGTTCAGGAGGGCATGGGGGGGAGGGGGTGTGTCACCCTGGATCCGGTTGGGGTGGGGCGGGCTGTGCTTGGGACAGATCTGGGGGCACACGGCCCCCCCATGCCTTTCCAGACACGTGGTCAGAGCAGCAGTATGCCACTCGTCTGGGAGCCATTTGTCAGGCAGCTCTTCTGGTGCTCATTCATTGCTGCTGCTACCACTAGAGCTCTATGGTACTGTACCTATACTGAATAAAGAATAAGTCTCAGTACTGTACTATACAATACAGTACTTTACAACAAGTTGATTGCGCTGCCCATGTGCTGTTCTGTTTCTAAACTTTTTCCAAACTGCCCATAATAATGGCAGAAGAGCATAAATCTGGTGGAAGTGATGTTTCTTTTTATGAAATGTAGAACAATTACTATGGAAACAAAAATGGAAATAATTAAGGGGTCTGAAAAAGGTGAGACAAGGAGTCTTTATGATGATCTAAAGCAACAATAGGGGGAGAGTTCTAATGCTGAGCCTTTTAGTGCAGGTAAGGCGTGATTTATGCCTTTTAAAGCCAGGGTCAGTTTTCATAACATCAAGGTCTCAGATGAAGCTGCCAGTGCTGGTGAAGAGGCAGTTCATACTTTTCCTGAGACATTGGCTGAAATCATTCAAGAGGATGGCTCTTGTGCTCAGCAAGTTTTTAATGTTGATGAAACAGGGCTCTTTTGAAAAAAAAAAAATGCCTTTGAGAACCTGCATTGCCAAAGTGGAGAAATCCATGCCAGGGTACCAAGCTGCTAAAAATAGGCTCACTGTTGCTCGGTGCCAATGCTGCAGGTGACTTTAAACTTAAACTTTTACTTCTGTACCATTTGGAAAACCCCAGAGCTTTCAAGGGACATTCGAAGGCATTTCTCCCAGTGATATGGAAATCTAATCCTAAGGCATGGGTCAGTAAGAACATTTGTTAGGATTGATTTAATCATCATTTTGTGCCAAGTGTCAGGGATTATTATAGCAAAAACAAGCTTGTATTTAAAGTGTTGTTAATCCTTGACAGTGCTCCTGGTCATTCAGCCATCCTTGATGACATGCATCCTGACATCTAAGTAGCGTTTCTGCTCCCCAGCACCAGCTCATTGTTGCAACCCATGGGCCAGGTGGTAATTGAATCCTTCAAGGCCTGCTATCTTAGGCACACATTTGCCCAGGCTATTAGGGCGATTGAGAAGCAAGGTGGACCAACTCTGAAGGAATTCTGGAAGGACGTCAACATTTACCATGCGGTTAAGAACATTGGTGAGGCATGGAATGAAGTCAAACAATCAAATTTGAATGGTGTTTGGAGAAAATTATGTTCTAAGTGTGTGTCTGACTTCCAAGGCTTTACAGACACTGTTGAAAGGGTGACCAAAAATGTTATTGAAATGGGCAAAGAATTCAACTTAGACGTTGCACCGCAAGATGTTGATGGGTTGCTGGCATCACATTCTGCAGAATGAACCAATGAGGGCCTCATTGAATTGGAACAGCAAAAAGTGGCAGAGGAAGAAGATGCACCCACTGTTGAAGAGACTCCTGCTCATAAAGTCTTGACAACAAAAGTGTTGGCTGAGGCATTTTAACATTTGGAAACTGTCATGTCCCTATTTTGAGGAACGTGATCCAGACATTGAATGCACTGCATCAGTGAATAGGGGCACATCAACATGTACAGCTGCTATGGAGAAATATACAAGCAAAAGAAGAGAACATCTGTCCAAACTTCCTTGGGCACTTTCTTTAAGAAATCAGACAAGATTTCAGGGAAACCTGCAGCCAAGACTCCTGAGCCCTTCAAAAAGTCCAGCAAAGTTACCTCAAAGAAATCTCTCCAAATGCATACGATTGCTATTTACAATATAAATACATACAGACAATTAATATAGCTACATGTATTTATTTTATATAATTAATTGAGTACTGTACAAAATTCTGGGTTATTTTTGGTGAAAATAGGGTGTCAGGCTTTGGTTCAGGAACCAAACCCCCATTTGTAACATTGTTTCCTACGGGGAAACTGGTTCCGAGTTACGTTTTGACTTAAGACGCAGTTTTCAGGAACCAATTGTGTTGTAAGTCGGAGGACTGCCTGTACTACTTATAGCATTTATGCTAGGACAATGGACATGGATATATGAATTGTTGCATTTTGCCCTGGGATAAAATGGTTTATTTTAGATAGAAGACCATCATGGCCAGGGCATTTCCCTTTTAGCCTGTTTCCTAAACAAGAGTTCTTGCTAACACCAACAGATAAAGTCAGCTTTAAAAATGATAACAAGAGCTATGGCTTCCAGCGAAACTTAGGAGCTTAAATCATTTCTTGAAAATTTTACCTGCTGGTTAACCAAATTGCTGTTTTGCTTTTAAAGTTTTCTCTCAAATACATGTCAGCACCAAATTTCATTCTTCGTAATAGTACTGCTTTTGAATGGTAAGTCTCATTTATATTTTTTAGTTACAGTAATAAACAGAGCAGTAGCGGAGAGGTGTTTTCATCCTCAGTTCTATTCTAAAATACACTATTCTGGTGTTCAGAAGGGGTATGAATGCACAAGTAATAAATGTTTTGACTGAAATCTAGGTTGTGTGTTATGTGCTATCTCCATAATAGTGATTTTTTTTTTTTTGTATTTACCCAAATGTGAAAAAAAAAATTTTGAATGAGTTTTGATTTATTTTTATTTTTCACTACAGGAGTGGGTTGGACAAGTGGAAATAAGTGCCCTATCTCTTATGTACAAGTAAGAAAACTCTTAATACTACTTAATGAGTCTGAGGTTTTTTTGGTTTTTTCTTTTTACCATAACCTGCTTGAATTAATTTAGCTGTTTTGTTTAGATGTTTACAATGTTAAAGATATAGTTAACAATTGGATATTACCTGAAATATATTATAATTCTCTAAATACTGGCATCGACATACTGAAATTTACATTTGAACAGACTTAAAAAGCAGAGCAGATAAGCTTGTAAATGTAAGAAAATGTAGGCTTTGAATAATGTCTCAAACTTACCTTCCCAGATAAAATTAGTAGTGTGTTCAAGTAGAACCATCCAGTTTGTAATTTGCTAAGTTTAATTTCATGATTGGCATAAACGTGCCTTTTTGTTCTTTGCTTGGCAGAGCTATGCTAGTAAATCTCCATCACAAAGACTCATGCTATGAACACTTGATCTATATGCAGTTTTTATACTTCTCTCTCTTTTTTTTTTCTTCCTTTCAACCTGAAATAATAAGTCTGGCTTGTTCTTCTCAAGCATAGATCAGTTGTACTTGTATGAAGGTGCTTCATACTAGTATAGGTTATTCTTCTTCCCACATGGGAATAGATTGTACCAACCTAAATCACACACACAACAATATGCATCTGTTCACACTAGAAGGGTTGTGCCACTTTAACCATACTCATGTAATTAAAGCAGTGTGACTTTTTGTATGGACAAGTCTTAAGACTTGGTCTATAGTTACTTTGATCGCAAAGTCATGTGGTAAAAGCCCTCATTTTTTGGCTATAGTTTATTCCATGCAGGAAACTAGTTTCAACTATATAAACTGTCTCTTATCTACCTTTAAAAGGGTTTGCCATCATAGGTATGTCATCAAACCCTCCCGATGATCATGAAGGCTGCTTTGTCCCTCTAAAACACTATATTCTGTTGGGTGTACACTACATTACAGTAGTAGCATTTTACTGTTATTCTGTTTTCTCACATACAACAAACAACAATTCCCCAGAAATCAGACCCCCAAAATTGTGGTGTGTGTATTAAGCAGGGAAGGGGTGACTTTCTGGCTGGGGATAGAAACACCCTGATTTAATTCCTATTCCATTCTGATATTTCTGTTCAGACAGCTGAAGGAATTGATTGATTTTTATGGCTTATTTGTTCTTCACTGCAGACGTGTTAACAATCGTCTCTTCTTTTTAATGATATCAATGCTCCACTAATCAAGCTAACCTTTCTTACAGCAATTTTGCTTCCTTCTAGTCTGTCCTGGTCCTGTTTCATAGGTCTTTAGCTCTTTTCAAAATCAGATCCACTCATGAAGGCCAGTTTTCAGTAGAAGCTAGGCTTTTAGTGAAGCAGGAAAGGAAGGTTGAGTCACTTGAAGATTAGGCTCAGACTCTGGTCTCAGCAGCCATAACTTTGGAAAAAAAAATTTTTCTTCATTCTGCCTTTCAAAAACAACTTGATTGTTCTATTCAGGAGTGTGTTGTATGCAAAAAAAATGGGTATTTTACTGTTGTGTAAATGAATGAACAAAGTAAGTGTTGGTGCTTTTCTTATTGTCTGTAGGTCAGTTTGTAGCTTTCAGTATTTTACCCTATTTAGTGCAAGTTAACGAGATTCTGATTTTGCAACTTGATGAGATTTTGCTTTAATTCTGGATTTGACCTTGAAAAACTAAGTTACATAACTAAAATATTACTGTCAAAGCACTTGAGTGAGTGCTAGATGCATGAGATTTCACATTTCTTTGTGTGGTTGGTTAAATTTTATGCAGTCAATGAGGCTCAGTTTTACATGACTGTGCTGGACTGAATGCACCTTATCACTTCTGATTTTAGAAGCTAAGCAGTTCTGCACTTGGCTAGAACTTGCATGGCAGATAGTGTCAGAATCACAGGGGTTGTGGGTAGAAACTAAGAGGTCACAGTTGAATGCATGGTGAATACCAGACCGTATAAACCAGTGGAATAGCAGGTTTTGTTCAGCCCTATTTTCACTGTTGAGCTGATAAATAGGAATGTGGAAGGGGAAATTTGGGTTTAAAGTCTCAAACTTTAAACATGAAAATGAATGAACATATGGTAGGGTAATTGCACTGTTGGCGAGAATGTGGTAAACCTTGAGGGACAGCATCCTTGAGTCTGTCTTGTTTCATTGTTTTTGCTGGCTAATTTGCTGGGGCAGGAAGGTGAAACTCCATTTAAGTCACTAGTTGAATTTTATTGCATCAGGATTGAGTTTAGCCACAGGATCCTAGATGGAGCTGCTTCTCTGCCTTTGTGTAACTAGAAGGGAAGTATAGTGATGTAATAAAGAGACTGATTTGAAGGCAGGATATATTTGAATCCAGGACTGTACCAGAGAGAAAAAATGTTGAATTTTTCTTTTTTAGACTCTCTTATCTTTATAAAAAAATGTGCCTATGAATAAGTTTTCCTTAATTTTGCAGAGTTCGTTTGACCTGGTGGTATCCTAAGAAAGGAAGAAATGTATTACTGAACTAAGATTTAACAATGGCATACAGAGGAATTCAAAAGGAATAAAAAAGTTAAAATTATGAGAGATTGATAACAGCTTGGAAATGAGTGATGAAGATGGATAATTTCTCTTACTCATGCTTATGTGGAAAAGAAAAGGCAAATAAGTTGCACGTCGACTTTACCAGTTAATTCTCCAGATCTGTTATTTCATATCATATTTGACACTTTATGGTTACTTCTTAACTCCATAAAGCAGAGCTTTTAATTTTAATACAAATTTGGAATTTACTGAAGCAGGGATATCAAATGGCCTGCAGAGGTGGGACATCTGGCTTGTAGGGCTTCTCTGTAGGCTGTATTTGGCTCACGGGCCTCCTCCCTGCAGGTGCTAGAGCATCGGCGGCGGCAGTGTTAATCCCTGTAGCTGCCAGAACATCTGCTTCAGCATGGCTCTGGAACCCAGGGAATTAACTCTGTTCACTCCCCGCCGCCGCCTTATGTACCTTACTTGCCACAAAAATTGGGTTTTGTAGTTGTTCCTGGTGACAAAAATCAGTGCCAGGAGAAAAGGGCATGGGGAGTGGTAGTGGCATTGATTCTATTGGGTATCTGTGCTGAAGAGCAACTCCAGCAGCCACAGAAGTTAGAGAGTCCAGAGGTGGGCAACAAAGACCATCAAGGGCATGGAGGGCAAGTCCTACAGAGAGAAGCTGGAGCTAGGCATTGTCAGCTTGCAGGAAAGGCGCTTAAGAGGGGACATGATAGCAGTCTTCAAATACTTGAACGGCAGTCGTAAAGAAGAGGGAAAGAACCTTTTCTCTTGCTGCAGAGAGGAGGACATGAGTCAATGGTTTGAAGTTGTAGCAAAGTAAGTTTAGATTGGATATCTGGAAAGACTTCTGTACTGTTAAAACAGTGAGGTAGTGGAACAGATTGCTTGGGGAAGTGGTGGACTCTCCATCACTGGAGGTGTTCAAGAAGAGGTTGGACAGGCACTGTTGGAGATGATCTAGGCATAGCTATGCTATGTTCTACTCTGGGTTTTTCCCAGGTTTCTGGGCTTTGCTGGTTTGCTCCCTTCCCGCCACATGAGCCTTCCTCAGAGGTATTTGGTGTTGTGTACAGCCAAGATTGTGGACTTTAGCTGGGATGTGCCAGTGTTCCTGCTGGGACTTAGACCCAGATATTCCTGGCTAGAGGGTCTTGTCCCTCTGCTCAGGGTCAGGCTGATTTGCCATATTTGGGGTTGGGAAGGAATTTTACCCCATGGTCATATTCGTACAGACTGTGGGCATTTTTGCCTCCTTCTTTAGTAGGGGACCATGGCCCTCTTCTTGGGCATGGCTCTCGTAAGTGTATATTGACAACCTTTACAGAAGTAGACATTGTCTGCCATGGTCCCCCTGCTTTACCTGTGGCAGGCTGGGTGTTAAGTCTTGTGTTGTTTCAGGATTGACTATGTAGTTTTGCTAAGGAATTAGGTTGGGGCTCAGAAGCATTTTTGGGCAGTGCCAAAAAGCTCTCAACCTTGATTTGTAAGATGTTGGCATGCTGGAGTGGATGGTGGGAGAGCTGATTCTTGTTGTGGCAGTGCAGCCTTGACCCCTTCTCTGCTGTCTGCCTCGAGGCATGAGTGCGCTTGCCACTGGCAGTGAGCCAGGCCAGGGCTCCGTGGACCCCAGTGCAGCTACTTGAAATCTTTCTGCTGCCTGCTGCAAGCAGTTTTAACTCCATGACCAGTGGCAGGGACCTGCCTAGAACCCAGGCTGGCTGTGGCGTGCCGAGTAAAATGGCTTCACGTGCCATGCTCTGGCATGTATGCCCACCCCTGAATTAGAGAGTGGATTCTTATGGGATGGTTTGGATGGGGATGATCCTGCCTCAGGCAGGGAGCTGGACTAGATGATCCCTCGAGGTCTCTTCCAGTCCTACTTCTCTGATCCTATATTATTATTACTGTTTGCTATTTATACAGCAAACAGGAATTGATACTATTACTTTTTTGTATTTGCCGTTTCACCAGAAAAGAAGCTAAATTGAGGCCTCTCTCTGTTATTATTTTAAAATGCATTTAACTGTGGCAGAATCATTATCATTTTACAGGTGGCAGGTTTGAGATGATGATGCTTGCAATTATAACAGAACCTACAGGTTTTTGGGCAGTATTAGGCACTAACTGATTTGCCCAAAGTCATTCTGGAAATAAGTGTCAAGTCTAGGAGCAGTGCCAAAGTTCCCTGACTCCTACTTCAAGACTTTTGTCGTAGTGATCTTTCTCTAGTAATTATGACAAATAACAGTGAATTTTTCTAGAAGCAGAGACCCCGGATTGACTTTCCACTAGCACAGTGTGTGAAACACTAGTTCATTTTATGGTGCTAGGCCAGTATTGCCTCACTGGGAATATATACTGGATTCTGGACTCCCTTTCAGGTTTCACTGGTCCTCTTTTAATTATGTTTGTTTTCTCTGGTTCTTTGGCACTTCGAAAATCTTGCTTCTTGGCAGGGGGTGGACAGAGAGAGATTTCTGTGCACTGCCTATGCTTTTAATGCCAGAACACGGCAATAAGAATATTGTGCTCATGAGTATTAGGATAGGATAACTATCCCTCTGAAAAGTGATGTAACAACATGATACGGTGATGTCTTTTGACACTATTTGTATTTGTTATGGTTTTGTTAAAAACAAGATGAAGATTGCATAAAAATCCCTTCCATCTGAGTATTAAATATGAGATGCATGTCACTTAATGTTTGGAGACGCTTCAGTGGATGAGGATTTCAATACAGGCTTCCAGTGTTCTTTCTACAGCTTCCTGCTTGTTGTTCCATCTTGTCAAGAGGAAGAATAATTTGTCATTTGAAATTATTCCTGTCTTGGTTGTGCATATGTACAGTAGCTCTTTCTTTAGGTAGGAAGGTAACTTTTGTAAAAATTGCAGTTCCATTAAGGGAAACTCTTGGGATAGTGCTCAATGAATAGTAATCAGTGGCATAATGGCATAATACCCAGTTTGGATGAGGCATTCAGTGGAATTCCCTAGAAGTCTGGTACTGTTTAATAGAGTACCCCCTGGCTTGCTCAACCCCCTGGCTTGCAAGCCAGATCCAGTCCCCAGCACCGTGTTATTTGGCCTGCGGGCTTCCCTATGGAGGCTGAAAATTTGGCTGCAGGGGAGTGGTACGATCTCTCTACTGCCAAATTTCTGACCTTGTGGGGAGCCCTGGGCCCCCTGTGTTAGACTGGGTGCTCAGGGCCCAATTCCAGCATTTAGGGCCAGGAGGGAGTAGCACTGGGCCCCAGGACCTGATCCCAGTTTGTGGGGCCCCAGGATCCAATCCTGGCATGTGGGGCCAGGCAGGGATGATGTTGTGCCCCAGGGCCTGATCCTGGCGTATGGGGTTGGGACAGATTGACATGGAGCCTGATCCCACCCTAGAGGACAGGATGGCAACCAGTGTTCAGTGCCAGGTCCCAATCCTGGTGCTTGGAGCTGGCGTGGTGCCTAATCCTGGCCTGAGGGTGCCAGCCTAGGATGCATGGGGCCCTATTTGGGCAAACAAGGCTGGGAAGTGGCAAATTGGGGCCTGATCTTTGTGCACAGGGCTTGATCCAGCTTGTGGATTGGCCTTAAGCCATTAATCTGTCCTGCAGGGCCAAAAGCTTTAGCACCACTGGTTTAATAGCCTCATTTACAATTTGTAGGATGGGTTTATGTGCCTACTTGGCAAATCCAAGCCCAGCTGGACAGAACAATTGTGTGCATAAATCAAGGCTGAAGAATGATGGGCTAGGCTACAGTGCTGCAGAACAGGACCTTGAGGGGTAACAGTGGATCATAAACTGAATATGCACCAGCAGTGTGCTCATGCTGTGTAAAAAGCTAACAGCATCCTTGGTTGTATTAACAGGAGTGTCACTTGTAAGTCAAAAGAAATGATCTTTCCACTCTGTTCAGCACTGGTGAAGCCTTATGTGAAGTACCGTGTCCAGTTTTGGCCTCATACTTCACTAAAAATGTGGACAGATTAGAAAGAAAAATAGATTTGAAAGCAGAGAGCAGCCAAAATGATTAGATGCCTTTATTACAAGGAAAGGTTGAAAGCGCTAGGATTATTTAACTCAGACAAGAGAAATTTATGGGGGATTTGATAATAGTGTTCAGATACCTGAAGATTATTCGCTGTGGCTGCAGGGGACAGGATTTAGCGCAATGGTCTTAAATGGCAGCAAGGAAAATTCAGGTTGGGTATTAGGAAGAACTTTCTGACTGTGAGGTTGGTTAATCATTGGACAAGGCTGCTTGAGAGTTTTGTGTGTTTAGTCTCCATCCTTGGAAACTTTTAAGGGCAGATTAGACAAACATGGATGGTCCTGCTTTGAGCATGGGGTTGGACTGGATGACCCCCTTAAGTGACTTCCAGCCCTGTGTTTCCTCTGATTGTAACAGTAAATGTGCGCTTGCTGCTCATGGCAGTTTTTTCTAAAAAGGAGAAAGGGTAGGAGGTGGGAAACAGGTAATAAGAAATGAAGGATGTGGAAATAGGGGTGAAAGTGAGAAGTGGAAGGTAAAAATAGTAGTGCAGAACAATGGTGCCCAGCTCACCATGTTTCATGGGCTGGATCTGGAGCAAGGAGCTGTCTGTCTTCTTGCCCACTGGGCTGGAGTATGCTGGCAGCATTAATTGCTGTGGCTCCTAAACTTCTGGCAGCCACTGCTCCTTCCGCTACCAAACTTTCAGCGCTGAGGGCCAGATGACACAACCCTATGCTCCAGACTCAGCCAATGCAGCTCCCAACGGGTCTAGAAATGTTGTGGCAGGATGAATGATGGCAGCTCCAGGTGACATGGCAGTTATTGTTGTTACCACTCACTGT
>NW_017729030.1:46936426-46939903 GCF_001723915.1 Gavialis gangeticus | reverse complement strand
TGAGGGCCAGATGACACAACCCTATGCTCCAGACTCAGCCAATGCAGCTCCCAACGGGTCTAGAAATGTTGTGGCAGGATGAATGATGGCAGCTCCAGGTGACATGGCAGTTATTGTTGTTACCACTCACTGTGCTGCTAAATTACTGCAGTCTGGAGTACACTGCAGAATGGATGATACAGATCTGTGACCTGTGGTCTGTATCTTGGTGGCCCCTAGTGTAGAAAGTGTTTATATTTGGGGCTTATTACACCAGTTTTTAAAACATAATGCTTGCAAGCTTAATTTTTGTTTTCTGTTCAGAGGTTGTGTGTAGCTGCCTGTTATGGAATTATATGTCAGCAATATTCAAAACCATAAAATTGTCCTAATTTGCAAGGCTTTGCTTACCATTAGGGCTGGTCACAAGTTTCTTTTGAATATATTTTGGTAGATGTGTGTTTATTTGAACAGTCCTTTTTGTGATTTTTAGTGTATGTTTTCAATAACAATGCTTTGATTTATTTTATGTCCAAGATGAAATATTTTTTTCTGAACACTAAATATTTTATTCTTGGGAATGCTGCTGTAGTGCCTGATGGAAGATGTTCAGTTTGCTCGCATACCCTTTTTCCTGTATGGCTGGAGTTTTCCAGCAGGGCTAATTTCTTCTATGTTGTGTATCGTAGCCAAGACTTTTATGTTGCTGTGACTCCCCTTTTCAAGACGGGAGAACATGACACATCTTTGGAATTGTAGTCCAACTAGAAAGCTTGGCGTGTTAAGGAAAAAGGGAATGTGAGACACCAGAGCTGTTACTTCCATGAGGCATGTCCAGATTTTCAAAGTGTCTGCTTCCAAAAAAAAATGTAATTCAATGTTCTTGTGTGCCCCTTGAATCCACATTTTAATATATTTTGTTCTTATTGGGACTTTTATAACTTTAATTCTTGATTTATTTATTTATTTATTTATTAATAGAAAGGATATCATAATCTATCAGGAACCAAATGCTGCCCCTTCATGTGTAACTGAAAATGGCTTTCCTGACAAGGTAAAAATATTTTTTTTTTAAAAAAATGTAAGAAAGAGTGTCAGTTAAAGTCTTATTACTCAGTACACTGAGTACATCCAGTAATATATATTTTCAATAGCTTTGGGCTTATTAAAATTTAGGAATGTTTCAGCTGCCTATACATTGTAATGAAAATGCAAATAAGAGCAATAAAATTAACAGGGTCTGGGTTTGGACTATTCATAGAGCATTAATTCTGAATATTAGAATGAAACAAATTGATATTGGTTACACTTGGATCTGTTCTACTAGGCATTAATATATGTTTTTGTTTATTTAATCAGGGCCTAATACAAAGGGTACTTTTAAATCTCCCTCTATGCTACATTTCTGTAAAATCAAGTCAAACTCACTTACACAGTTATATATCTCTGTTAGTAATTTTTATTTGATTAGGTCAAGTGAACTTTTACAGAAAATGGTACATTTCCCAATGTCATAATTATGAGGTATTGAAAATTGCAATATATTATATCGGCGCACAGTTGCATTAAATATATGCTTTCATGATTTTAAAACACAGAAAATGACAGTTTTTTAAATGCCCTCTTCTTTCTAGGTATTGCTGTGTTTTTCAAATGGAAATCACTATGACGTTGTTTACCCAATAGAATATGCAGAAAAGGCTGCTCTCTGCCAGTGTAAGTACTGATTTGGTTGGTAGGTTTCGTACTGAAATGTATGCTTTCACTAGAGTCCTAACAAAAATTTCCATCTATTTCATGCTATTAAGAAATTTTCATGTAGTTCTTTTCTTTTGCTTACAGTGTGGTTGTATTTAAATTGTAGTATTTAGTATTTGAGGATACAAGTGTCAATTGAGGGTTTGAATTCTAGTAGGTCCAAGCGCCTATAGTTGAAGTCTGTGGGAGCTGCAGGTGTTTCACAGTTTTAAAGATCTTGCCTGTACAGGTTAACTTAAACTGTATTTCCTGTTCTCTTTCAGGAGACATTTCAATGTGTTTTCATGAAAATAACTGTTATAAATATGATTGCAAATGAAATTTTATACAAAATTGTCACTAGTTTTTTTTCTTCTTAGCTGTTCTTTATGAATTACTTTATGATAAAGTACTTGGTACTGATGTGAATAAGATCCTAGAGGAACTACATGCTCCTGATGTGACAGAAGAAAGTAATGGCAGCAGTGAAATATCTTCTGAATCTGAAGCAGATGATAACTACAAGTAAGGGGGATTTAAAAGTTAATAATTAAAATACAAATGCTTCAGCAGTTCAGTGCTTAGCTTTTCAGTAGAACTTCTGGCAAGAAGGATAATATTGTGTACTTCTGAAAATAATTAAAGCAGCAGATAAAATCAAGAGAGAATGTAAATGCTTATGAAAATATTACATTAGTAAAAATTCACAAGCCCTAGGCTTGATATGCTGTGCTCCGTTCTGTGCGTGAAGAATCCTCATGCTGCCACTGTTGCTTGCACCTCTTCCTGTCAAAACTACACAAGGAATTTAGTAGTTTTTCCATCTCAGCATGTGGAAAAAGAAATGTTTTGAGGTATGGGGGATCAGGGTGGAAGGCTCTATTGAATTTTCTACATATTGAAAACCGTGGGAGAAATGTGGTTGAAATTTCCAGGGAAACAAGGCCAAATTCTGATCTCATTTTAATACATGTAAATAATTAATAACTCCGTGGACTGTTGCTTCTGAAGTACACTTGAGAGCAGATTTTAGAAAATAATATGATTCTGTTTGAGCATCTTCCTCTGTGGAAACAGGAAGCTTTTTGGCAGAGTGTTCCATAGTAGTTAGGGGAGTTTTTAACTTTATGGCTCCTACAAAAACAATCCTCTTTAGGGTTTGGATGGAGTCAGTGGACTCATGGGTGTTCTTTGCCTCTCATCTGTTTGCTAACATTTACATGGGTGCTGAAGAATATGTAGATTTAAATGCTTGTTTGTTGATCTTAGATGTTTTAATTATCACTGAGGCTTTGACTTACTAATGTGTACTGTATAGCATTGTTACTCGGTTATGGTGCCCATTTATATTTCTCAGTGTTATTCTTGGAGCCATTGCCTCCATGAATTTTTGCAGAAGTCCTGGGGCTTTTGCAACCACAGCAGCATACCCCCACTTCCTCACAAAATGACAGAAGCCACTCTATGGGGACTTTGTGTTCCAGTGTGGCATTTGAGGTGGAGAATATACTGCAATCTGTGAATCTGGGGTAGTCAGGCTCTGCTCTCTTATTGAGCTGAAAGCCATAAATTGAACTTTGTTGAAGGTACCACAAAAAGACCAAATTCTAGGGAACAGAGGAGCTCTCTCTTTCTCTTAGTTGGAAAAATTACCAGGCAGTTCATTTGGTGGTAACATAGAGTACTTCTGTGAAAGGAGAGCAGTCTTTGTAGCCAGAACGCCAGACAGTGGGAACATGCCCCATTCATTTTTATTCTTGA
>NW_017729030.1:46930635-46931426 GCF_001723915.1 Gavialis gangeticus | reverse complement strand
AAGACAAAAAACTGGCTCACACCATTTAAATTAGTATGACCCTTGGAGCTCCTAATCTTGCTCTGCAGTAATTTTGTAGATTATCAGAATTAGAATTCTTATTAGGGGTGCACCGATAAAGCTTTTTTTTGGCCAATACTGATGGCTGATTATTAACCAGCCATATTGGCTGATATTGGTCCGGTAGCCAGTATGCAGCCCAGCAGCTTGGAGAGCAGGGTCAGATTGAGGCCCCCATGGTGAGGGAGGGAGTGGGGCTAGGGCAGGGGCAGGTGCTGCCCTGTTGGGGTGGGGTGGGCTGTGGGATAGAACCACAAGTGGCTTGTCTGGGGGATGTTGGTGAGGTGCGATGGGGGATGGCTCCGCTGCTGCGCACACCGTGGGGGAAACATGGGGGCATATGGCCCCTCCCTTCCCTTCCCATTTTGTGTGCAGGGCAAGGGTGGGCTGCCTGATGCAGGCTGTGGGCTGTGCCAGCCTCTTCCTGGCAGCAGAGCTGGGCTGAGGCTGCGCGTGGGGTGGGCAGGGGTGGGGTGGGTGGTGGCACTGGGAGGGGGGACTACGGCAAACTTTTGGGTGGCTGTAGGCCACCCTGTAGACCCCCTCCTAGTGTTGTTGCCTGCCCTTTCCTGCCCCCAGCACAGCCCTAGCCTAGCCCCACCCCCACCAGGAAGAGGTTGACACAGCCTACAGCCCCAAGCCTGCAGCAGGCATCCCACCTGAGCTGTGCGCACAAATCCGGGGACCACATGCCCCCCATGCTTCCACCACGGTGTGTGCAGTGGCGGGGG
>NW_017729030.1:46927785-46930349 GCF_001723915.1 Gavialis gangeticus | reverse complement strand
GTGTGTGCAGTGGCGGGAGCCACCCTTCCCCCCCACATGTACCCCCTGGATGAGCCACCATCCCACACTTTGCCCTGTCTGCTGGGCAGAACCTGCCCCAGCCCCTACTCCCTCCATCACCATGGGGGTCTCGATCTGCCCCCCCAACTCCCTTTCACTCCCCTTCCCCTCCACACACTTACCAGCTCAATGTTGCTCTACAAGCTGCCAGGGCTGCGCTCCTGGCTGTTTGCGTGCTGTGTCTGCGTGCATGCATGCAACATAATCAGCTACACTGATCAAAAAAAAATAAAAAAGCGAATTGCCACTAATGTCAATTTTCCTTCTATCGGTCCTGATCCGATATGGACCAATTATATTGGTGCACCTCTAATGTTCATGAAAGTACACTGGCAAATTCTGTCAGATTTATAAAATGGCTGGGGTATGTATTTGGGAGTTATACTAAGATAACCAAACTCATTTTCTGTCACGTGTACAGTGATGAAGAGCTAATGCAAGCTTGCCTGCCTCGACCCAAATTGTATATAGCTGCTTGTTTTCTTTATTTTCTTTGTTAAAAATAAAGTTGGCTTTGGAGTGTATTTTATTAACTATTTAATTGAAGTGAAGTATTTTAATAATGAGTAAATCTGTTTTAGAGAAACTGAAGTTTTCTTAATAAATGCTATTCTGGGATGCAGACCATTTGGAAACAATCAAACTTTGTTCAAATACTACAGATCTCCCATAAATACTGTAGGAAATATAAAACCCCACTGTTTCCTTTCTGTTGCTGGGAGGCAGACTTCCAAACGGTGGCAGGTGTAGAAAATGAGGGTAAATGAGTGTGGCCTGATTCAGGCTAGGTAATAAATTTGGGTTGATTTAGCATGGCCGTATTTGGTTTTTCAATTGATTTTGGAGTGTTTTCTCTCAAGACCTGATTACTAAAGTTTCAATGAAAGGATTAATTTCTGTGCCAAATTTTTACCAGTGGATGAATAGCTAAATATAACTCTTAACTGTGCAGTTTTACTTAAAGCTGCTTTTGAATTTTGTTGTGCAAAAAGAATAACTGTCTAATTTAGCATGCAGGTTAGGATTATTTTTTGTGTATATTTTGGAGATATTTTTGATCACAATCTGAGTCCTAATTACATCTTTATGATTTACCTTGTTCTTTACAGAAGTAAGACTGCCGCAGTTAGTGGTATGAATGGATTAAAGTCTCGTTCTGGCAGCAAGGTATTTTTACGCTAACATTTCTTTCTTAATTGTAGTTGGCTATATTGTATAAAGTTTCATTTTTTTGGAACAACTTAAGTTTCTCATTTTTAAATGTTGTTTAGTAGGAGAAGTATGTAGCTCTTAAAAATTGTTGTAGTAAAGTTAGCACTTTGGGCACCTATACACTTGCAGCATGCTGCTCCAGTGCACTGTAATTACAGCATGTTGGAGCAGCTTCGATTAATTGAGTCTGATGGAGTACGGTAGTTACTGCACTCTAGCATTGCTTGTATCAGTGTCCCCACACTGAAAAATGGTGGCGGGGATGCTTTAACTGAAGTTTGTTGGGGGAGCTTTAGTTAAGGTGCCCCTACTACCATTTTTCAGTGCAGGGATGCTTATACAAGTGCTCTTGGCAATTTAATTAGAGTGGCTTTGAGAGCTGCTTTAATTAAAGCACCCCCCCGTCCCATTCCTAAAGCATGTGTATAAACACCCTTTGTTACTGTGCATTTCAAGCAAATCCCCTTGAATTTACCTTTCATGCAGTTAATGCTTGGTTCTCCACTGCTTTGTGTTTCATTTGAAAGTTTGAGTGGTATGATGTTTAGTAAAATGCAATAGATGTGTGTGTGTGTTCACTTGCTGCTTTGTTCTCTTTTGTACAGCACCTTAAGGCCAGTGGAAATCCCACCTCATCTACATTGCCTAGAAAAGTTGTCAAATCGCTCAACCCATCAGTTTATAGAAATGTTGAATATGAAGTTTGGCAGCAGTCCAAACGGGGTAAGCTCGCCTTATTTGTGCAAGATGATCATCAGCTCCTAACAAGGTCCCATGGGAGTCAAGCTTGCTCTGAGCAGTAGCAGGGGTCTGTCCACATGGGTCAGTCTGCTGACTTGGAGTCTAAGTGATAGCTTTTCATTCCCAGATTATTTTTGGAGGAATGTAAAATCACACTAGACTTTGTTACTTTGCCTAAAGTGTTTTTATATTTGGTGGGAAGTAATTGTAATTTGCAATTTTACTGGTAATATGTTTACAGATCAGCAAAAACGAGATTTTTCCATTGCTGCTGGCATGCAATATTCAGTTGGAGATAAATGTAAAGTAAGTAGTTTTGAATGGTAACTTTTCTGTCGTCTTTCTGATGTCAGTTTTTTTCCTGTGGCTGTTGGTTTAATTGCATTGTCACTAACTGTGTATGTTCTCATTTGTTTATGATGATGCTTTTGAGGAGGCTTCACACAAGAAATACAGACCAGCTCCTGCAAATTCAGAAGCAGTTCCTTATTTATATACAGAACTGACTAGTTACAGCTGTACTGTAAGCTTTTTTTTTTTTTTTTTTTTTT
>NW_017729030.1:46924668-46927666 GCF_001723915.1 Gavialis gangeticus | reverse complement strand
TAAAATTAAATTTTTTTTTTTTTTTTTTTTTTTTTGGATCAGTGACTGTTCTCTGCAATGTATTGTCCATTGGCTGTAGTCAGTAGTACCTAGCTGAGGTCAAGATCATAATATACATTTTTTCAGTTTGACTCTTGTGTGTGTCCTGGGCAAAAGTGTATTGGTTGAATTAGTTCAAGAGGGTGTACGTAAGGCTATTGTCTGTAGAAGGTTATCTAGGCATGGGAAGGTAAGTAGTACTGTTCTTATACACACACGTGTTACAGAAAGCCACAGTGAGGGAGGAAGCTGCAGTGGCTACAGTTGGCAGTATATAGAAAGAATAATCGTAAGCCTAGTAGTGTTCAAGTGATGTCTGGATGCTCAGTATGACGTTCTGCTGGTAAGTTACCTAGTTTCAAGATGATCTGTGGCATAGGTCACCTTTAGTTCATACTGCCCCTGGGAATCTTCAGTATGAGCCACAATTAACTGCTTGTATTAGAGCGGCTGTGCTTTTGTATAGGCCTCTTTGATAAAGAATACCATAATTAGCAATTCAACACTTTTCAAGATTTTATCTTATGTCTTCTCTTAGTATTTCCTGTAACACCAAAGTGAATTTAGAAACTTGTGAGAGGGGGTCAGCAAGAAAGGATCCCAAGCGGTGGGAAGAGTGCCATGCTGAATGAGAAAGTGGTCTAGGCGATTTTAAACTGTAGCAGGTGTTCCAGAGTTGTACAAGTAGTTGCTGTGTATTTGGATTCTGTTTAAATTTAGTAATCTGATTTCCACCAAGCCTGATTATATATGTTGCCAGAGCAGTCTACAAATAAAATCAAGAACTTGTGTTTTAATTGCCATATCACCTAGATATGAATATGAGGAGCTGCAGGAAAAGCTAATGCTGGTATGTTGAGAATGTTGCACATAATGTCAGCCTATATGGTCACACAGTTTGTTTTTTCTTTGTTCTCCCATTTCTGCATCCATATTTTACCTCTTTTATGGAGTGCAAACTCTTTGAACTAGAGACATAGGAAAGGCTGACTTACTGTTTGCTGATATGAGGCACAGTGGGTCTCTAGATGTTTCGGTTATTACTATAAGTAATAATGTCCTGCTCATTGTGTACTTAAACCCTGAATCACATGAGTTTATTACATAACATGTTTGTGAGCTGTTTTGTAGTACCATAAAGACCTTGTTAAAGAATTTTATTTTTGCATCAGTTTAGATTTTTGTTTTCAGTACAGGCCTGGGCCATAACTGGATAGGACAGATGACTACTGAATGTGGAAAGCACAGAGAAGTGGCATGTTACTGCTTCAGGTGTAAGGCTGTAGTGTTAACCTGGTGATTGGTGCTTAGGCTAAGTGTCGGTAGCTGCCCTATAAACCCTCATTTGAGGTAGTTTGGATGGAACACTTTTGTTGGGGTTTCTCATGCCCTGCTTTATGGTTCTTTGAACTGCAGTAAGATGAGCCGTTCTGATTCTTTCTGAGTGAATTATGGCTTGTGTCCTAGGCACACTGAATTCTAGGAAGACATTAGAAAATTATTCAAATGGTTTAGCTTATATCCTCACTGTTAAGTGGATAGGTTATGTCAGCTAAAGTAAAAATCTCTTCTTGTGTGTTAGCTGACTTAGCCAAGATTATTGGCCAAACTGATTTTTACGTAGATCAGTGCTGGTTTACCGGCAACACCTGAGAGAGTTCAGATTGACTCTGCAGCAAAGTCATACACAAAAATGATGTGTAAACCAGCAGGGGGAGCTAGTAGCTTTACTTTCAAAGTGTGAGCCATGGTCAAAGTTAGTAAATAAATTGAGTCACCAGTATGCTACCTTATACTGACACTGCACAGATGAAACCTGTATGACAACCTCTGAGGCAAAAGAGTGACAAGTAGTTGGGTATCCAGGAGAACTGAACTAGTAGAACTTTTCTTTTTTTTTATTTTCTCTTTTTCTTCCTCTGTCTACCCTCAGTTTTGTTTTGTTTTTTGTTTACAGAGAGAGAGAATTTAGTTTAGTATTTGTGCTTTGACGAGAGAGGAAGTATAATTCAGTATTCTTCTGTGCTCTCAAAATAGCCAGGACAAACTTGAAGTTGGCCTAGAACTGCTAACTTGTACTTCATTTTTGATGTTTAGCCCTGTACTAATACTTGCGATAATCAGGTGAGGAAAGGTTTTTTCTTCTGGAGAAGAATTACTTGTTGAATGATTCTTCAGCAATTGATTAGGTTTGAAGTTGACCCGGTTGGATTGATATGGAAGTGAAATGCAAAAGAATAAAGTTGATTCCCTCTAGCAAGAAGGTATACAACCCATTGCTTTCAAAATCCAGTCCATGGAGTATCAGTCTAGAGATCAAAATTGGGGTGGGGAAGGATTAAAATGTTGCACTTTGAGAGGGTTATGCCTGTCTGCACTTTGAGAGGGTTATGCCTTATGCTATGAGGTATAAGGTATGTTTGAATGTGGAAGTTAGTTTCATGTTAAAGGAGGGGGGAAGCCTACTAGCCACTGGAGAACAGAATGCACTTTGAAGGCTGCAAACACCATCTAATTCTACTAGTGGACAGGAATGGGGAATGGAGAGTCCAGTGAAGAAAGGTGCTCTATGATCTGAAGAAACCGGACAACAAGAGTTTTTCCTTTCATAAGGTCAGCACATCTAAGGGCAGCTCATCAACATCTTTGCCTGTCTTGGCTTCTGGCATTTCTGAAAAGCCTAGACAGTTACTCTACATAGTAAATACTTGAAAGGGAACTAATATGCACTGCACTGGTGCTGAACATGGAGAATGGTCTGGCTTGGGGAATGGTGGATGGTGATAGTGGGATTTGGTTGTTCTGTCCTTGTGGCCCACTGATGGACTACAGCCTACTGTTTGAAAACCATGATCCAGAGGAAACAATTGGGGCTAAGATCCCATTGTTCGCAGCCACTGTGTATGCGTACACATATGCATGCACGTGAGAGAGCCCAGGCCCTAGGAAGTTTCTAGTC
>NW_017729030.1:46917025-46919668 GCF_001723915.1 Gavialis gangeticus | reverse complement strand
TGGGAGTTGGGGCTTGGGGAGTTGGGGTCTATGGGAGTGAAACAGGGCTTTATAAGCAAGAGAGATTGTGAGTGAGGAAGGAGCTCAAGTAAGCAGTGAAATATGATTAGCATGTTAAATAGTGGCAGTATGCCAAATGCCTATAAAAGATTTTCTACCTTTTATTGACGTTTAGCTCTAGAAAAATAATCTGTTTTTTGCAGACAAATAGTTGGTGGTTGTGTCTGTTTTTAACAAATAATGATTTTACAATTTTAATTTAAAAAAGCAATTTTTTGAAAGGAGTTATAGCTAAGGGTTTACTTAATTTGCAGCAAGACAAAACAATTTTTTGCAGCTTGATCACTGACTAAAGAGCTGACTTTTGTGGGCATTTCCTGGTGGCCCTGCCCTTCACCACTGATTGGTGGAGAGGCATAGATCGTATAAATATAATAGCAAATTCCGCGGAAAGTAAATTATATAATTTAATCATATAACTCTAAATATTACATTTAAATTTAAATATATTATTAATAAATGTATATGTGATATGAATTGTAACTTATACCATCATAATTTATTATATGTAGCATTCTACAACAAGTTTAGAATTACTATTTAGTGCTAACCTCAGTAGAAACATTTTCACTTCTCTTACTGTCATTGTCACTTATTCTACATCAGTGGTTCTCAACCTCTTTTGTACCAGGACCCATTTGTAAACATCGATGGCCAGCCCTGACCCAGTACCCCTCACTCCCAACCTGCTGCCCCCTGCCCTAAGGCCCCAGCCCCACAGTGTGTGGGGCTGAGGGTGAGTGCGTGGGACATAAGGGGGGTGTGTAGGGCTGGTGGGGGGGGCCCAAGCAGCCCCTTGCAGGCTGGGGTTCTGCAAGCCTGCAAGGGAAAAGCCAGGGTTTCCCACATTTTTCTTCTTTAAAGAAGAATCCATTTTTAAAGGTTATTCGTGACCCTTTCATATGTTTTTGTGACCCACTTCCGAGTCCCGACCCATAGGTTGAGAACGCTCGTGTATATCACTAGCAGACAGTAAGTCTCAATTACATGATCTGTGGCTTCAGTGATTGTCCCATTGTGTTTCTATTCTGGTAAGCACTGGGACGTTCTAAAATAGTGTATTGTGTGAACACTACGTGTTTTTTCTTAGAGGTGCACCAATACATCGGTCCGATATTGGATCGGTACCGATATAAAGAAAATTGGCTGTATCAGAAATCAGCCCAATGCGGCCGATAATTTGGCCGATAAATGCCTGTGCGTGCAGCTGCAGTGCAGCACGCAGGTAGTGAGGCCCACAGCCTGGCAAGCTGCATGCAGCTGGTAAGTCTGATGTGGTAGGGGGGGGGGGAGGGAAGGGGCATGGGGGGTGTAGATCAAGTCCCCCCACTCGAGGGAGGGGCAGGGGCTGCAGCTAATTCGGGGGGTGCAGGGTGGCAACTCTGACTGTTGCATGCACTCCTGGGAGGCACGGGGGTGAAGGGGGCGTGTGCCCCTGGATCTGCATGGGGTAGGCGGGCTGCAGCTATAGGCTGGAGCTGGGGCTGCGCTGGGTTCTTCTTGGTGGGGGCTGGGCTCAGGATGGGTGGCAGCGCTGAGGGGGGCTACAGAGTGGGCTGCAGCCACCCCAAATTTCGATGTAGCCTCCCCATACTCCCTTCCTAGCACTGCCGCCGCCTGCCTCAAGCCCAGCCCTGGCTCAATGCCCTGCCTCCACCCAAGCACCAGGAAGAGCTGAGGCTGTGCTGGTGCTGGGAGGGGGGCTATGGGGAGGCTACGACGAAATTTGGGGTGGCTACAGCCCACTCCCAGCACCACTGCTGCCCGCCCCAAGCCCAGCTCCCGCTGAGAAGAGCCCAGAGCAGCCCCAGCTGTTGCCCAACCCCCTGCGCGTGGATGAGCCGTGGCTCAGTCCTGTGCTGGCCCTCACCCTGGCTGGGCAGTGCCAGTGTGTGCCCCTGCCCCCTCCCTCCTTTACGGTGGGGGACGTTGATCTGCTGTCCCACGACCCTTCCCTCCCCACTCCTTTTCCACCACAACAGACTTACCAGCTGCATGCAGCTGTATTGGAAATAGGATTGGTATTGGCCAATACTCCTTAAAAATCGACTATCGGTATTGGCCCCCAAAATCTCTATTGGTGCACCCTAGTTTTTGGAGTATTTTTTTTAAGGTTGATTTCATGGGAAACTGCTGCCAATGCAGTATTTCTTGGGGATTGTGGACAATGCTGTTTTTCATGGATTTTTTGGAAACCATGAAACCAAATTAAGTAGCTGTCTAGTTATAGCCTCTAGTATCCTAAATGAGAGTAGATTAATGATTTTCTATTTTAAGTCAAAAAGGAATGTTTTTATGCCAGGGTTGGAAGTAACTAGAGGGGCACTGAACTCCTTTTTTCCACCCCATTTCCCGCCCCCCAAACTTGAATGGTGCCTTAGAAATGCTTTCTTGTCTCTGATGCATTACTGATTTCCACCCGCCCCAAATATTGTTCCACTCACTCAGGTTCTTGAAGACAGTAATGCTGTCGGAGATACTTGTTTGCTTTGTACATGCTCTCTTGTAAAAAAAAAAAAAAAAAAAAAAAAAAAACAAAAAAAAAAAAAAAAAAAAAAAAAAAAAAAAAAAAAAAGCGGGGGG
>NW_017729030.1:46905063-46916902 GCF_001723915.1 Gavialis gangeticus | reverse complement strand
TTAAAAAAAAAAAAAAAAAAAAAAAAAAAAAACCAAAACAAACAAACAAAAAAAACAAAAAATAAATAAAAACGGCATGGGTTAAAAGTTTGTTTTGACATTTTTTTTCTCCCCATATGACCTGGGAGACATCCAAAAAGAATTATGTTATATTGTTGGTAGTTCAAGGAGTTAAAGCGTCTTTTTTTTTCTCTTTGTATGATCTGTGCAGTACAATGTATTTTCTGTATCACGCTTTTTCAGGTGCGCTTAGATCACAATGGAAAACTTTATAATGCCCATATCCAAGAAGTTTGCTCTGAGAATGGACCTGTTGTTGTATTTGTGGAAGAGCTTGGAGCAAAGTAAGTCAACATTTTCATGTATAAATTTGCTATGTAGAATTTAACGAAGGCATCTGGCCCCTCTTCATTGTTTAACACCATCTGCTTGACCATTTTTATGAAGCGCTGGATCAAGAAAAGAACTTGATGCATGTCAAGAACAACTGAAACTGTCTCTGAACATATCTGTTACAAAAGTGTGAATTTCCTTTTCTTTCTTCTGCTCTATCCACACACTACTACAGGAGGCATTCTACAGTAACTGTATTTTTTTTATTCTTTAGAAACTCAAATTGGAATGTTTTCTGTATAAATGCCACACCTAAATAGAACAGTACTGTCAGAATTTGGTAGTACTTGTGTAGTTAGATGCTACAACTCCAACTTTCTGTGTTAAAAGTGCTGTGAAAGGGAATACCATTCTAATATAATAGCTGATCAGCTCTTTTCTTTTTCTGACTTCATGCAGAAAGAGCTGTGCACTGAACAAACTAAAAATCATCTCTTTGCATTATATCTCGCAGTGACCTAATCGCTCAAATCTGGTGAACCATCTCATAGATAGGGTTGCAGGTGCTGGAACTCATTTTCTTTTGCTTGCTCACACAGAACAATTCCTGTCATGTGGCAGGGATTAAAAGAGTTGTTAAGGGAACTCTCTCCAACTATAACGTTTGGGAAAAGGCACCCAGACAGGAAACACTTTGCTCATGGTGTGGAAAGGAAAGATAAGATTCTGGGTAACTGATAACCTGTAGAATTGTACCTTACTTTGCAAATTTTGTTATAGAATTCCTTTTGTGTGTCAACAGGTACATGGAATAACATGTACTTGTAGTTCACCTTGACCAGCTATAATATAGCTGAATTTCTTATCTTTGAGTAGTTTAAATAGCTACTTTCAGTTCATACTATCATCCTAGATTAAAAAAAGATAAATAGAAAATGAAGTGACTGAAAGCTACATTTGTCCATATCAGTGAATCTGTTGCAGTGCTCTGGTGAATTTACAGAGTTTGCTGCTTTACGTAATATCATTAATAGGTTTAGAGGGAAAAGCTCCGTCACTTCCCAATCAAACATAAGTACTTCACCTTTGTTCATATATCTCTAACAAGTGCTAATGAGCAGACATTTTTCTTTATTTTTTCTGTTTAAAGTGAAAAGGGACAAAAGGTAAAGTCACTAATCAGATTATTGAAATATTCTTACTATCCTTTTGCTTTCCCTCTCTGTCCTGAGGATGTCCCCATATCTATTTATGTAAAAGCTAATAAGCTATTTTCCCTCCTTTTTATAAAGAATATTGTCTGTTTGGGATATTTTTATTGTCAGATACTGTCTTTGAATTTAATTTTTGTGTACTTTGAACAAATTGTTGAAAATTGGTTAAGTTGGAGTCTTACTGCTGTGCCTGAGACTAAAAAAAAAAAAAATTCTTACTGTTTTACAGCCTTTTATGATTAAGTTCACGCAATGGGTAGAACATGAAGAACAAAGAACTTAACGTAATTCTCCCAGAAACAGAAAAAGATCCATCTGTCATAGTGAACATCTGGTACTAATTATCTAAAACCCAGTGCAGTTTTACAGAACTCTCTTGCTGCTTTTTTTTTCTTCCCTTCACCCTCCTCTCCACTCCTTGCAGGCATTCTGTGTCACTGAAGAACCTTAAACCTCTTCCACAAGCATCCCCCATGGAGGCCTGGAACACTGTGTCAGGGAAGAAGATAAAGAAGTTCCCTTCAACTTGTGGTCAGAATGTTCAGCCTGGTAGGAGTCTCTTCTCCCCTTCTTCAGTTTCAGAAACTGCGTCAAGCGGGTGGTTCTGTCTCCAGTAGTTGTGAGAAATCTTGCATGGTGTTTTTGCCTTTGTCAGATGCAGACTGCAGAGGGCCAAAGAATCAAAATAAGCCAATAAAAACCCAGTCAGTTCTACCTCCTCGACTTCAGCATGCTGTGGGAAGCAGACAGCATCAGTTCTCAAATTCTGGGCCACAGTCTCAGCAGACCTCTACAGAGCAGAAAACTCTGGGCTCCCGGAGTCCTTCCCAGGCTGTAAGGTAAAAACTATGGATCAGTCTGTTACCTGGGGCTTTGGTAGTTCTCGTGGGCCATAAGTAGCCAACTAGCCACGAAAGCCTATTTCTTGTGTGTCCCAACTGGTGTCTTGCAACTGCAAACTGATACTTATTTGAAGAATATTTTTCTTTAGACCAGTCTTAAAATTGCAGTCCTTACGACTCCATTACTGTCTTCCTATTTGGTAGCATTGCATCTGGGAGTATCTTTCATGAGTCTGCCCTGCTTGTAGAGGAAGGCGATTTAAGACTGCTGTTCTGGCAAGTATTCATATGTTGAGCAGCACTCAGGGCTTTATATCACTATCTCATCAGTCTGCAGCTGGGGTAATGGGGGGGAGCTGGGCCAGGCCCACGAGGTGAGAGGGCTCCTTTGTGTCCCACCCCTCCACTCCAGCTCCAGCCAGGCCAAGCTGAGCTGGCAGCTGCTGCTCTCAAGAGGTCCAGACAAGGGGTTGGAGAAAGGGAGCCTCCCCTTGTCTCGCGGGCCTGGCTTAGCTGCCCTTAATACCTGAGTCAGGGTAGCTGGGGGGGGCCCGCAAGGCAAGGGGACTCTCACCCTCCCCGCCAGCTCCAGCCAGGCCAAGCCCAGCTGACAGCTCCTCCCTTCCCTTCCCTCCCCTGCTGAGGGAAACCTGCAGAGTGCAAAAAATAAACCCTGGAGAGAACCCAAGTCTTCTAATGCACTCTGCTTTATAGTACCCTCATCTATTACCTCATTTGAGGAGGGTTTATTTTTTGCGCCATCTTAAAAGTGCTTTGCAGCCATGCATGTGTGTTACATCATGGCTGTAGAGTGCTTTCAGAGGCCTGATCACTTAAAAAATGTATCTTGTGTAAGTGCCTGTTAAAGGGAAAGCCACTTAAAAAAAGAACCAAAGCACTTCAGCCAACTGAAATATTAATTTTCTTTCACACAAAAAAATTCCTATCATCCTTGGATACCAACCAACTACTTATACTTGTTTATGATATGAATACTGTTCTTGATTACAATATGGGAAAATTAGCTAAGAAAGCTAAATTACATGGTTTTTAAGAGCACAGAAGTTTCTTGACTTATTGAGCTTGTCCTGAAATTCAGATTAAATGTTAACTTGAGCAAAATATGCTTTTGTTATGTGTTTTGTTTGAAATGCATTTAATGAGTAGTTATTTATTTCTCCCAGTAAATTATGCCCCTCCTTTTATATTAGAACAGTAGGATGTGCACTAGCATGTTAAATAGAGAGAGGGAACACCTCTTCTTGTTTAAAAGAGCAAATGCCTATGGTTCAAAATGCTGTCTTAGAGTCTTTCCAGACGTTACTAAAATGGAGTATGTTGTAGATGGAATATTCTTATTCTATGCATTTATTTATTTGTTTATTTTTACCCTGCTAATCCTGATACATATAGATAGGCATCATTTACAACTATGAAGTGATCTTCATGTGACCTGTATGACTACTGCCATACATTTTTTTTTTTTTGCTCTCATTTCTCCAAAAATTCTTAATTTTGGTGTAGTGCTTGTTTTAAACACTGGCACTAGGTAACTGATTTCTTTGAAAAGACATTTCTTCTTTTTCCTTCCACTTCTCCACAGAAAAGCAGACCGTGAGAGAACTGAAGACTTGGATTATGCTAGCAGAGATTGTAACTACTTTGGCCTGTCTCCAGAGGAACGTAGAGAAAAACAGGCTATAGAAGAATCTCGTTCACTTTATGAGATTCAGCAGAGGGATGAGCAGGCTTTTCCTGCTTTATCTGTATGTATGCTTCCTTGCTTATTTTAAAGACAGCTTATTAACCATGTAATGATGGCTACTTATCTGTGAATTTATTATTTTGGTAGTTTTAAAGCCCTGGTTTTGTGAACTTCTCTCATTACACATTTCAAAAGTTAAAGATGTTACTTCACATCTCTTCTACAGAAAGCTGAATAAGTAAAAATAATTCTGTAGATGTATGTAGTTAGATTAAGATGCATTGTAGTTTTTCCACACTCAGATTACGGATGAGCATTGTGATATACGGTGCATTCAATCTTACCTGGTCTGAATGAAGGGAGGCTGTCTACCTCCTATACAATTTTTGTCATTCCCTCATACAGCTGAGCCACAGAAAATGTTCTGCTTGGTGTCTTCTGTTATGTAGAGGTAGGGTTAGGATTTGCTTTGAAGCACAGTTACTTTTCTGAAAAGTGGCTTTCCAGACTGCCAACTGTCAAACCATCTGATTTGAAAACTGTTTGGATTTGAAATCAAGCAGGGCTCTAACTTTGTTGTCATCAGTAAAGAAAATTCTTCTGGCTGAATTCTGCTCTCGTTTACACCTTTGCAACCCAGTTATTTTCAGTGGAGTTGTATAAGTTTAATTGAAGACAGAATTTAGTCCTTTGTTTAAAACTATTCTATTGATGCCTAAGCCAGAATTGTATCCAATACCTTCTCCCATAGCTTGTCTTATGTTAGTTCTGGAAAGTATGTATTTATACAGAGTGAGTGTCTTTTGAGAGAAGAAGCTGGGTAATAAGGTGCTTTCTTTAAAAGGATATCATTCTGAAAAGTGACTTTTATTTTCAGTCAGGCAGAAAACAGAAATACAGGCAGCCCCTGCGTAATGCTGTTTCACTTAGCGCTATATTGCTCATTTTAAATTGATACCTGATTTACCTTAGCACTCAGTGAGTTTCGTTATAATGCTCATGGTCAACATCATGGGTCATTAAAAACAACTGTGGTCACCATCATGGGTCATCATATACTTTCGGTTTCGCTTAACGCTCAGTTTTTCAGGAACCAATTAAGAGCGCTAAGCAGGGGTTGCCTGTAAGGGACGTATTTGGACTGAAGTATCAACAGATGTATCATGGTTAGGAGACTGGTGCTTGAGAGAGATCTTGCATGTCTTTGTGGAGATGACTTACTTTCTAAACAAGGGGGTCTGATTTTGTTCTACTTTAAGCACTTTAGTGGTGTTAATCTTCCCTTACATTCATGTAAGTGAGAGAAGAATCAGGACTTAAGACCACCTTCTGGAACTTCCTAGGGAAGGATTAGACTGGAGGCAGTCACTGTTTCTCGACTTCATGGCTAGTTCTGTAATGTCACTGGTCACATAATAGAGGAGCATGACGTTTTTGGAGTGGAAAATCCTAATTTTAAAAGTAGAACAAAGCCTCAGGATTCGTTCATGTGGACTAATTATACAAGCTCTTCATTCCGACATGAGATCCTCTGGTCCATCCTTAAAGTTCAGCCTACCTAAGTTCATTACCTGCCTAGCATATTTGGAATACTAAAGCTGCTGCTTTTCTCTGCCTTTTGCTGATGACAGACTTCTTTCATAAAAACATAACAAGGTTATGTGAGGAAATGGTGTTCTATAAATTCTTATGACCGGTACTTTATATAAATCTGAATTTTTTTTTGCTTTTTCCCATCTCTTCAGAATCAGTCTGCTACACAGACTGCTGATACTTTCAACCAGAAAAAGTTCCCAGTTGTCAGTGAGGGAAGAAACAGCAAGTGGGGATCAGATGTAGAAGAGCGGAAGGATAAAGGTAGCAGTAAAAATGAAATTTTTATGTATCATTTTAAACAACCAAGGAAACAAACACCCCATATACTTTGAGTCAACCAGGGTGGGATTTTCGAAGTTGGCAAGGTGCCTAAACAGTAATTTATATACCCAAGTAAGTATAATAAGGGTAATTTTGACATTAGAGACTGAGTCAGATACATTGTGTTTTGTGCTTTGGACATGGGGGGGTGTATGTTTTCCTGGTTTATAGATAGATATAGCTATGAGCTAGATACCTCTTGTAAAACTTTCATACTATCTAGGAGGGCACACAACAGGACGTAAATGCTGAAAGCTAGCCTGTCTGGGACTACAGGAGTGATTAGGTGCTGAATCCTACTGAAATTAGTATTAGGTCAGTATTGCAATAGCTGACAATACAGAAAAGTTAAAGAAATTTGCTGTTATGGAGTCTTCTAAGACAAAAAAAGGGTAAAAGCTTTTAGTGTAAAAGAATTTTTTAACTAATAGGAGTAAGGGGGTGCAGAAAGTTGGGGGGTAAATATTTATGAGGGAGAATTGCAAAAGAGATTTTTTTTTTTTTTTTATTTAAAAAGTGCCAGAAAGGAGGCTATAAGAGGTATTTTTCTGTTTCCTCTGCCTGTTCATACATCTGCTAGGTATTTCTTGGAGAGAGAATGGGGGAACTAAGCTCTGCTTTTTGGGGATGGAATTAATCTTGTGGTGGCAAGTTTTTGGTAAATGCAGCTGCCAGTCTTCTCTTTTGGTTCTGGCAGTCTCATATTTAAACTTTGAATATGTCCCCAGCTTTCATCTTTGTTACTTCACGTTTGGGTTCCTTCTTATATGTGACACTAACTATGAAGAAGGGTATTTTATAGGGATGTACTGATAAAGATTTACTGATATGCAGCCCGGCAGCTTGGAGAGCAGCATTGGGCTGGTAAGTCTGTTGGGGTGTGGGGAGGGCAGATTGAGGCCCTGGAGCCACGAGCAGCTTGTCTGGGAGGTGAGGATTTTGGGGGGGGGGGGGGTATTCCCACTGCTGCGCACACTCCCGGGGGAGAAATGAGGGGCATGAGCCCCCTGGATCTGCGTGGGCTGGGCTGCTTGTTTGGGGACAGGGTCAGTGCTGGCCTCTTCCTGGCAAGGACCTGGGCTAGGGCTGTGTTTGGGGCAGGCAGCAGTGGCACTGGGAGGAGGGGTATGGGGTGCTATGGCAAATTTTGGGGTGGCTGTAGTGCACCCTGCCCCCATAGGGAAGAGGCTGGTGCTAGCCCTAGCCCCGAGCATGCAGTGGCAGCCTACCCTTGCCTTGTGCACAGATCCAGAGGACACTCCCCCAATGGTGTGCACAGCTGCAGGAGTCGCCCTGCACCCCCCAGACAAGCCGTTCTGTCCTGCACCCCGCCCCGGCTGGGTAACTCCTGCCCTAGCCCCACTTCCTCCCTTAGTGCGGGGGCCTCGATCTGCCCCCCCACACCCCTTCTTCTCCACAGAATTACTAGCTGGATGCACTACGATTGTGCTGGGGAAGGGCTGAGTTGCCTTTCCCAGCATGATCTTAGGGCTGGGGAGGGGAACTGAGCGATTGGGCTCAGTTCCCTTCCCCAGCTCCCTGGTCCCATGTGGCAGCACCCAGCTTCCCTCCCCCATCTGGCAGGCAGATTAGGGCCCACCACCCTGGGAGGACTGGCACAGCCCCCGCAGCCCCCCCAGGGTTGCAGGCCCCCATCTGCCTGCTGGATGAGAGGCTGTTTTGAGCTTCCCCATTATAGCCTATGGACGAAATGTCGAAACAGCATCACTGTTTTGATGAAACGAAATGGAACAGCAGTTTTGAATTGAAACAAAATTCGAAACGAAAGGCTGTTCTGTCAAAACCTCGAAATGCAAGTCGAAACTGAATGGTGCCGTTTTGCAGTCCTACCACCTATCCCGTAGCTGGAATGTCTTTCATGATATGTTCCATAAAGCTGACTTTTATTCTTTTTCATTCGCATCCTTCCCCAAGGCCCTTTTGCTGTGATGCCCCTAAGGAATGAGTCAACAAATATATCTATATGGACTTTACTACACCATTATGTGTATAAGACTTTGCATATTTGCATTGCACATGTCCCTTCCTTTGCTAGCCCTTCTTTGCTTTTTGTTACCACCCTTCATTGCGTTACGTCTGAAATTTTGTATGTAAGCTCTCTGTAGAAACCAATTGTGTTTTCATATTAATATCTTGAGATTCCTGTCACAGTTCTGGGATTTGATTATGGATAGCCTGCTTTTTTTTTAAATACATTGTGCAGTAGTTAATTAGGTTTTATAGCACAGAGTATCACTTAAGTATGGCTGGAGAGGTGGATTTGTGGTTGATCAGAAATGGTTACCTGGCCACACCCTAGACTAGACAGGCTTCCCTCAAACTTCTGTTATGGACTGGCAGGCTTCCATGAAAGCCTCTCATATGGTAGATTATATCAAGACAATTTTTCTCTATACACTAATGCTTTAGGAATTAGGTCAAGTTTAAACCTTCTGTCTAAAATGCTTCAGAAATTGTAACCATTAAAGCTTTGTTTTACCTTTTTGTTATGTAAAGATACTGTTTTTGTCAGAAAATACGGAGTCGATGAAATGTAAATCTTTTTATAAATGTATCTGTTTTGCTAAAACTATTTTTGACAGTTTCTCTGGTCTAGAATGTCGTTCTGGTATAATTAAGATTATAGAGACCACAAGCTTTTGTAAACCCATGTTCACGAAATATTGTGCTTGCTCTATCTTGTTTAGTTAGTCTATAAAGATCAGGGGCAGACAGTTAGTTATTTTGGGCAGAGGGCCACTTACTGAGTTTTGGCAAGCCATCAAGGGCTGCGTGACAGGCAGCCAGGGACAGATAAATATTAATTTTCTAAATTTTGGGGGGGCCCCATGGGCTGGATAGAATGGCCTGGTGGGCCACATCTGGCCCGTGGGCTGCATTTTGCCCTCCCCTGATAAAGATGCATATGTCTACCCTGCCTTCAGATTAACACTGTTAAATTACCTTGTTCTAGCCTAAACCAGAGAGGGAGAAGAGGCCTCCTAAAATGGCTAGTAGAGCTTGATAGCTAGAGGACTTGCTTGGTGTGTGGGAGACCAAGGTTTACATTCTCAGTGTACTCACTGATCAGTGTTTTTATGCCTCTTGTCTCTTAAAAGAGACTTGGAAAAGTTTTGGCCCAATATGGAATGAAAACAAATTCTGAACTTCAGCATTTTTTATGAAACAGAATTCTTGTTTTCCAGTCGGCTCTTTTTATTTTAGTCATGTCTTCTTGCCCTTGATTTACGAAGTGTTACTGATTTGAAGTGACATAGGCTGGAAGATCATGATGTGTGGGATGATTTAACTTTGGAAAGACAAATTTGTATTGGCTGAAGCTGCGAAGGTGATGAATGGTGTAATTCTGCAATGACTAGATCATGTCTTTTGGTATTACAGACTCCGAATCCAGGCAGATGCGCTTAAATCAGAAGCTTGAGCCAAATTCATCTGAGGTAATTTAAAATAAACCAATTGTATTTTTAAGTTGTTTTCTTTCTCTGGCAAGTGCATTAAACCATGGGATAAAGCAATAAGCTGAAAGGGAAAAGGGAACTGCATTCGTTGCTGCTGCTTTTGAACTTTTGGTAGATAAGACTTGAGGCATGTCTGATTCTCAGTTCCTGGATCCTCTACCTATTGGTTGTTCTGAAATTGGAATGAGTAGCAATCTAGGATACCAGAGCACTTCTGATACCAGGTCTCATTGCTAGTGCAAACCATGTGTTTGTTGTATGATTTACTGTCCAACCAGTAATGTATGTTGTTATGCTAGCATCTTTTGATCTTGTAGCTTGAATAGATCTAGAATTGATTGTCTTTAATTCTGCTGTCAATGGTCTGTCCACAGACATCAGGTTACATAAACATACTGGTATATGGTGGTAGCTCACCTTTTTCCATCGTGTGTACTTAAAAAGTTTCAATGCTTGTTTGTAAAAAAAACAACAACAAACAAACAAACAAACAAAAAACGAAAAAAAAATCAGAATAGGCCTGACTCTTCCTTACTTTTAACTTTGTTCTAGAGGAATGGTGGAGATGACAGATATCCAGAAGCATCACCTCCTTTAGAACAAGCAAAGACACAATCTCTGTCTCCAGCAGAACAAGTAAGAAAAGTTTGTCTAGCCTCTGGGATTTTCATTAAATAGGTCCAAGGCAAAGTGTATCTATCCTCGTCATCACAGCCATGTGTAATGAAGATCTATTATTAATAAATATTTGTATTCCAGTAACATTCAGATCCCCCAATTTATTATTGAGAGCACATCATGATAAATAATAATACATGGTTTCCATCCCCAAAACTTTATAATTTAATTTTAGGTTTACTACTCTGAGTGGGTGGGTGAGGGGTTAATTCACACTGAATATTTTAAGTGAATATATTTAAACCTTTTTCTCCCCCCCCTCCCCGTACCTTTATTCCATACCTTGTCTAGGAAATTAGCAGTATTGTTTAAATGTGTATTTTGGTAAGACTCACAAGCTCCAAGGCTGCTGCTGTTTTCTGATTTTCTAGTATTCTAGCAGAGTCTCATATATGCTGAATATCTAATCAGCACTGTTTTGCTTCATTTAGACACAATGGCTTTTCTTTTTTGAGATTGCGGGGAAAATAGTTTAGTGATTATGGAAGTTGGTAGATTGATGATTCTGGAGACAGACTTCTTGTTTAACCAGAAGTATGAGTACATCCTGGATAGTGTTGGTGCAAGCTTTTTTTTTTTTTCACATAGGCATGCTCATATGCCTTAAACTAGTGGTGCTTAACTTTTTTGCCCAGCAGGCTGAATGGCCAGTGCCTGGTCTGTCTATAGGCCAAATCTGGCTGGTGGTCTTGATCTAGCATCTGGGGGCAGGGAGGGTGGTGTGCATGCTCAGCCTGGCTGTGTGAAGGATGTGATGGGGCTACTTTGGCTCTGACCTGGCTGTGCAATTTTGGAATTTGGCAGGGGGAGGGGTGACAGTATTATTGCCACTGCTCCTCCACCTCCAAATTTGTTGACCTGTGGGGAGCCGTATGGGCTAGATGCCATGGCTCTGCCGGCTGCATTTGTCCATGGGCTTGGAGGGTTGAGCACCTCTGCCTTAATTTAACTTTGGAGGGAGAGCTTCGTGTAAGACCAATTCTGGCTGCAAAATAAGGGTTCTCCTCTCTTGTATGTAGTCTTTTGAGATAATGTTACTATAAGGTGTTCCTCTATTGGGTCAGTCACCTGTGTACCTCAAATTGTCAACTGTTTGTGGATAGAATTTAGGCTGCTGTTCCAAATGTCATCAGTGAGCTCCACTAACTTCCCATTGTCTCTTTAATTTTATAGAGACTAACAGAACACTTACCATGTGTAAATCCAGCTGCCTCTCCCGTCTTCTCTGAGGTGCATTTGCCTCCCACAGTGCCTTCTCTTCCAGCCATTGTGCCAGCTTGGCCAAATGAGCCAACAACTTATGGGCCAACAGGTTTGAAGGAAAAATATTTAGAATTATGAAATAGGTTCAATCTTGTACTGTATTAAATCTACATTGATAAATTGGGATGTGAAATGATTTGCGACTGGCTTTGGACAGCACTTTGAAAAATTGATAACCTCAGGGAATTAGATACTTAGCTCCCTTAGGCTTTGCTTGAAAGACTCCCATTCTTATTTTATAAATGTGTGTCATTGCTAATTAAAACCATTTGTATGACCTTTTCATTCTTAAGGGGTGAAAAAAAGTTTTTTTTAAATTTAATTCCAGACTGGGTCATTTAGAGATTGAGCTCTAAGATTCAAATATCTCTGGTCTCCTCCTATAAGTGTGTGTGTGTGGGGGGGGGG
>NW_017729030.1:46888110-46904987 GCF_001723915.1 Gavialis gangeticus | reverse complement strand
GGGGGGGGGGGGAGTGTTAAATAATTGAAATGATGGGTTTTCTTTTTTTTAGAAAAGACTTTTCCACTTTGAAGGTTGTTTTGCCTAAATTTGCCTTCGCTCAATTTCATTTTTTTAATGTAGAGCTATTTCCTTATCATCAAAAATATTACTCTTTATATGCTTGATCCTTTGCTCTGTCTAGCTCTTGTTAATGTCCTTCACCCAAGTTAGATGTTTGTTTCTTTCATGTTTTCCTTTGTCTAGGTATTCCAGGCCAAATGCCTGTTTCGTCATTGATGCCGCCTCCGACAACGGGGCCCGATTCCGTTGTATCCCAGGCTCAGGTAACATCTGCTCCAGTTGCCGGAGTTCCTGTGTCTGTACAAGCGGTTAACCAGCCTTTAATGCCTTTGCCTCAGACACTGAATCCTTATCAGGACCCACTGTACCCTGGATTCCCTTTTAATGAAAAGGGAGAGAGAGCCATTGCACCACCTTACTCCCTATGCAGTACTGGAGATGATCTGCCTAAGGGTAAGAAACACTTTTTTTATAATTTTAGATCTTGCTCTTTCTTTTCTGCCCCCACCATGGACAATCTTTGTTTAAGAACACAACATCTGGATGAAATAGAATGGAAGGAGTTCCTTAATATATTGGTTGATTTATGTCAACCATTTTAATAATTGTTGTGTTAGAACTCTATTTCTTTTTTAAATAACTTGTGTGCACCTTAGCTTTCATTGCCAACGTGTAAGTTATTTCAAGTGATGACAATCCTATTGTGAACCTTTTCATGGTTCTTTACTTGCGACATCAGTTTCACCAAATTTCTGATCATATGCAGTTTTATATTTTTTAGAGATTTCTTTGACCAGACATCTGTCCCCTTTTACAACAGTGAAAGTAGCAGATGGAATTTCATGTTACTTTAATAAAAATTTTGAAGCTCGCTCAGCAATTTCTTTTTTGGCTTGGGAAAATGTTGTGGCATCCTCAGAAGAAAACAAGTTCATGAACATTCTCTGCTAATCCAGAAACTGGGAAGTAGTTCTGTTAAAACTGAAATTTAAAACTGCAGTAGAGTTCCCAATCACTTACATCAGTCCCAAGGAAGTCAAACTAGCAGGCTGCAGTAGTGGTTTAAATGCTGAAATTGAAATTGTCCAATGCAGCTTGTAGCTGAAAACCACCAAAGATGAGACCTGATTTCTCAGGGGAGGGAAGTGCATGCAATGTCCTTTTAAACGTTTTAATTGATTAATGATGTTTTCTCCTAGATAAAAGTATTCTTCGATTTTTCTTCAATCTTGGTATAAAGGTAAATATCCAGATTTCTATTGGTGGGATTATCCTTTCTGCATTCAAAAAATGGTAATTTAATAGAGGGAAGAAGCAAAAATTTGATTTAATAATAGCAGTTTTCTCAGTTTTACAGGGATCAAATGATTTGGGGTTTTGGATCCATTTTAGCCTCTAGGTTGCTGAAATCCAGCCCAAATCAAAAGCAACGAAAAATCATTACCGTCTTATGGTTGTTTGGCTCATATTAAAATAGAAAGTATGTCCATAATAATATGTGGTTATTACATTTCCTTTCATTCATAGATCTCAAAATCCTTTACATAGGAGGTCAGTATTGTTATTCCCCTCTTTACAGATATAGGGAACTGAGGCTTGAAGAGTTGCCAAAGTTACCTGTTAGGCCAGGTAACTTCCTTCCTGGGAGGTATTTAAGAGGAGATTGGACAAATGCCTGGCTGGGGTCATGACCCCAGCACCTTTTCCTGCCCAGGACAGGGTGTCAGACTCGATTTAATAGATCCCTTCCAACCCTAAAATCTATGAAACAGTCCACACCTGCAGCAAACCATGAAGTGAAAGGTATTCATCCACTGCCGATTTTGGTGGAGACCCCAAAATTAAGTATCTAATAGAAATAAAACTCAAAGATAAAGCATCATTTCAGAGGGGTTCAGGTCCTCCACACTGACTTAATTCTTCATTTTCATGTTTTGTAATTCCCCCCCCATTTTACATTCAGTATAGTGTATGTATTTCAAAGATTTTTAATGAGACCGAGCACGCAGAGCAGATTGTAAAAGGTGTATGTAGGAAGTGAAACCCTGGTGAATTAAGAATCACCAATCATTTGACATTGAACTTTAAAAGGGAACCAAATGACTGAAGAAGACCTAGGTTTTTCTCTAGGTGTTGTATCCTGGTTCTTGTTTCCATACTGCTTCACTTAGATGGAGTTAAGGATGTAAAAATGCATTTAATAATTTAAGGGTAAAACATACCGTTATGAGAAAATAGTTGACCTTGTATTAGCGTAGCATGAATTGGGATCAGGGCTATAGTTATCAGAAAACAACTATTGGAAACATACAGGGTGTTCAGAGTGAAGATTATTAAAGAGAAGATGAAGCATTTTGAAAATCTGGAAATGCATATGTTAAGAAAACCTAACAAAACTCTGTATGGCCTAAGTAATAAATTTCAAAAGTAGTGTCCGTTCATAAAGACTGCTTGCAGACGTTTTAAAAAAAAACAACCCAACAACCCCAAAACATGCTTTACTGGAAGAAGCAACACATTAGTGCTTCCCGGTTTCATGGCATCTGTATAGATAGGGCGCTTCAGTAGAGCTTTTTGGTACTTTTATGTAAATCTGAGCCAATCGGCTATTATATGAAAGTGCAAAAAAAGCCCCACTAAAGCTCCTGATCTATACAGACAGTGAGTGAGCTGGATCCAACTAACAGACTGCCTCTTAGGCATGCACTGGGCTTACTAAAAAGTGCTATTTTTTGTTGTGTTGTTTCTTTTTTTTTAACATCTGCAAGCAGCCAAAAACCAAGTCATCTTGTTGCTACCTATAAACACTAGGATGCTTTGGTAGGAGTACTGCCATTGAGTCGAATTTGCTCCTATTTTTATTATGGCCATACACATTCCACATAACATGTTCTTTAACCTATCGAATACTAATTTGATGTGGAAATATGTTACTTAAGTATAGGCAAACTGGAAGAAGTCGATCATTTTGGAGTAAGTGTTCACACAGGCTATTTTATTAGTACCACTGACATGGTATAATCTTATACTGGCATATTTTTGGCATCTAGTCAGTTCTGAAGTTTTAAATTAACAGCATGTGCTCCTAACCTTATACAGTTTAAATAGTTGTGTTGTCTAGAGTGACACCATGACATTGTAGTTTCTATCATTTTTTTCCATCCTGCACCCATCCCCGTTAAAATTTTAAATTTCACTATAAAATATGCTCTGAACTCAAACTTGGGACCCTTCAGTTATAGAATGCAGTGCTTTGAGTGTGGAGGAGTTAATTAACAAAGTTGAAAAAATATGTCCAGCTCCAATTAAAAAATGAAAAGTCAGTGTTGATAAGTTTTATAGTTGATCAAAATCCAGTTTAATTTTCAGAAAATTATCAGGTTATTAGTATCATGTTATGTTAGGAAAAAATGTTTTCATTTCATAGATCTAAATATTTCCTGACTCTCTCTTTTGGATTATGATGTGCACTGACAGTATTGTGATCCCTGGTGAAGTCTGTCACCTTGTCTTTCAGCACCATCTACTGGTCATAAGAACATGTGTGTCGTATTGGGTCAGACCAGTAGACCATCAAGCCCAGTATCTGTCTCTGACAGCAGGAGTAGATGTTTTAGATTATAGCTGTCCAACTTCTGAGTGATCAGGAGGCTACACCTTTCCTTCCCTTGCACCCCACCCCCACTGGAACACACCAGCAGCCCCACATAATGCCATGTAGTCCCTCTGAACCCCACAGCCACGGGGTGTGTGTTGGGCCACCCCACCTCCAGAGGACAGGGGCAGGAAGCAGAAGCTGGAGAAGGGAGGGGCTAACCCAGGAGACTAGGGTGGCAATAGCAGCAGGACAGTGGTGGAGGGAGTGGCACCTGGACCAGCAACAACATGCTAAGCCCTCAGGGGCTGGATGTGGCCCATGGGCCACCTGTTGGACAGTCCTACTTTAGAAAGAGAGCATGTGAACAAGGTATGACTAGAGTGAGCTATGTCCTGTCGTCCTATCCGTGGCATCTGCCATCAGTTTAGGGATGTCAGAGGATACCTCCCTGATTGTTCTGTTTAATAGTTAAGTCACAGTATCCTTTCTTACCAGTCAAGAGTAGAACTGCTCACAAGTCAAATAGGGCAGATCTGGGAATTAGATTTAGACTTAATGTACACTTGTGCCACAGAGGCACTGATTAAAACTCTTGGCAGCCTGTCCATGTCTGCCTTGAGTGGACTTACTCATGGAACAGTTAGTTCTGTTCCATAGAAACTATTGTTACAGCTCAGTTCGTTATCCCAAAAGTTTATATTTAAACATTAAAAATGTATTCAATGATCTATTTCCAGTTCTTACCTTTTTTCCCCACAGCAATAGGGAGACACACATTTAAAAATAAGAATGCGACTAAAACAACAAATATCTCAAATTTCTGTCTTGGAAAAAAATGACTAGGTTTCAACTAATGCCATTTAGTGCAGTATTTTTACTTGTTTTAATACTGTAGACTGAAGCATTTCTTTATTTTACAGGCATACAGCTGTCCCATGTGGGCACCACATTCTTATTTGTACCCTCTGCACCAGGCCTACGTAGCTGCTTGTAGAATGTACCCAAATGTTTCAGTTCCTGTATATCCACACAACCCTTGGTTCCAGGAGACCCTGCTGACTCCAAATGAAAGTGAAACTGCACAAACAAACAGGCACTTTCCTGTGCAGAGTGAGGCCAGATGTAATGGTCAGAGTTCACAGGTTGACAATAGGTCTCCATCACTGCCTCTGCTTATATCTACAGCTCAGGTTTCAGAAAGTCAAGGACCAGTCTGTGTAGAGTCTGAAAATCCAGTGCAAGGTCTTCATACTGATTATGATGATTCACTGAGAGGGAAAAATATGTTCCCACAACCACCCTTTGGACACAGTCAGTTTCTAGGAGCTGTTCCAATAGCTCCTCCTTTCTTTCCTCATTTTTGGTATGGGTACCCGTTTCAGGGTTTTATTGAAAATTCAGTGGTGAGACCTAACGTTGTCATGTCACCTGAGGACAAGGGGGCAACTGCTACCACCTCAGAAAACTTATATTTGGCTAAAGAAGGCAGTTCCCCAGTTCCTGTAACAAGTTTTGTGGAGCAGGTACAGAAGACTAAAAGTGACAGTAGCTCCAATACTGTGCCACCCCCTGTGGCTAGTGTGCACAGTGAATGTGATATCTTGAATGAAACCTCAGCCAGGGTGCCTAAGATGGAGCAGATATGTACTACTGCTTCTGCTGAACAAGCAAAGGCTGGATTACCAAACCGGTCTCCACAAATACAGGGTGTTGAGAGACAGACAATGATGTCAAGTGCTTCACCATCGTTATCGGAGCCATCAAAAAATGAACTGAAAAGTACCCTTCCCAGTCGTAAGGAAAAAGCAGACAAAGCCAGAGATCCCAAGACTGCGGGTAATGTACAGACCAGTTCTGGAGAAAGTAGGGCCCAGAGAACAAAAGAAGAGAGCTCTGAAGATGAACGTGAAGTGTCCGATATGCTGAGAAGTGGCAGACCGAAGCAATTTTATAGTCAGACCTATGGAGGTGGCAGGAGGCCTAGAAATGAATGGGGCTATCCTAGCAGGGGAGGATACCAATATCCAAGAGGTGAGGAAGCCTGGAAAGGACCACCCAGCAGAGGCAGAGATGAAGGTTACCAGTATCATCGAAACTTTAGAGGGAGGCCATATAGGAATGATAAAAGGAGGGCAACCCTGGGAGATGGTCAGAGGGGACATCAAACATAGGAATGCTTACTGGGATGTTTATAGGAATAGGAATGTTTATTGGACAGCTTCAGATGCAAAAACTAGTTTGAAGTAGAGATTTCTAAATCTTCCCAAGTGTGCGGTGAGTTGTTTTTTTTGGGGGTGCGGGGGTTAGTTTTGTTTTTAAGTTAAGGGTACGCTGGAAGTGAGGCCTAGGGGGAAACAAACTCTGAACATCTAGTTTCTTAGCAACTTGAAGTTTGTTTTGGTTTAGAATTTTTTCCAAGTATCTGAAAAGTAGAGAATAAGGCTATTATTTAAACTATAAAAACAGTATAGGTTTAGCATTGAACTCTTTCCCCTGCCCCCAAAGGTTTGAGTTTGTGATACAGTAAGATGGTTTAAAATATTTAGTAGATTGACAGAAATAGAGCATTTGACATGACCTAGAGTCTAAATTGATTAGCAACATTGCACCAAATATAAATGTGTATTTTATCATAAAATGCCTTAGTTTTAAACTGAGCTAAAGGAATTCTCAGCCTACCGCACTGTTGTCTTTGACATGCTTCCAACCCAAAGGCCTTTCATCTCAAAATCTGTCAAACTTGAATGTTTTCTCTTTAATGCGTTACATGTATGGCAGCCAGCTAACCTTGTGTCTTAGGTATGTTGTATATAGTTCTTTTAATATTCATAGGGTATATTTTTGAATTTTAAAAAGCATTTGTTGAAATCAAAATAGAAGTAAGCAGTCAAGAGTAGCTGTGTGTGAATTGATAGGAAATTCAATGGAATGGCTGTTTCCACCAAGAATTCGTAATGCTGGTGTGACTAGAATGGTGCCTATGCCAACAAACTAATTACAAAGACAATAAAAATGTAGATGCTATGCATTTCCAAAATAATTCTGCATCTGTTAATAGCAGAAGGTTTTTTTTTATGCCACTTTAACACTAATGCACTGACAAATCCTAATATTTTGAGAGATGCATAAAATACGTTACCTTTTTTTAAGTTTGTATTAAATGCTACTGTTCAGCTTTTTGTTCTTGTTGTTGCACTATGATGCAAATCTGTTATGCTTTGCATGTACAACTCATTGCTGGAACTACTTTTTAAAACAAGATAGGTGTACTTTCACAATATATATATATATATTCCCTAGAGTTTAGAAGAAAGTGGCTTTTGCCTTATATTTTTTCACTGTGTGTCAAAATTCTGATTGCTGTGTCTTCAGACCCCTAAAGATGATGATGGCTGCAGTGTTTCTGATCGTGTTTGCTGTTTGGAATTCAGCTATCCAAACGCAGACAGTGCAGTGTGCACAATATCCACTCAGCTCTGTTGCTTTGTATAATTAACCATTGTGTATATTTTTATATCTCTGTATATACCAGTGTATAAGGTGATGGTGCCCTTTTATTCATGTCTGAGATTGCATACCTTTGATCAGGAAACTTGAGTGATAGCTGTGACAAAGTAATTCTTTTCAGATGCATGCCATGTATAAAACACCCAATTAAAAATAAATGTTTTTCCTTTCACTTTCTTTCTAAATTATATATTTTTAACCACTGGTGTAATAACATTTGTCAGATTAGTCTTCTGGTTCTGTTGCTAACTACTAATGGTATGTATCAGCAGAATTTAGTGGATTGCCATTGTATTGTCAGCTGCTGAGTTCTGCTACAAAGCTGAACTCATGAAGTGACCACTGAACAGCAATTAGCGTTTAGGCACTTCGCAAAATAATATATGCAAATTAGCATTCATAGTGATTTCTAAGGGTTGTTCTCTTTTTACCTGAAAAAGACCAACCTATTTGAGTGGAAAAAAAATTCTTTTTGGAATGAAATTTAGTCTTACCCTGTAGAGTTGCTGTTGAGAACTAACATGCTGAAAGGGTATATACTAACTATGCTTTTAAACTTTATTCACATTCAGTGATTATGGGTTGAGGCTTAATGAATAAGGCTAAGGAAGCTTCTCTTCATATTCTGTAGCTATTTTGCTCTTTAGACTGCTATGCTGTGAGCCCTATCCAATGTCATGGTAGTTTTTCCTGCACATTGAATGGGCATTAGACTAAACATTTCCTCATCTAGGTTTTATGGACTGCTATTCTTTATCTCAAGTCAGAAAGTGCTCTTTCTAGACTTTTTCCTCAGGGAATGATGAAAACAGGAGCATGTTGGTAAATTGTGAAGTGTACTGCTATGTGGTTTTTGTTCTTTTTTTTTCCCCTTTCAAAGGTGACCTGCAAAAGACTGAGCCTGTCCCTTACTTTGCTAATCATCTAAGATGGTTTGACATCTGAAATGTGTGATAGTTGGAGGCTTTCCCCACCCCTGACCTTGCTTCTCTTTTTTTCCCATTATTTGGAAGGGTTGGGGGGAGGGTTAAGGCCGGTCTACTCTTGTCTAGTTGGAAGACTTGAGGAAAGGAAGGTCTAAGATTGCTTGCCAGCTCTACTGTCCTGGTTGATCATGGTTTTCAAGCAGATGAATCCGATTAGTCAAGATGGCTACTCTGAATGTTTAGCATGTGCTTTAGGCACCTTGTTGAATGCAGGCATATCAGCTTAATCAAAGATACAAGGGAAGTGAAACCTTGTCATGTCTCACTTAAAATTTTGCCATCAAAATAAATAGGAATTAACAAACAGAAAGCCCAGAGTTGAAGTCTAAAAATTCTTTCCTCGGCTTTCACCCTTGACTCTGATACCTTCCAGGTTTTTGTCTCTTAAAACCTGGTCTGTATTGGCAAGTCTTAGACATGTTAGGAGTGCAGTTTTCATGCTTCTGACAGTCATCTTGGCAGAAGGCCTGGCATGGGTAATTCAGTTTATACCAACAATAGGTTGCCCATATGTCATTTGAAGCTATATGAGCAAGTGCTCACTGTATACACCCAGCCTGACAGGTGTTTCTCTAAACTTATTTCTAACTGAAAAACCAAACTGGAATAAAAATATTCATATCCTTAAGGACTCCAAGAAAAGGGGAGCAAGCTCTATTGTCTTTGCAGGTTGCATTTGATAGCCTTTCCGTATGCAGGTAGTAACAGCAGGTAAATGTTCACCAAAGGAGATGCTGAACTCTTACTTACTTTAAAGGTATAAATATAGCTGAAAAGCTACTTTGTGTGGACTACCATGGGTCAGTAACTTTCCAAGTTGGCTTTTTTTTTTGTTCTGGTGTCTGAAAGTTGATTTGTATGCTGAGACACTTTAGAAATAGCATTTTCAGTTAAAGACCTTGATAAAAAGTTAATGTTGAGGTTGCTACCTTCTCATCTTTTTTGGCTTTATTTTGTATAAAAACACTGAAATTAGAATAGACTTATTTTGGCGTTTTTAAAGAGGGAGGCCATGTGGTGCACAGTAGGGCATAAGACCTGGGAAACAACATTGTCTATTGTCTAGTAACTTGACTGCAGGTTCTCCATCTACAAAACATACTTTTTAAAGCTGCAGGTGAAAGTACTTTTAAGTATTTCTTCAAGGAATTGGCTTCAATATCAGAGGAAGTTTGACTTAATGTGGACAAGAACAATTATCTTAAATGTCACCTAATCAGAAAGCCTTAAGTATAACTTCCAAATAATTGCTTTTTTTTCTTGACCAAAGGGTGGGAGTCTGTTCCTAAACAAAGACTTGCATAGCTTGAATTGCTTTCTTGCTTTGATCTTCATTTTGTGCCTTTTCTTCTCTTAGTACTACTGTATTTCATTGCTAATAGGCCCATGCTTCTGGGGACAATCTACTCTTTCAGTGCACGTCTCCCTTGAGCACAACAGGTTATTTAAACTCTACAGCTAGCTTCCTGTAGGAGCCAAGGCCTATACACTCTCATGTCATGTGGTACAATGCACAGTTTAATCTCTAAATATTTTCCTGCCCAGCAGGTGCTTTCTACTATGTCCTATTCTCATTGTCCCCATCTTGCTTTGAATTCCTACTGTTGCTAACACTGCAGCTGCAGCAATGCTAGAATCCCGAATTTAGACCATCCTGTCCTGGCAGCCATAACTGGCATTCTGTTGCAGCTATCTTCTTCATTACATATTTCTGTTAATTCCTTCTCTTTTCACTGGTTTACTTGATAAAGTATTTTCTTGTGTAAACCAACAATTGATAGTTGGATAAAAACGAGTGTCAACTTAAAGCAAGCTCAACAAAATTGGCTGAAAACAGTTCAGAAATTACTTTAGCTAATTGAAAACTTAAGCAATGAACTTCAACAGAATATTTTAGCAGCTGTCTTCAGTTCTTAAAGGTTACTATTTTTCCTTTTGGTTAAGGCAACCTGTACTGGTCAAGTTAGTGGACGTATGGTCTATTAATATCTGTCCTGAGTTTGTTTCAGGGGTGAGCCACTACGTACCTAAAGCCTAACTGCTTGCTTTTCCCTTGTCCAAGCAAGTCAAGCAATGTATAAGCAAAGTCTTTCAATTCAGTGTATCTCACTTATTTTTTTATCTAGCTAGATACAGCTTGTTTTAACACCTTTCCCTCTGACCCCACACACAATTCTGGAACAGCCTGCAAGACAGGCCTTTAAAGACACTGAGCCTCCTCAGCTCACATTTAAGCCAGGAGGCATTCCATACCTCGCACAATGGCACCGTAACACTTTGAGCAATATATACATGGTATTGTAGGAGAGACGTGCATGTCCTAATGCTGCAAACACCATTTTTGGTTGAAATTACTTGAATGACAGAACTTGGCAATGTTAAATCTGGCCTCACACTGAGTACAGTTGATGAATATGTGAAGTTATGTGTAACAATACACCTCTTGAAAGGTCTGAAATTATGCTATCATATCACTTTTGTATATATTATATTCAATGGTCTTTTTCTATGTTCTATATTTTTTTGTAGCCAAGAAAAGTGTTTTGAAAGTATCTGAATGTATAAAATATTTAATGCCTTTATGGTGTGATGCTGCATTGTGTATATAAAAAAAAATATTAAAACATTTCGTCTTTAACTACCCTTGACTCTAGTCTGCTAAAAACCTATATACAGCTGTATGTATTACTGAACTATGTAGTAGTTCTGCCTGGCAGACTACCTGGTACCCAAGTTAACTAACCTCTATAAACTTTCTTCTTTAAGTTGGTTAGATAAAGAAAACCAGAAAGGAACAGACTGACGGTATCTCCTTTTATAGTTAAATCATTTGGCCTTGCTGTTAAATTTGATCATGAATCTCTCATGTATTTAACTGCCTGATTCAGGATAGCATTTAATGAGTTCTATTTATTTCACAGGCTGATAGTGGTGCTTTGTTGTAGCAGAATCTAAAAGAGAAAAAGTTTTGACCAATACTTCCCAAATTGATATAGTAATGCGTTTACTATTTTGAAAATAAAAATGTTAAATACTATTCTCACTGCAATCCAAAGCCTGAAATCTTTTGAAGAACACAACACTACTAGATTGTGCCTTAACTAGAAGAATTTACCTACCTTTCCCCCCCATCTTCTTACAGGTTTGTCCTGTATTTGGTCGGGGCAGACTGAAATGCTCTCTTCTCCCCAAATGTTACTATGAAACATTGCTTCCATTATCAAAATTCTTACCAGATGTCCTATGAAAATTATACACTAGCATTAAGATACTAGAATAGTTCATATAGCAACAACTGGGAGTCTTTTACTCTGACAGGCTTGAAATACCAGATCTAAAGTCATCCTGTTTTAAGTATTACCCCTCTTGAAGAGGTTGCAATGCCCACTAGTGAGGTTTAGCAGATAACACTTTTTGTTAACCTGGACTAGTATGAAAGAACTTTGTGCTGCCACTGCCTTAATTTAACTTTTGATAAATTGCTCCTAATCTCAGTCTACTCCTTCCAGAATACCCTAGACCAATTCCCAATGGAAGTGCTTTGATATCTGGCTTTATTTTATGGAAAAAGTAGGGGCTGATACCTGCTAGGAACTCTCAGGACTACAGAGGAGTGCACCACCAGAAATAAAGCAGTGTTTTCATAATAAACTAACACTCGTACAAAGAGACTCCATATCCAACCACCTTCATGTGCCTCGGAGCCAGCTACAGTGTAACTAGTTACTTTGGCATTGCTTAATCTGGGGCATGTTGTGGTACCATCCACATCTAACACAAACTTTACAGCACCAATTTTGAATACGTGATCTCAGGTGACATCCTTCACACTACCAGTGGTTACCACCTAGAGGGTACTGCCTCAACAATTACCATGAGAATGCCAGGCTATGCATTTAACCCCAAAGTGCTTTTTTCATTCTTAAATTGCTAACAGGAAAGGATCCCCACCTGTTTTCCTGATGACACTTTATTATTATAAGCCTGAGCTGGGAGTGGTATGTAGATTGGACTGGCAGGCATCCATCTTTCTGGCCCTTTCATGCAACTTGCCCTTGTGTCTACAGTCTACACTACCATCTACTACTACTGGAATAATCAGCTGTACCTTTCCAGGGAATTAGGATATCTTGTAGTCCATGAACCTCAAGGGATTACTTGAAAAAACCTGACTGAAAAGCAGCCTATGCCAGTTCAAATACATAGCCAATTAACTGGAAATACTATTGGAAGTAGTATAGGAGTGCACCCCACAAGCTTAGACATTCTTCACATCTTTATGTATTCACCTCTGATAGGCTTTGCTTGCTGTAATAGACCCCAGTATCAATACATCTCTACAGAGAGGGACAGGAGGTACTATATGCACTAGATTTGCTTGCCTTGATGTTCAGTGCCTAGCTTTCTAATGTCTGATGAAAGAGCAAACGGCCAAGATCTGAAAGGATATGTTTCCTCTAACTCCATTTCCAAAGCACCCAGAAATATCTGACAGGATACTACCATAATCCACCTGAAGATCTCTAGTAGAGATTGCTCAGTAGCTGGATCTCATGCTCCCATAAATTCATTTGCTCAAACTCAGATCTCTTCAACTGGGTTTTTAAGGCAGCAGATCATGTTACTCCCAGATCAAACTTTCTTTTATACTGGCAGTCAAGCAAAGAAACGGTATTTCTTGGATGTTCAAGCTACAATGCCAACAGGTTAACTAAATTGTTAAGTTCCATGTACCTGAGAAAATTCTGAAAGAACAGTTCATTCAAAGTTAACCTGGGAATAATGAACAGGATACTAGATGGAAAAAAACACTTTAGTGTAGGTCAGTGGCCACCTGCATTCACTGACCCACTCCAGAGCCAGAAAAGTTGTCTGTGAAGCTGTCTCAGAGTTATGTCCCACAGCTGTCCTCAGACCCACTGGCGATGTGTTTGCAGCTGCCTCGAAAACAACTTTTGGCTCTGAAGTGCAACTGCAGACTCAGATGGATGAGACTCATTCAGTTCCACCCCTCCATGAAATCTGCCACTGACATTGTTCAGACAAGTCCTTGATGGGAAGCAAAGTCAAATTCGTGAGGTTTATTCTGGATGTTACCACTCCTCCCAATTTCAGAGTGAGGAACTCAAGTTAGTAAGACAATTAGGCCTTAAGAATGGACTACACCAATTCACTTTTTATGCTTCTAAGCAATTTGGTTTGTCAAGAGTATAGAATACAATGACACTGATACAAGTAAAAAGTAGTACACAGCAGTGACTATAAGCTGCATAAAGTAAGCAATGTTAGCTGCATTTTCTTCCCCTTTCCCAGCTCATGGTTCAGATTTACTCAGCACTTGAGATGCAGTCTCTAGTATTCTCCCTTCCCAAGGCAGTTATAACTGTCTACTATGATTAATGAAGCCAGGACATTTGTTTGAGGGGCAATGTACCAGGGAATGCTAAACTGTGGATCACCTTTCACAGTTAAAAAGCAGCTCATACCTGGAGTTTCAGAACACAATGCAAGACTTACCTTCCATAGTACATTGCATAGAGAATATGAATAGAAGCAATCTTCTTTATGTTCTGTTCTCAAAAACAGAAGTCAACAGACTTCTGGATAGAACTTATTTTCTAAGTAATATATGGTCCCAGCTAGAACTAATTTCAGAAATGTTTACATAACTTAAAGTTGTCAAAGACCTATGCATTTGTTTAGAAGGCTTGGAAAAAAAGTGACATTATTTCAAGTCAGTAGATTCAAGCTTGTTAATATGATACCGTACATGGTTTGGGTACTTCTACTTCCCCTAAACTAGTTTTTGCAACCCAGCAGCAGCATAAGATGGTGACAGTGATCAAAAGCCTCTGAGAACTGGTTATCATTGCTTCTGTGCAGTAGATGGAGTCTTGCTGAAGACATTTTACTTCCTCCACCTTGTTGTAAAAGCCTGCACAGCACACAACTAATGCTCACAATTAAAGCAGTACCTACCATAAGCCTAGTGTTTGGCTATCTGGATTTAACATAGAGTGTTTCAGTTATAGAAGTTAAATTGGAAGGGGTTTAAGTATTTTTTAAAAGAATGATTCTGTTCTATTAAGAACAATGAACAGTTAGGGGTAAGTCAAAAGATATACTGTGATGTAAGCTATTTGAAGACTGAGCAAATACTTTCCTGTTATAGAAATGCTTAAAGAATGTTGTATAGTTTAGAAAATAAGGAGCCAAGAACTCATACACACCATCTGCCAAGGTAACCAACAACAAGAATTGTATGTTAGATGAATATTTATTTATGAAGCCCTCACCCAGAGAGATTCAGCCTTGCTTTTAAAATATGAGCAGCTTCTGTAGCTTGACAGTCTTCTTTGTAAACTTCAAAGATTTTTAAAATTGGAAAAATCTTGTCAGCGTTTGGTACATGAATAAGTTACACTTGGATTGAAAACCTTTCTACATTTTGAAAAATCTAGAGGTTTGTACCAATAATATTTTGAGAAGTATCTATTTTGAAACATTACATTGGAAATATGGCCACATCACCAAAATACAGAAGTGGCAGTTTCTGTTGCTCAGACTAGAGTTTATGCTGCTACTGGCCTCTGATGGTACACACAGCAATAACATTTTAGCTCCAGAGTGAGTGGGGTGTTCTAAAACCTGATTGAGTTTATACAACAAAAAAGTTCAGATTTTAAATTTGTGTTTCTATAAACTGATAATGAAGAGTCTCAGATTTATGTTTAGTCATCCAAGAAAAAGTAGTTTCCACTCTTCTTTTGTTCCACATCCTTAAAAAAACCAAAATGAAACAGCATCAGTATACTTCCCCTTTAGAACACTCACTGACAAACTAAATTTGAAGACCAGAAATGAAATACAAGTTTAAGTAATATAAAGTGAGGATTAAAAGAAGGAAAAAAAGCCAACTCTGGCTCTACTTTCCCATCCCACTTTTCAGTTCTGTCTGCTGTATAGCAAAATACTACAAGGTTCTGTTATTTTTCCATTTCATTGTTTATTTTTCAGGCTATTACTTGCATTAGACAAAACCATGTCTTTTCTTTAGGGCAGTTTCTCTTACCTTGATTGAGTTGAGTTTGTTTATTCTTGGTCTGTAATTGTTGGGGTCTCTTCTGAAAGTAATTTCAAGCTGAGACAAGAACTTATTCATACCAGCCAAAAGAGTCTGCGGACTTTTAAAAAAAGGGTTGGGAAAGAGAAAAAGAGAGAATGGGATTAAGAGGCTGAATATAGGATTAAATGCACATGAATATGATGCTCAAGATTATTTCTATTTAGGATTCTAGTTTAATGTTCAAACCTAAGACTTGCAAAAAGCTAGGCCTCTAAGTGGCCTGATTTTCAGAGAAGCAAATCACCCTCAATTCTACTAAAAAGTCAATATGGATTACAGGCATCAAGAATATCTGGAAGTCAAGTCATTGAGTCCTAAAATGTGATTTTAGGCTCCCTATTTTTAAATGGTCAATCTTGAAAATTTTGGTTCTTAATCTTAAGAATAGGATGGGAACTACCCATATATACTATATATACTTGACCATTTATGCAATGACAAACAACATTCATTATTTCCCAACAGTTTCAAAAACACCTGGTAACCTACCCTTGTGCTAATGTAGTCCAGACTATCAATATGAAAAGCTTGAGTGTATTAGATGGACAATTTTTTTGGCTGTCTTAATTTACAGAACAGATTTTGCAGTGAGATTCTGGATTTGTTTTTTTGTTAACTGAGTTGCTGGGGTCTTTTCTGAAAGTAATTTTGAGCTGATACAACATATTCACACCAGCCAAAAGACCCAAACACAGAAACAAGATACCATTCAGCTTTCATCTGTATCAAATTTACTTTGAGAAAAACATCAAATGCATAAAATAGAAGAATGCAGTGGGTATATCTAATGCTCACTGAGCAATTATTGAAGTATTTAATGGTTTTTCCCCATAAAAAGCCATTGAACCATCCAGCCATGTTAAAATTATGTACTGGATGCCTTAAAATACTAAAGCAAGATTTGCTTGTCATCAGAGTTAAAGAGGTTTACCCACAACCCCCTTAAAGCACAGATCTTTCACAAACTCCCAAATCTGTCCCAGTATGCCCAGTGCTACAGATGGCTTTGAGGAAAATACTGGTTTCTATGTACTGTTTTGAAATACTTCCAGCAGGCTTCCCTCCTCCCTTGACCTGCCCTTCTTAGTTCCACAAGATTTTAGCTTTTAACCCATTTCCTCCTCTCCTTTTCCCTTCCTGGAAGGAGATCAAGCCTGGCTGGGCTCCCAAACATAAATGAGCATTGAGTTATACGTAGGGGTGTACCAATAAAGATTTTTTTGGCTAATACCAATGGCCAATTATTAACCAGCCATAATTGGCCAATACCAATCCGATAGCCAATATGCAGCCTGGCAGCTTGGAGAGCCTGCAAGTCTATGTGGGGGAGGGAAGGAGTATGGGGGTAGAGGCAGATTGAGGCCCCTGTGGTGAGGAAGGGAGTGGGGTTGGGGGAGGCCAGGGTGAGGTGTCAAGCAGAACTGCGGGCAGTTCCTCCAGGGGAGAGGGAGGTGGCTCCTGGCTGCTGTGCACAGAGGCATATAGGGCATGTGCCGCCCAGGATGCGTGTGGGGTTACAGCAAGCTGCCTGCTGTGGGGCTGTACCAACCTCTTCCCAGGGGGGTGCAGGGCCAGGGCTGTGTTCTGGGGATACAGT
>NW_017729030.1:46875806-46883110 GCF_001723915.1 Gavialis gangeticus | reverse complement strand
AGCCAATATGCAGCCTGGCAGCTTGGAGAGCCTGCAAGTCTATGTGGGGGAGGGAAGGAGTATGGGGGTAGAGGCAGATTGAGGCCCCTGTGGTGAGGAAGGGAGTGGGGTTGGGGGAGGCCAGGGTGAGGTGTCAAGCAGAACTGCGGGCAGTTCCTCCAGGGGAGAGGGAGGTGGCTCCTGGCTGCTGTGCACAGAGGCATATAGGGCATGTGCCGCCCAGGATGCGTGTGGGGTTACAGCAAGCTGCCTGCTGTGGGGCTGTACCAACCTCTTCCCAGGGGGGTGCAGGGCCAGGGCTGTGTTCTGGGGGTACAGTGGCAGTGCTGGGAGGGGTGGCTATGGGGGGTGGGGGACTGCAGCCACCCCAAAATCCACTGTAGTCCCCACTCTAGCTCCCCCTTCCAGCGCTGCTGGTGCCCACCCCAAGTGCAGCCCTGGTCCAGGTCCCAGACTGGGAAGAGGACAGCACAGCCCCCGAGCCCACAGCAGGCAGCCTGTCCTCACCCTACATAACTCCCCAGGGGTGCATGCAGCAGTGGGAGCCACCCCCGCCCCCGGGCAAACTGCCCACAGCTCCATCCTGCACCCCGTCCCACCTAGGCAGCACATGCCCCAACTCCAGCCCCCACTCCTTCCCTCACGGTGGAGGCCTCGATCTGCATACCTCCCTCATGCCCCTTCCTCCACCCCCACACTTATCAGATGGGCGCTGTTCTCCAAGCTGCCAGGCTGCATTCCTGGCCATGCACACGCACGTGGCATTTATCAGTGACATTATCGGCCACTTCGGCCAAAAAAAGCTGATGGCCAGTAATGTTAATTTTCCTTTTATTGGTGCTGATATGATATGGACCAGTATATTGGTGCACCTCTAGTTATAAGATCTTCCAAGTTACATTGTCTTCCTGGAAGACAATGAATTAAATGATACATATTCCAAGAAGATAAGGAGGTTTGACAGGAATTTATTGAGGGCATAACTAATTGGTACACACACCACAGTAGTGAACTAGGGTATATCAGCATAGTTATTTGTGTGGTGACTGATAGTTGCTTTTACATAATTATTACAATGCAACTGTTACAATACAGTATAATGTGTGTCCTCATAAGCAGGTCTTAGTGTTGTTGAGGTCACCGCTGTGGGCACAAACAAACTAGGAGGGTTCTCATAGATCAAGTAAAAGTGTAATAAATTCTCACGTTTACAGATTTATAAAGAAGTCACTTAAATTATATGCAGTATGTGTCCCAGACCTTTTGAGAGAGAGAACTGGCTCACAGACCAACTGTGTACTCAGCTAATTTTAGTTGTCTGGTGGTCAACAATCTTTGTCAGGGCAACACTTTTTTGGCCCCATCTGTTTCTGCAGAACCTTTTTAAAAAGGAAAACCTTAGAGTCTATGCCTTTCAGTTTTAGAGAAAAATCTAATATGACCCTGATGAAATGTCATCTGAGTTTGTCTTATGCTGGAGAAGTGTTAACTACCTAATCAGCTCAAAACATTTAAAATACTCAAGTTGAACAATTTCAGGGGTCAACAGATAACTGTATCAGTGCTGTTCATTTTAATAAAAATATTATTTCTGTGTAGTTAAATCTCCCCTTCATTTGTGTTGACCCCTTTATCATTAAAAGCCAAGAAAAAAAAATTGAACACCACCTTACCATAGCTCAAGTCTTAAAACTTAATGAAGCTAGAAGAAAGCAACAGGAAGAACACCACTGCACACTCTAAAACAGAACGTATTAATCTGCCTCATTTTAGGCTACATCCTTGTTCTGATTTAAAAACAAAACGCATCTTCCAACAGGGATTTTTTAAGCACGTTCTCCAAATAAATTCATTTCCAAGCCAGGCTGTTGGTATAAGGGTGAACCCCCCCCCCAAATAATATTATTTTAGGTGACTATTTATTTACAAGAACTAATTTGCAGCTTTTGTCAGAACTCCAAATTTTAACTACCCAATTCTGCTCTTTAGAAGCTTGTTCAGGATACAAAATTTTGTCACTCTGCTTTTATTTTCACAGACACAGCTCGCCATTTCCCACCTTTTAACACACACATCTGGAAAAATTATTTCCAGAAGTGTGTTAGGTTTAGAGTTGTTACAGCATAGGTGAGTAACACCAGGGGCTTTTAAAATAATGGCACTTGTGGTTTCACTTGTTTGAATAATGGCTTAGATTGCAGCATACTTTGGTTTGCTGTACAGATGACCAAATTGCTTTGGGTGGGGATGCTTTACAGATTATTTTTGTCAATGCTTTCTATGTATTGTCCTTTAATACCTTGCTGGGAAAAGCTAGATAACATTATTCTCTTACCTGTTTGCAACGGTGGTTTTGGATGGAATACCATCAAAGACAATGACACGGTCAGCCAAATAGGTAGCCATGATGAAGTCATGCTCTACCACAAAAGCAGTCTTTTTAGCGTGGAGGACAAAACTGAAAACAGAATAAAGTATCTGAGATACATGAATCTCTCTCAAACGAAGAAAAAAAAAAAAGAAAAGAAAAAAAGGCTACTGACAGTCTCAAAAACTCTCTCCATTCACACTTTACCGTTTGACAACTCTAGCTGCCATCAGACGCTGTTCAGAGTCCAAATAAGCTGAAGGTTCATCAATTAAGTAGACATCAGCAGGCTTACCAAGACAGAGAGCCAATGCAACACGCTGCAACTCACCACCAGACAATGTCTGCACCTATTAGGAGAAATGATATTTAACAATATTTATTTGAGGTATTAGTAAGAATCATAAAACAATAGTATTAAAACACCATTTCAGGATTAATACCTCTTGATCAATAATGTTTTCTATCTGAAGAGGTTTCATTACATCTGTTACAAATTGTGGATGTGTGTAGGCATCTCGAATCTTCTCATGAAGTAGCTGACGGACACTTCCCTGTTCAAACAGAAAAACTGCTACATCAGTAATTTATAATTGTAATGCAAAAAAAGAAAATAAGGTATTAAGAACAGCTAGTAATTCCAAGACTCCGAGAATTTTCTCTGTATCTTGTTATGTGGGAACATGATATATACGTACAGTTTATATACAACAAAAAAACCCTAGAGGCTTACTGTGGACTTTGGACTGATTTTCTGTGGCTTGTAACTGACATTTAGGACTGGAACTTCCCCTATAAAGGCATAATAAAGTAGTCAAAAAAACAGTAGCCATCAAAATCAACATTTTCAAAACATGTTTAACACATTAAGCATTACCTCCTTCATCAGGTGTAAGCCTTCCTGCAAGCATTCTGATGAATGTAGTTTTGCCAGTTCCTAAAAGCAAGAGGTCACATTACATAAATAACTTTAGATTCTTGACTAATGTGAAAGTCTGGGGCACATATACATGTGACGGACCTCTGTTCTGACATGTGCTAATTAGCATGCATTGAAGCAGACTCTATTAATCCAGTCTGCTGGAGCATGTCAATTAGTGTGCTCCAGCAGCCTCCATGTCACATGTATTCAGTGTTCCCACATTTCAAAATGGTGGTGGGGCGCTTTAACTAAAGCTCATTGAACGAGCCTTAGTTAAAGCACTCCCACTGCCACTCTGAAGTGCAGGGATGCTGAATACATGTGATGCTGTGGGCACTTTAATTAAAGTGGCTCTTAAAGTGCCCCCCAACCCCCATCCTGAAGCGTGTGTATAGATGCCTCTAGTGATCAGTTAATACTTTTAACTGTAACATAACTATTTAAGTAAAGAGCACAAATTTCTGAAAAACAGAATTCTTGAAATGCTTTGTATTTTATTCAGCAAGCGCTGAGTCAGTTGTCTGCGGACTGTCAGTGTGCTAGCCCTTCGTTATTTTCAATTTTTAAAATTCCAGTGAAGAATACAACGCTTTCACAAGGTCACTTTGCCATGTAACTGTTATAATTCCTACATGAGGACACCGAAAGATTGCAAAACAAGGTATTAATTCACTATTCAATCTACAATCTGCTAATTAAACTCCCCCCACAATACTACGGATCATTTTAGAAGGAATTCAAGGCAATAAAACTTAGCGCACACACCACCATTTTCATAGTTTCATAGTTTCTAGGGTCGGAAGAGACCTGAGCAGATCTTCTAGTCCGATCCCCTGCCATGGCAGGAAAGAGTACTGGGGTCAAACGACCCCAGCAAGGTGTTCATCTAACCTCCTCTTAAAAACCCCCAGGGTAGGAGCCTGCACCACATTACCCGGGGCCCTTGCATTCCTTGTATACAGTTCATTTTGATGACTCCCATTTTTAAAATTCTTTATAAAAAAAGTTCACTTTGTCTTACTGTGACTGGCTAATAGGTCTATATTCAAGGCTGTGATAAAATATACTAAATCGGTTAGAGAAAGACAATTGTGTAACTAGAAACTTAAAAATTTAGTTGTATTTTTCCCCTCCCACAGTGAATTTTTCAGGCTAGTACTGCTCAGAACCCCTTTAACTAAAATACTTATTTAAATAAACATACAATTTCTGCTGGTTTGCCTAATGCACAGGAAAGTTTAGGATCTGATCCTGCAAGATTCTGAGTTCCCTCAGCCCCCACTACCAGTTGAAGCTGACAGTGTCTGGCACCTCATTTTGTAAAGTAACAAGTCAATTCTCATCTTAGAACCCTTCCTTCCATACCCCAAGGTAGCCTTTGTAATCCCATCTAATATACCAGATTAATTTTCAAAGAGGGTACTCACCATTTTCTCCTAGCATCACCATGATTTCAGAGTCAGTGAATTCTCCAGCAACTATGGAGAGTTCAAACTCTCCCATCTTTTTTTTCATTCCTGGGTATTTATACATGCACATCTTCTTAACTTCTTCTTCATTAGCTGTCTCAGCTACTTTAAAAACCAAAGAGGCATCTCGAAATCTTAGATTTTCTGTTGGAACGTAACCATCCAAGAAAATGTTTATGCCTATATGAGAAAAATGAACTATGTTAGTGACAGTGGGTATAAAAGACTAAAAGTGCACAGATTCTTAATACTTTATTATCAATACCAAATAAACCAAAAGGTGGATGATAAGCAAGACTCCCAAGTCTTACAGGACATTGTTGCATAATGTGAAATCTAACATGCCATATGTTTGAGGGGGACTAGGCCTTATGCACCCAGCTAGATAGAAGCATCTTTTTATAATCTTTATTAGAATAATCTGAGAATACATTTTGAAAATGTATAACCACTGCCATTTCTCTTCACTTAGCAGGATTTAAATACAAAAGAAAGGGAAACTTTTTAGAATAGTGTCACTGACTAGGAGAAAGCAAACTATTGTGGAATAACAGTAAAAGGGCATAAATAACTGGCGGATGAATTCTTGAGAGAAAAGAGTAAGATGGATACTATCCAGGGCTTCTAAACCATACAATAATTGAACTCCATGCTCTATAGCAGGAATGGCCAACCTGTGGCACACATGCCACAAGTGGCATGGCACAGACGAGCACAGATGTTTGCTGCCCCAGGGACAAGTAGCAGCAGCACACCTTGTGCTGCTTTACCAGCAGCCTTATCTGGGGTCCTGTGGAGCTACAGCCATGGTACTCTTGCAACTGGGAGCCTGGGTGGCAGCTGGAGTACAACTCTGCCGGCCAGGCTCCAGTTTTGGGCGCCACATGCACTACCCTGCTTTTTTTTTTGGTGTTTTTGTTTTAACCTCATGATTTCCCGGGGTCAAAACCCCCCCTGCACTGCAAGGAAGCAGCGCGGGGAACACCTGCATGTGCAGTGTGTGGCACCACAGATGGGTCTGCAGTGCCACATAGCATATGTCTGTGCTTGTCTGAACATGGTGTACATGGCACGGAGAGGACAACTCGCCAGGTGGTAGAAAGGGCAGGAAGCAGAAAACAGCACCAGATGAGGCAGGGAGCAAAAAGAAGAAAGAGTAGCAGATTGGGGAGGGGAAAGGGACTGGAGTTGTACTCAGGGAGGCTGCAGGACTAATTTGTGGCATGCCTGCCAAAAAGGTTGTCCTCCATTGTTTAGGAGCTCCATAGTGTGAATATATTTCCCAACTTTGGAGCTCTATCTTTGCTGAAGTACTGGTGCTCTGCTCCCAAGGAAGCTGGCAGTCTTCAGTAAGTAACTCCCTCTTCTTGCATGAATGTCTCTCTTGCTCAAAACAGTATGCTTTTTTACACATCTTCCTTTGTTCAAAGCCATAGTTTGGTGACTTTGAAGTACCCTCTTTAGTTGTTTTTGCATGAGAAGGGCACTGAATAGTATTTCATTCTATGGTCAAGAGCTCTTACCGCTAACCTATTATATGATGGTGGCCATCTTTTACTACTGCCTGCTTTACCTCATCTTCCAGGAATGTCTTAAAAGAAACAATCATTACAATGAGTAACAAAGGTATGACTTAGAACTAGGTCAGGGCTGTGAATTTGGGTTTCAATTAGGAGCAACGTGGGTCAGAAAGAGTTACCTTCTCTTACACTGAAGGGCATAGTGACGACACCATAAGCACTTGGCACACCATACAGGCAGCAGATAAAGTCAGACAGATAATCTAATACACTTAGATCATGCTCGACAACAATAATATATCTGAAAAATAAAAGTAGTTATGATACTTCAACAAAACTAAGAATATCTACATGGTTTTTCTTGTTTCAAGATAAAAATAGTTAACTATTATTACTAGGGTCTTACATATATTACTTTTATTTTTTGGAGAATTAGTGTGAAGTTTAGTTTTATATTTATTAAAAAAAGAGTTCTAACTGCAAGCAACTTATGTATTTTTCAACCTGTCCAAGAGACTTAGAAATTAAGCATGACAGCTCTGAAAGTTTATAATACCAGAAGAGAATTATAAACACTGGTAGTGGGGTGAAATTAAGACAGGAAAATCTAAGATACTAGCCAACTGCCCACCAAAAATGATGGTTGGGGGGTGCACGTGGGGACAGAGGCCTGCGTCCAGCGACGCCACCGCCTTTGGGGCAGGGTCCGCTCCTCCTATCTCCTACTTCGTGGTGGAGCTGAGCCCGCCCCTCTCCCCAACCTCCCTGCCACCATTTTGGGGCCAGGCCCTCCCCCACACTGCTGTTTCTGGGCTGGGCTGGGCCCGGTGCCTCCCCCCATACCATCCACTTTGGGGCCAGGCTGTGCCCGGTGTGCTCCCCTCTTCTTCCAGCTGCCGTTCTGGGGCTGACGCCAGGCCTGCCTCTCCACACCTTCCCCACTGCTATTTCAGGACCGGTCTGGGCCACTCCACTCAATCCTCTGCTTTGGGGCTGGGCCAGGCCAGCCCCCCCCCGCCTCCATT
>NW_017729030.1:46868380-46875755 GCF_001723915.1 Gavialis gangeticus | reverse complement strand
AAGCTGTCAAAGGCAGTCCTCCAGGCCTGGGAAGAACTGGTCCCAAGCTCTTCTACCCCCACCACTGGACCTGGTCTGCTGCTCCCCACCCCTTGCTGCCGCAGCAGGCCAGCTTCTCTCCCCACTTTGGGCCTGCTGCTTCCCTCCCCACCACCATGGCAGCTTGGGCCCACTGTCCCCCCCTACTTCCCCCCCGTTGGGAGGCAGTAATGCAGGAGAGAGAGAGAGAGAGAGAGAGACAGAGAGGCAAGGCCAGCAGCACTAGCCTCAGCCCCCACTTCCACATTCGCCACCAGTGCTGCTGCCCTCGCCCCTCCACCCCACCCACCATTGGGCCCCAACCCCGCTCCCCAGCTGCCACCTCCAAGGAGCAAGGATCGGGGGAGGCCTCCCACTTTGTCTGCTCTGTTGCTGTCACCCTCCTGTTCCGTCCCATGTCCCCACCATCATGGCAGTGCTCTACCACCTTCTGTCCAAATGCTGTATTCGCACTCTGATTGGTTGTTTCCATCAGCCAATCAGAGTGCAAATAAAGCATTATGGAAAGACAGACAATGGCTTTTATATTACTAGAATTATTAGGAAAAGTATTATAAGTGTGATCTATAGAATATACAGTGTGATCTATAGAATATCTTCTAGAAGTCCTATTGCTCAAGGCATTTAAAACTAAATTAAATGATGCACATTAGAAAAACATACTATAAGGAATAATCTACACTGGGAAGGAGATTGATGGGACAATTCTGCCACCAATGAACTGCAATCTCATGTTACGAGTATATTAAAAGTTTATTTACCTGTCTGGGTTTATCAGAGATCGAATAGTAATGGCAGCCTTCAGACGCTGTTTAACATCTAGGTAGCTAGAAGGTTCATCAAACATGAAGCTACCCCAAAAGAGAGAGAGTAGAAAGTATTAATAAATATAAAAGTTTAACAGAGCAAACTTTTGCTGTCCATAACAGCCACCTGAAATTTAAGTGGTAAAAAAATCACGTTTCTCCACTCCAAATAATATTTTGGAGGGTTAGTTTTTCTATGCACACGTACCTTAATTCTTCTGGCCACTATGTAAGGTTGCTAAATAATTTAAGTTAAATATTCCTTTGCTAAAAATTCTGATAAAGTTATCCAAAGTTGACTACTTCTAACAATCTGTTTTGAATTACATGCACTAAAATCTAATTGAGTTTAAATTTAACAGCTTTGTGCATTCCAAAGTGAAAAAAATACTAGTGTAAGGATTAGAATATGGAGGCTGCCACGCAAAGAAGAGGCCTCTGGAATTTAGCCAGGGGATAAGAGAGTAAGGAAGAGCAGCAATTACCTTGGAAGATACCCACACACTAGTTGTGGGCTTGATATAACATATCATTGAGAAAAATGTTTTTAATACTTCAAAAAATATCACCAGTGCCGTTTCCTCCTGCTCTCCTCCTTCCCCCCACCCCAAAACTATTGGCTCCCAATATTAATACTGAATTATAAGACCAGAACCTGAGACAGTTTCCTGGGAATGAAGATGCAATAGAAAAATCAAACATACATGTCAGCCTTCTGAATACAAACAACAGCACAAGCAAATCTCTGAAGTTCTCCTCCTGAAAGGTCCTCAACATTCCTTTCTTTTAGATGGGTTAAATCTGCAAAGATGTGTTACGTACAAATTAAAAGCTATAATAAGCATCCAACTTGGAGATGAAATTTATTGTGAAAAATCTGCTCATACATAATATGTATTTACTACACGGGGATCACAATACTGCCGGAAAAATCAAGCTATATTAGCAGCAACATTAAGTGACAAGGGTTTTTTTTTGGTGGTACCCTTTATTGGATGAGCTGTGAAATTGGGAAAAACAGTAGACAAAGTTTTATGGCTACAAAATCACAACAGTCCTGGCTGAAAAGTAGAGTTTCCACTTTGCAAGGTCTTCTTTAGAGGGGTGGAAGGGGGTGGTTATTTGGATTAAAAGGTCTTTTCCAAATAATCCAGAAGCTTCCCAGACCCTACACCTGCTCAGTGAAACTGCTGTTCTTGCCAGTTTTCCTGCTGTTCTAGCAGGGAAGAGAACAAGGCAGCTCATTTCATTAAGTTGCTGTAAGGAACTCCCAGGACCTCCGCCTCCAGCGCAGACCTGAAAGGACTCACTCTCTTTGTTTTGGCAGAATCCACAAACATTTTGGCATCAAGGAACTGTCATTTTCAATTAAGATGATTCACTGGAAATTTTCTAACCAGTTCTGTGCATCATCCCAGGCAAATTCACTACAGCACAGCTACACGCGTGTGCGCGGGCGTGCGCGCGTGCGCGCGCGCGCACACACACACACACACACACACACACACGCACACACTTCCATACAAAAAGCATTTGAAAGCTGAGGATTCTTAAACTCTGGTAATATTTTTTAGTTCCAGTGGAAGACAGAGGGTGCTAAAATATGGTCAGATTTGATTAGGCACAGATAGCAGATGCAAATTTAAATTAAACAAAGTTAAACTCTTTATAACTTCCTAGCTTTCAACACAAATGCATTAAAACATGGGAAGACATGGACTGAAGATTGCCAATGCCGCTGCATTAGTGTTCATGCTAACGTATTAGTGCTCATGATTGGAATTTTTCGAGTAATGCAAATTACTCAAGACTTTTTTTAAAGTGACTTCCTGGCAATAGGAAGTTACTTACCAAGCTGCTGGCACACAACAGTCTGCGTCTCAGTTTCATCCTTTCTGTCCAAAATAGACCCCACTGTTCCCTGCCATGATAAATGTAAGAATCAAAGCTGTTAATATTTAGTGGTTTCAGATACCAGTGGATAAAATTTCTCAGTAAAAATCTTTGTATCTTTATGAAATAATGAAGGGAGGCATGTCATGTTCTCCCTGCTAACTGAAGAAGTTTCTTACCTTTGCAGCCTTAGGGATCTGGTCCACATACTGAGGTTTAATGATGGCTTTGAGGTCATCTTCCAGGATTTTGGTAAAGTAATTTTGCAACTCAGATCCTCGAAAGTAAGTCAAGATTTCTTGCCAATCAGGTGGATCCTATACAGAAATCAGATATTTAACCATTTTACCATGCAACAATATGTGTATTTCTAAAAGCAAATCACAATACTCATATTTGAAGGATATCAACACAATACAACTGGACTTCAGATACATGCAGTAACAACAAAACAAATGGCAAAAAGCAACTACTTAGTTACTATGCTTTCTTTCCAATAGACATAAAAAACCTAGGTTAGTACAAGGATCTCTATTACTTTTATCTTTCAGGTGTATTACATCCCTAACTTCTGGCAGCTGAAACACACAGTATCTTTAGAAACAGTCAAAAGAATGCAAGTAGTATGCTATCACTTGCTTTAATAAATCAGTATCTGAAAAAAACCAACACTGGAATAGGCAATTCTATTAATTGATTGCTTCTACAAAATAAGAATTGCACACTATCTGGCCCAGCCAACCCTAACATAAAAGCTTGCCTCATAAAATAGCACTTGCAGAAAAGAGACAAGAAAAACTGGTCTACTTCTGTGTCCAAATAGACAGTTGTCAGACATAAAGCAAGAGAGAAAAGTTTGGAAATAAAAGGAAGAAAACACCAGGAGGAGGGAGAGATTATGAAATTAAAAAAAAAAAAAACACAAAACAACCTTCTAGAGTAGAGAGGGACTGAGACTTAAGACTCCCCTGGTCTCATTTTAGGTAACGTGCAGCTCTGTATTGTGCTTAAATACCAAATTATAAGTGCATTGTAATATTTATAAAACATTAAACTAAACATGGGGCTTATGGATTTAGATCACAGGTGTTCAACACCTGGCCTGTGGACCAGATCTGGTCCCTGCAGTGTCATCTGGTCTCCAGGGCTCCCCATGGGTCTGAATAATTTGGTGGGGAGGGGAAGAAGGGGGAAGTGGCTGTACTGCTTCCCTGCTGCCAAATTTTCAGACCTATGGGGAGCCCCATGAGCCAGACAGCAAGATCCTGTTCACAGCAGGGTGGCTTGGGGCTTTAGAGGTACAGCACCAGGACTCAATCCCAACCATGGAGAGCTGATCCACGTGCACTGGACCAGGATGGTATGGGACCGGATGCAGCCAGTGGACTGGCTCTGTGCCACTCATTCGGCTTGCAGGGCCAAAACACTGAGCAGCATTGTTTTAGGTGAGTTGCCCGTTTGTGAGGAAGACAGATTAAAAACCTGTAAATCCTGGGAAAGAACTAAAGTCCGAACAAAAGAATGATCATTTTACTTATTCTAGAAAACAGTTATTACAAATAAAAAAACCAAACAAACACACATGCTAAAAATGTGCAGAAAACTTGTGAATACATTAATTATCTGCTGGGTAGAGAACTGCATATTTATTGTTTTTGTAACCTGCTTTGATTCTTGTGTTATAAACAAATTGTTATTAAGTTTCTTTCAACTGAAGTAGAAAATGTTAAAGTCTGACCATGTTTTCTCTTTCATGGGAGAGGGGGAAAAATTGGGCCTACAATTTCAACTGGATCTGTTTAGTGTAAAAAGGCAGTTGTCACGTCCTACCTGAACTTTGATAGTGGTCATGGAAATCAGTATCTTACATAGGAATGATATTTGTTAGATCCTGTACTTGTATAGTGTTGATTTTACTTGTCTATTATCTCTAATTATTTTCACTTCCAAAAGACAAAAAGCCTAGGCAGAGAAAGAGCTCCATGCATGCATTTCACTTTCTCGTTTTACAATTTTACTGATATCCAAAGTATCAGCAGCATCAGATGAAGAGTGGCAGCCCTTAAGCTGTACAGATGAATGTCTGAAAAGAGGTACTACCAAGTTTAGTAGTATCTAGACCACCTAAAAGCATAAGAGAGTTCAGCATGATCAGAACTTATTTTTTAAAGTTTCAATGTAGGAAACTCCATCAGCTCTTGGTTATCCTGGGAAGTCTATGTGAGCACAGAAACATATACTTGGAAAATGAAGGTCAACAGAATGTCTTGAATTATTCCCCAAATGTCCCCATCATTCTGAAGAGCCAGAAGTGGAAATCACAATTAAAAGTGATTAGTAAAAGAGTGTAGGTGCCATTCAACAAACACTTCATATGAAGTGTTCTATTGCCTAGTTTAGCAGCAATTCTATGATTCTAAATTATAAGAAACCTTAATGGAAACGTGAAAGCTGGAGAAAAAACCCAGCAATATGAAAAAGCCCACAAAACACTCTTCAGGAACAAAAAGAGAAACATAACTTTAATAGGAACCAGATTTCCAATCTCAGTCTTTCCGTGAGTTATATTTCTATCTGTCTTAATGGATTTATTTTGTAAAATAAATAAATAAATAAAAACATAACTTATTTAAAAGTGTGTATGTTTAGATGATGTAGAAAGACTTTGGCTGTTAAGAGTTTGAGTATCTTTGCAAGATCACCTTCACAAGAGCAAAAATTCAAAGTGGAAAAAAATCTATCAATAAAATCATGATCTTCAATTTTCTACCAATACATACATCGTATTTTCCAAGGTTTGGCTTCTGTTTTCCTGCTAAAATTTTCAAGGCAGTTGATTTTCCAATACCATTGGTTCCAACTAATCCCAGTACTTCACCTGGACGGGGAATAGGCAACCTGTAAATATGCAATGTAAAACCAGGTGAATGCAACAAGATATTGATACCACCAAAGTTAAAACTTGCTGATTGATTTAACTCATCTCATGGCATTTCCATATCAATAAACACTTCACATTAATCAAAGAAAATAATACACAAGCTACAAATTGGTGCAGGGAGTGGGGGTGGGCACGACTGGACATTAAAAACTATTAACTGCAAATTTCAACTGCTAATTTACTTCTTCTCTTCTTTCAAAGAAAATCATTTTGAAGTGATACAATGTACTCCAGGGGTCGGCAACCCCTGGCACATGTGATGAACATGGCACGTGAGGCGATTTTGCTTGGTACGCCACAGCCAGCCCCGGCTCTGGGTAGCTGCTGCCAGCGATGGAGCCTGGGCTGCTCCCAGCAGGGCTTGCAGCCTCCCAGCTGCCTGCTGGGAGCAGCCTGGGCTCCCAGCTGGCAGCAGCTACCCAGAGCTGGGGCTGCCTGCAGCTGGGAGGCTGCAAACAGCTGTGCCAGGCTCTGGAGCCCTGGCATCAGCTCTGTATCAGTGCGCACATGCATGCCTTGAAGCAGGCAGTGGGGGGAGGGGCCTGGGGCAGCACAACCCTGGTCTCTCCCCCGCTCCCGGCACACAGCTGGTGACTGGGCTCTGGAGCCTGGCGCAGCTGTTTGTAGCCAGCCTGGGGTCTGGGCAGCTGCAACAAGCAGGCTGCAAACAGCTGCGTTGGGCTCCACAGCTCCGGCATCAGCTCCATGCTGGTGGCGACTGCATGGGTGTTGTGAGGGTAAGTTCACTGATGTCTGCAATAAGCTGATGCCCTGTGGTGGGGAGTAAAAGAAACATATTCACTAGCAGGATGCCCCAATCCTAGAAGTGTCTATATTAGTGCTAGGTATATTTTATTTACAATGTTTTACATTGACCCTCCTGCACTCAGAGCTGGCAAATAAGAAGCCAAAAGACCAAAAACCACCAAAAGACAAACTCAAGACTTAGGTCACAGACTTATTTAGATTACTGCAAGAGAAGTTCAGGATGACATTCTTTTGAAAACTGAGCCATCAGGTAAGCTAATAACTTAAAGCCTTAATACAACAGTAAAGACAGGCTGCAGATAAAAAAGAATCTTAAATACATAGCTTGTGCCAAGGTATGGATATCAAAGAGTACATCACCCCATTTCCACTAAATGTGGACTGATACATCCAGGTGCTTATGTGCATTGGATGTTCATTTAAAATTGGCAACTGTAAAAAGTTTACTTGGGGAGGCAGGAGCAATGATGGTGGCAAACAACAGACAGACAAAAAACCCACATGTACCTGTGAAGTTTGAAGGCATTGGCACAATATCGGTGTGTTGTTTCTTTCTCCAGGTTGCTAGGTAAGTTAACAATTGACAAAGCTCCAAAAGGACATTTCTGCAAGTTAAAAACAAACACTTTACTCCACTAGAACACATCTGTCCTTTTGAAAATGAGTTCTATACTTTTTCTTTCAAAATTAAGTATCTGACAATCTAAAAACTGAATCTATCTTTTAAGGTAGAGTACATTACACTAATTCTTATCTTCACTTTTAAACTGTTTCTTATTAAAGGATGTATGTTTAAAGGAAATAAAAAACCCTTTTTACCTTAATGCAGATACCACAACCAATACAAAGTGTTTCAGAAATCCATGCTATTTTACTCTGTGCTGTGACTTCTATGCATAGTTTCCCTGTTAAAAAAAAAAAAAAAAAA
>NW_017729030.1:46848922-46868345 GCF_001723915.1 Gavialis gangeticus | reverse complement strand
AACAAAAGGTTTCAGAAAACCATTGTATTTTTCTCTGTGCTTTGACTTCTATTCATAATTTCCCTGTTAAAAAAAAAAAAAAAAAAGGAAAGAAACTAAATAAACCATGTTAATACAAGACTCAATGTAGATAAATCAGGTTTCCTGGTGATGGCATTATCACTGAAAACTGTACAGATATCTTGCAGCAATTGATATTTCTTAGCATGATTACTAAACACAATTTGCATTTTAAATGATACTTGGCCTCTCTCAATTCCCTAATTTATGAAGAGAGAGCCATTCTCTAATAGTAATTTCTAAGGGAAACATAAGGGAAACACACACGTTATTTATCTCTCTCCAATATTTTAAAATGCTTCAATGTATTTCTTACCCATTCGAACCACAGGACAGCTCTTTTTGCACTCCTGGCGGCATTTCTTTGGCTTACATTTATCATGGTTGACAATAGCTATTCTTGTTAACTTGTCAGCCATAATGCACAAATTAAGTTTTTAATATTCCAATTAGTGATTTCAGGGAAGAGGAAGCAGACACTTCAAGGTCTAAAAAGAGAGAGAAAGAAAACAGTCATTACCATTAGTATGGAAGACTGCATCAAACCAAAATTACTAACAAAAGTTCACAGATATCCAAATGAACCTACTCTCAACTGTTTCTACAGTCCACTGAACAAATTGAAGGAAAAAAACTAAATATTGGCAGTATGAATATAGTAATATTGCAGAATAACTTCACATACACACATTTCCATTTCATAACCATTTTCTCCACTATAAACTAAAGCCAATAAGAAATCTTCAAGTGCACACTTTTTAGTGTGCTTCTATCTACAAGTATAACTTATTAAGGGATGGGAATCTGTATTGCTGTCAGCATAAAATTCACTTCCACATGGTAGTTCGCACCTTATCCATTCTACAGTATACTTGTTTAAGCTTGCAAGAATGCATTAAAGTCAGACTATGAATATAATTCTGACAATTACTATGACAGCATGAACCTTTTGTGATCCACAGATTTGAATACTGTTTGTCAGAATATCCATGTATACCACTGTGCATTTCATCAACAGTCAAAGGAAAATTGTGGAGAGCAAGACAGAGCGAGCATGTGCATGATCAGTTACATGAACATCAAAGTCAGCTTGATGCTTTGATTTTAAGAGTTGAAATGATATCTGAATTATAGCAGCTACATTGACATACTGTATTTTCTATGCTGTTAGTGACCCAATGACCTCTCTCTAACAGGTGGTAGGTAGTGTTGGAACCATCAAAAGCTGGGAAGGAGCCACAAACATCATGTTGCACTAGAGCTAGGAAATCATCTACAGTAAAACAAATAAGAATCCTAAATCTGGGTAAGTAAAAGAGGAACGGCTTTTACATGTTTTTTTTCAAACAGGCTTGCAATTTGTCTACAAATATATTCTAATAACAGTATGAGATTTAAAGTAGTCTTTGACTTATCCCTTCATAGATAACACGCTTGACCTCATCTTTAAGGACTTCTACTACCTTCCAACTGAAATATGTAATAAGGCCGAATTATGTGGTCATCAATATTTTACAAGATGTTACTAGCAGAAGAAAGAGTGGAGTAATGGCAGTCATGATTACTTGCTGGGATTAAGAGTATAAATACCACTCTTTTAAATGGTATTAGTGCTTGAAAAAAGGCTTTAATATTTTTAAAGTAGGTCAAATTATGGGTCTATACTGCACGTCTATCTTCCTTCAGGTGAAAATATAGAAGTATTTCCAGTTACAGTGTAATATTGCTGAGTATCAAGGATAGAGTGGTTTTGGCTCTGCAGAGAAATTAGTAATTCAAAGCCATTTCAAAATGCTGATTCAACAGTCATACTCCAATAATTTTAGAGAGGCCAGTAAGAATTTGTAATGCATTATCAGTTTTTCAAAATCTTAGTACCACAAACTGTTGAAACAGTACTCAAACAAAACATTAGCAGAGTCCCCCAGCCCAAGACGAAGATGTCACTAATTCATATTAAAGAAATATAGTCTAATATAATACTCTAGAATTATAATACTATAGGGTAATATAGTACATCACCCTACAAGCCTATCTTAGGGAATTCTCAGACCGCATCATGGGAGGATTTAAACTACTTATTGCCATTATACACAGAGAAGATCTGATCTACTGAAACATGGGGTAACGTGTATATGGTGCACATTAAGTTCATAAGTATGGAGAAGGACAAGGTTTTGTGGGGACTACATATGGAAGATATTGTATAGAACGTTCTAACCTGTGTCCCATATTCTGAAGCGGTGGGGGGGAAGACATCTTCAGTTTCTGTGGGGTCTGGGACCATAGCCTCTACAGGTGGCAATATTTTCTGGCAAGGAGCCAAACGACCAGTTCAGGTTACAGGCAGATGGGCATTATAATCTGGTTGCTGCCCAGCTGCAGCACAGCTAAAGCCCCCCCTCTGCTGAAGCCCATGGTACTGTGCCACATAGGCAGAACTCCCAATCCACCAGAGCCCCAGGCATCAGACTGTGGCACAGCACAGAGCATGGAGGGCCCCTGTATCCCAAAGGCACAGCTCTGCAGGTCCCAAGTGCTTGACAACCCCTTCTCTAAGCAGTATCAGGGGAAGAAATAAGGATGGCGCTGGTACCTTGAAGTAATTCTAGATCTCAAGCTCTTTGGTTAAGGTAGTTTGGAGCTTGTTTTTCAAATAGTAGACAACATTCTTTCCAATGCTTAACCTTAACTTTTTAAAATGAATGCTCTAATGATATTGTTGTGTATAGCACCTTCTGTTTCAGTTTGACAGCTTTAGATAACTAATCCAGTGGGACCCAACCTTTTTGGCAGCTGTGTCACAAATTAGCCCCGTACCCTTCTCCAGTGCCATTCAAATTCCCTTCACCTCCTGATGTGATGCTATGCTTCTTACCCTGTACTTCCTGTCTGACCGTTGCTCTGTTTACTGCTTACTTGCCCTGTCTGCCATTGTGCTCCCTGTCTCCTACCTAGTTCGCCACATGTCACACACACAAGCTGTCCATGACACCTGTGGCATGAACGCCATCAACTGACCACCCCTGCATTAAGCAATACTTCATACACCAAACTTAGAAGAGGGTATATATAAACTACACATAAATTAATTTGGTGGGCAAGATTCTTTGAGTAGATGTGGTATCTTTTATTTGTCCAACAGAGCAGGTGGGGAAAATTTTTTGGCAAACTTTCAGGTGCAGTCACCCTTCTTCAGGCACAAGGAGTCTCTGCTTAATTTGGCTGCATTTGACTGGAAAGTCCGAAGTATCTTGAATAAAGGCTGGTTAGTCTCAAGACAAACTCTGGAGTTCTCAGCCAACTGAACAGTTAAGCATACTGCATGAAATTGCTATTAAGTATATAATCTGTAGTTATTGTGAACTTTGGCAAACCAGAATGTATAAGCATCTACTTATTTGGAATTGCCCTTTTTTGTTGGTTTGGAAAACGGAAAGCAATTTTATTTAAACTGCATTAACCACATAACCATTAAATAAATTACATTTAAGAGATCTTCAGGAAAGTTTATCCATAGACTGAAGTGGTGAGGGAATAGCTAAATGACTGAAAGATAAAAAACTTCTGTCGCCAGCCACAATTAACTCCTGACAACACTATTCATTTCAAGTAAAAAGCTTTTCACTTCCTCTAATAATTAATCTACCCTAACATGATCACTAAAACACAAGCCTAAAAACTGTGGAATGTAAAATGCTTGTGGCTAGTCATATCTGAACAATGCTCATGAGCCACCGATGTAACTTCTTTTCCTTAAATCATGGACAAAAAAACCCCATTTTTCTTAAAACAGAATTATAAGCAAACTACAGTACCCTACCAAAGTTTATGCAAGATACTATAGTTCAGTGGTGGGGGTACTACTATCTAAAAAGCTTGCAGTTGGATACACCTAGAGTTGTTACAGATGCACAAAATAGATATGACCAACTGCAGTTGATTGCATTGAACATCTTATAGAAAAGTTTTAACAAGGCTTAACAGAATGCGGTTAATATTTATTACAATGGATAGAATATGCACCTGTTGGTGGAGACTGAAAACTGCATGAAGACAGGACTATGCAATTATGCAATAAGAAAAGGACAGACCTATCAGAGCTGATCATATTGTATTTACTTTACAAAAAACAAATATTTACTTAGTAGAAAGTAGATGAAGTGTTCATTACTAAGTGTGCACCGATAAAGAGTTTTTGGGCTGATACTGATGGCCAACTGATGGCCGATCTGATTGGCGATATGCAGCCTAGCAGCTTGGAGATCAGCATTAGGCTGGTAGGTCTGTTGGGGGGAATGAGTGGGGGGAGGGAAGAGGCATGGGGGGGCAGGTCAATATCCCTGCAGTGAGCGTGGGAGTGGGGCTGGGGTTAGTGTTGCACAGCTGGAGTAGGGCAGGGCACGGGATGGAGCCATGGCTCATTTGAGGGGGGAGCAGGGAAGGAAGGCAATTTCTGCTGCTACGCGCAACCCCAGAGGAGGCACGTGACCCCCAGATCTGTGTGCAGGGCGAGGGCAGGCTGCTGCTGCGCTCTTAAGGTTGGGGCTGCGCCAGACTCTTCCTAGCGAGCTGCATGCAGGGCGGGCTGCAGTGTTACTCGGAAGGGAGGCTGCGAGGGGGGGGGCTACAGAGAATTTTGGGATGGCAGCAGCCCCCTCTGTAATGCCCCCTTCCCAGCACTACCACCACCTGCCCTGCACACAGCCTGGGTCCAGCCCCCCTATTGGGAAGAAGCCGGTGCAGACCTGTCTCTGAGTGCGCAGCGGCAGCCTGCCCTCACTCCACACACAGATCCGGAGAGCACATACCACCGCCCCATGCCTCCCCCAGGGGTGTGTGCAGCGGTGGGAGTGGCCCCCTCCTCCTTCCCCCTGGATGAGCCGTGGCTCTGTCTCGTTCCCCACCCTGGCTGCGCAGTGCCTGCCATAGCTCCACTCCCTCCCTCACCACGGGAGCCTCCATCTGCTCCCCCCAACCCCTTTACCCCCATGGACTTACTGGCCAGATGCTGCTCTCCAAGCTGCTGGGCTGTGCTCCTGGCCGCATGTACACTGCAGCTGCGTGCATGCACGCGGCATTTATCAGTGACATTATTGGCCTCATCAGCCAAGAAAAGCCAATTGCTGATAATGTCAATTTTCCTTTTATCGGTGCTGATACAATATGGACCAATGTATCGGTGCATCTCTATTCAATACCATCAACTGCAAAATGTAAAAAGATTCTAAATATATTTCAGTCTTTAAAAGGAGGAAATTAGTAATCTTCAAGAAACATGCCTCAATTATTAAATGTATCAACAAAACTCATTAACCCTATATCCATACGAGGCCAGAGAGACCATTTTTCAAAGCACAATCCCATACAAAATAATTTATAAACTAAAAAGAACAGCATAAGTGGTTAATTTTTGAAGAAGGAGATCTCCATGTTCATACACGCTGGACTAGAAGAACTGTTACATGCTAAAAGTTAAGTATGGAACAAACACAAACTAATGATTGCTCTGTAGAGTTTTTGTACTCTTTTAACTATATCTGTTTAGAAACTGATATAGCTACAGCTGTGTGTTCTAAAAAACTGTATTTAGGCAAATCCAAAGTTGCATTAGTGGGTTTAATTGCAAGAAACTACTCACCTATTCTATACATATAACAGAAAATGGTAAAGGGTGAACAAACATCTCTGGCTATTGGAAAGCAGCATATTGCAAAATAATGTATTGAAACAGGACTGTGCAAGTGTGCATTTAATTTGCAGGCAACTATATTAATGTCCATTCATGAAGCCATATAATATACACTTAACCCTGAATACTTCCTTAGAATGGGTAATGGGGAAGGGAAGATACACATTAAAACTACTGAAAACAAGTGCATGGAGCAGGGAGAAGTCAACTCCTCTTGACTAAGAGCCTGAAGAACAAGGATAGTACATATACAACTGGGACTTGGAAAAATATCTTGCTTACATGTCAGAGGATTACATTTATTGCCAAAGATGAATCACTCACAAATACTAGAGCCCATTTCCCTCACTGATAAAAATGTTGCTGTGCTGTGCCCTATTCAAGGTGATGCTCCCACAGGGTGCTTGGTGGCGTGTCCATTTTCCATGCCAGCCTCTGCCTAGCAAGAATCTTTTAGAATTTGAAGCCCAACCCTCTGCTTGTTGCAAGAGGCCTTGTCTTCTCCTAGGGGGAAAAATCATGTTAGCTAACACATGCTGAATTATTAAAAGGCAAAATCCTAGGAAAAAGAGAGGTCATTTGATAGTTTTCACATTATTTGACCCGTCCTATAGAGTTGGTCCAATAAAAGATAACACCAAAACCCCCCCACTTTTCGCAAATTAGGGAAGTGTTTCACACGCCTTGCTAGTGCACACACAAATGCCTTCCCTGGTTACATTTTACTTTGTGATTCTCATCACATTAGGGAGAGGAATTAAAAACCCATCATTTCCCTTGGCAAGGCTTTACCCATTTAAAAGATTTTTCCTCTCTCTGCCTCTTCACTGACAGGAGACTGATGCATGCAGTTGTCTCAACTTTAAAACTGGGGTTTGACCTCTGGCCCATGGACCAGATCTCCTCTGTGGAACCGTGTCACCTGCTCTAAGGGTATCACCATGGGCTTGGAAATTTGGCAGCCGGGGAGTAGTGGCAGTATTAATTGCTGCTCCCCCTGCTACTAGATGCCCAAACCCTCCACGGTGACAGACATAGCCCTGCGTGCTAGATCACTGAACCACAGCAGGGCTGGGGCCGCTCCACAGCTGGATGTGCAGGATCCTACTGACAATCATACACAGGCAACTGTGTGCACTTGCACCCCCCTTTTAATTACTGCTCCACCCAAAGTTTAAAACCAACTGCCTGGCAGAGGCAATGGCATTTCTAGTCGGGCAGCGCCCAGGGAGTCACTTGACTTCGTGGCTCATTATCATCTACCTGATCCCTTCTAAACTCTTTACCCTGCAGGTGTTAGCAACCATCTCCTTTTCAAAGATCTTGGCGTCCCACCTCTCAAGCTCTCCTTTCTTCTGCTAGTTCTGCTGCCTGTTTGCTGCTCCTGGGCACAAAGCTCCTATTTCACAGCCTGTTTTTAACTCATCCCAATGGTGTTCTGTTTCTTTTTGCTTTGCTCTTACACTGAGGAGCCACAGCCCCAGGCTAGCAGGAATCATACAAAATGAGGGATGGAAGGGACCTCAGGAGGTCAAGCCCAACCTCCTGCTCACAGCAGGACCACCCCCAACAATTTCAGACTTGTAGTTCCATAGATGTTAGGGGCTGGAAGGGACCTTACAGATCATCAGGTCCAGCCCCACTGCACCTGGGCAGGAAAGATTGCTGGGGTGAAGTGACCCCAGCAAGATGGGTGGTGTCAAGATGCTTTTTGAAGATTGCCACGGTGGGCAACCCGTACCACCTCTGGGGGGAGCCTATTCCAGACCCTCGGCACTGGGCTTGTAATTAAGTTTTTTCTTTACCTCACCTGGAACTGGAAGTCCAAGTCAATCATTTACCAACTGGAACAAAGCAAAATTATTAGGGGGAAAAAGCTGCCTTTTCCCAAAAGCAAGTACCTCTTGCATCAAGCCAAAGAGGCAGGTGGAGGAATGCTGACCTCTCCCTGCTAAAAAATCCTAATAATGAAGAAAAAGAAAAAAGACACGCATCCTTTTCCTTTTCAAAAATAAAAAGGTCTATAGGAATATCATTGGGTGAAGTCATTCCTACGAAACCGATCTGCTCTTCTGCTCTGCAGGTTACTCTGCTATCCGGCTGTAGGCTGCCCCGAGCCCCGGCTGTGCAGGGCCGCCACGCATCGATTTGCTGTCACAACTATAAAACGGCAGAACCGGTGGGTTCTTTTTTTCACCGGAGAAAACCAGGGGCCGGGTCAGGCGCCGATGAGGACACCCCTCGCCCTCCGCGCCCCCTTCCTTAAGCCCGAGGTCCACCCCGCGGCTTCCCGCCGCCCCCCGGAGATCCGGCAGGTGTCAGGCAGGGGAAGGGGGGAGCGCCCCTCCAATGCGATGGTTGCGTCAGCGCGCCCCAGGGCAGTGATTGGCAGGGGGGACCCAAGCCTAACCCCCCTGTCACTGTCGCGGCGCCGCTCCCTGCCCCGGGCTCGTGCCCTCCCTCCGCTGTCCGCACTTACCGGGAGGGAGGGCGGGAAGCTGCGAGCCGGGCGCGGGGACGGGAGTGGCCTCGCCCCGTTCCTCGGCAGCAGACACGCGCGCAACGTGCTCGCGCTGCCACCCGGCCAAAATGGCCGCCGCCCCCACTCACCATAGAGAAGGAAAGAAAGGGGGCAGGGAGTGGGAAGGAAGGGCTGCTCACCATAGAGGAGGTGCAGGAAAGAGCGACGCCTTGGGAAGGGGGAGGGGCTTAGGGAGATGAGGCCGCGTCGCGGTTGCTGATGGACGCGCCTGGGCGTGGCGTCATCAGCGAGCGACGGCAGAGAAAAGCGCTCCAAGGGTTTAGTGCCCCGTTCCTCTCGTAAGGACGCGCCTGGTCGTGGCGTCATTGCCGAGACTGCAAGAGGAGGCAACTGCATGGGGCGTGAGCGGACGCGCGGGGAGGCTGGTGGCGGCTGCTCGGTGCGTCTGGCGTGTCCTTTCCCGTCTCCCGTACCGTGGGGCTGGCCCTTCCCCCGGCTCCCGAAGGAGTCGGTTCCTCCTCAGCCCGACTGGCGCATGCGCCCCCCTTTGGCCCGGGGCAGCGCGCTGTGGGGCGGGAAAGGAGGGCGAGGTTGAGCGGCCTCAGCGAGGGCTGGGGCTGGCTTGGCTCCTTCTGCCCTGGTTCTAGCCTGAGCAGGGCCGGGTGGGAGTGGGGGCGGGGAGCAGAAAGCAGAGCAGCAGATCGGCCAGGCTCACAAACCCTAAAGACTCGAGCAAGTTCCTGAGGCTGCTTCACGACAGGGCATTGGCCGCTGGTCCTGTGAGCGGATCCTTTTGTTGTCCAAACCAAGTGATGCCACCTCGTTGCCCCAGCATGGTTCTCTGGGTTTTTTTGGACTGTCCTCCTGGCTGTCATGGGGGACTGCCTCCCTTCTATGATTGGCACTGTGAAGCTCCCTTTCCACTCTGTGTTCAGCCCAGGGTGTGTTTTGCTCCAAGACTGAATTCTTTGAATCCTTTGATACACTGGTGCCTGTGCTGTCCTAACCTCCAGCCTGGGCTGGATCTCTTTGCTGAAGTCTGTTGAACTTTCAACAGAGAGAAGACTGAAATGCTCTATCAGCCTGCTCTAGGCCAGGAATGTGAGCTTCCCTGTCCCTCCCCCCACCCCATATTACTGTTAAGAGAGAGACCCAGGAGGTAATCAAGCACTTCTACCTCAGGAGCTGCCTCTCCCAGAGAGTGACTGTTAATGAGGAGATCCAGCACAGGATCTGATGCGCAAGTGACTCCTTTGGGGAATGGCTTTGGCATACCGTTTTTGATTGTCATCTCTCGAAAGATGCCAAGATCCAGATTTACAATGCATTCATCATGGCCACTCTCCTCTATGGATGTGAAACATGGGTGACAGGGCTTTAGATGACCTACCCTCATCATCTCAAGAGCCTGGCCAGGTACTGCCAACAATACCTCTGGAAAATCCTCTGTATGAAATGAAATGGGAAGATCGGCGCACAGATGCTAGCATCCTTGCTCTGCAGCCAGAATTACCATTGAGTCGGTGATACTCAAGCACTAAATTCCCTGGATTGGGCATTGTGTGCAGATGCTTGTCTCTTGACTCCTAAAGCAAGTGCTCTATTCCCAGCTTAGCTGTGGCTTGAGATCTTGTGGTGGTCAGAGGAAATGCTACAAGGATGCTTGAATACATACCTGAAGAACATAAATGCTGACATGGAGAACTCCAGTGGTGCTGCAGCCTCAACCAGGTGGCAGCCCACTTTGAGGTAAAGCGTCTTGCCTTTGAAGCAGAGAAGAGAGAGCAGGGAAAGGAAAAGGAGAGAAATCCCAGCCTATGGCTTACTCTCCCCCATGGAAAAGTGCAACTTCTGCAGCCGAATCTGTGACTTGAGGACTGGACTCTTACTTCACTTCAAGACTCATCAAAGAGGCATGATACAGATCATCCTTGAGTCAAGGGATTGCTGATGACAACAGGGCAGGGTGCAGAAAGCAAAGCAGCAGACAGGGTAGGGAAGAGAACTGGAGTGGCACTCAAAGAGTGCAAGGCTTAATTTGTGGCATGCCTGCCAAAAAGGTTAACCTCCTCTGCTAAACCTTTATGCCCATATAACACACTCCACACTAGACAATTGAACCATCCTAACCATAGCACTTTCAAACAGATATAATGAAGGCAGGCAGTATTTGGGAAGAAGAGGGGAGTTGAGCACTGGAGAGGTATTGGTTACTGAAAGGCACTGAAAAGGAAGAACAGGAAGAGACTTAGTGGTTGCACTGGGAGCTCTTTATAGAACTGGGAAAACAAAAAGATCAGAACAGGTGGAAAGAGATATGTAGGGATGAGTACCAAAGATCAGCAGTCTTAGAGGGATAAAATTAGGAAGGTTGAGATACAAAATGAGTTTTAATTAGCAAGGGGTATAAAAGGCAACAAGATTTCTGTGACTGCATTAGGTGACCATCAGCAAAATACACCCAACACTAATAACAAGAGTTAACCATTTGCAAAACACACCTAGCACTAATAAGGAGAGACCGTTGAGGCTGCTGATTTTTTGTTTTCAAACAACAATGTTACTGTCTCGAAATTTAACATTTTCATCTTGTAAATGGTATTAAATCCTATTCTCATGATCTTCACCATTTGTATCTCATGTCTTCTCTTTGGGTGCTCTTCATAGCACCCTGAAGACAACCCAAGTCATTGGGGGGAAAAAGGTATCTGTATGCATATCCACTGGTTCAGCACCCCTGTTCTCTTTTCTTTGGGGCATTTATGTGAAATTACTGAAACGTTCTTAACAAATATGACTCTCTTTAACAAATAGAAAATGGATTTTGGAAATAGATGGTTTAACATCTGCTTTTGGACTTCTCTTAAACTAAGCTAGATGAGGCATTCTTAGTTGGAAAATGTATTAAAAGAAGAATCCAAAAGACTTCTGAAATCAGTCCCCTCTCTGTGACCACTTCAATCTATCATTCTACATGGAAAAAAATGGCCTAAAACTGCAGTAGAGGAAATTTAGTTTGGAGATTAGAATAATGCTCCAACTATGATGGTGATCAAGTGTTGGAACAGGCTACTTAGAAAAATTGTGGAATCTCCGTTGCTGGAGAATTTCAAGAGCAGGTTAGACGCATTTGGCTGGGATGGTTAGGGATGATCCTGCCTTAAGCAGAGGGCTGGACTAGGTGAGCTCATACTTTCCTATGGTCATAGGATCATACTGCTTTTTAGGGAGGGATAAGTCTTCCTTTGTCAGGCTTCATACAGCTACAACATGGGATTATATATCTGTTTTACAAAGCAGATACCTCCTCCATTTGGTCTCTTCCTGAGTTTTGTTTGAACTTGCTGCATTCTTTAAGGACTTGTTTTCACAGAAGTTCCTTAATGAGTTCCTCAGTTTTGTTATCCAAGTCATTAACAAAAGAATTTAGTAAGTCTGGGTCCAAGACTTACTGAGATCCTTCTAGAATCCTCTCCTCCCCTAGAATATCCTCCCAGTTAACCATTGGAGACTCCTCTGCTCTTTGAGAAGTTCTCAGCTGGTTTTACACCAGCCTGTTATGACTACATCTAGAACACTTTTCCTTAGTTTTTGAGGTTGCCCTGGGGGGTTGTGTCAAAAGCATTACTATACTCTACTTTGTCGCCATTATCTACTAAGTCTGTTCCCCTGTCAAAGATGGAAATTGGGTGTGTCAAAGGATCATGTCAAACTATTTTGGCTGATTTGAATAGTTCAATTTTCCCTGCATCATCTTTTTGTTCTTATTTCCCTATTAGATATTAGCCCCCCATACTTTCTTTTATCTTCCTCCATAGAAAGTTGGAGTGTCTTTCTCCAGTTCTTTGTCTTAAAATGTGAGATGCACAGGAAGAAGCTTTCAGCTGGAGATGTTGTGATTTTTTTTCTGATTTGAAAAATATGGAAAAATTACTTTCTTTTTTTATTTTGTCTTTTTTCCTTCCATGTTCCATGTCTAGTCCCAAGTGACTATAGTGGTTTTATAAAAAAAAAAATTACACATGAAAGCAATACTTATGCCTATTTATTATTCAGAAAATAGGCATACATTGTCCAAAATGAGGAACCTACAATTCTGTAAATAACAAGTCCATGCGTTTTTAATCAAGTCTTTGGCCTGCCATTCTCATAACTATCTTTAAATTCGTAATTCTATATTAGTATCCAATTACTTTCTAAATAACTAGTTTTTTATGGTATGTCAACCAAACCAATAAGAATGTGTTTCAAAATATGCTTTATTGTTGCTAAGTTGGTTGGACAGAAGTGCAGATCCTAAAAACTGAGAGAATTATGTATTCACCATTTGTCTTCATTTTTCTCCCCCACCATTTTAATGCATGAGCTGTAATATTGGCAGATTTAGTGTTTTGGTGGAAATCTGTATCTTTAACAGAAGAACATGGATTTAAGCTACATTCTGTTGGTCACTTCCTAGCCTCTTCTTCCAGGGTTAACTATATCAGCAAAATGTTGGAAAAGTTCTGTAGCTTCTCTGAATAACTTTTCAGTGTAACAGTATTGTAATTTAATTATCATCTATATGTTTCTGTGACATTTTTAAGTTGCTTTTTCAAGTTTGATGTCTCTCTGTGGAATCTGTTTTATAAAATGCATTTATTTAATCAAGTTCTTCCTTGTAAGCTAAACCTTACACTGAGCACTACTACTCTGAAATTTAGAGGCAGTTTCCTGGAGGTCCCCACCAAGTGGTCTGGGCTTATTTAGTCTGGAGAAGAGATAACTGGGGGGAGATTTAATTGCAACTTTCAACTACCTGAAGAGTGGTTACAAAGAGGATAAAGCTAGACTGTTCTCAGTGGTGAAAGATAATAGAACAAGGAGCAATGGGCTCAAGATGTAGCAAGGGAAGTTTGGGTTAGATATCAGGAAAATCTTTCTCACTAGGAGGGTACCGAAGCACTGGAACGGGCTACGTAGAGAGGTTGTGGAACCTCCATTGTTAGCGTATTTTAACACCTGCTTAGGTAAAGCCTTGGCTGGGATGATGTAGTTGGGGATGGTTGAATGACCTCCTAGAGGTCCCTTCCAACCCTGATTTTCCATGATTCTGTAATTCTGAGTGTCCTTGATTAACACCTAGAATCTTTTGAGCTAAACAATCTTGAGTCGCTAGGTGTTAGAAGACCTCCTTACCTTCCATAATGTACTTTTATGTTGTATTAGATGGTGGTTTCTCAAAAAAGTGTAGGATGCTGACTATCCATGCTTTCGAACAAGGATGTCAAAGATCTGGCCCACAGAGCCATGCCATATGGACCTGTGGGACCTGTTCTGGACCCTACATGCCAGATCCAACACCCACTGCTCTGGCCAAGTGGGAGTTGAGCCTCATGTGGTGCCCCACTCAAGCCAGGGTGTGGCAGGAGCTCTCTACAGCATGAGTCCTGGAGTGTGTACTGCATGCAGTGTAGTCCCAGGCCAGCCAGAGTGTTGCAACTCTTGAGAGTGCATTATATTTTCAGACTTCAGTAACAAACTCACTGGGAAAGTTTTAGGAAAGGGTGTTATATATTTGTTAGAATTTTGCCAAGATAAAATATTTGTCTAACTATATGTGTAAAATATACTTATCGTTCTCCTTGAAAGAATCCATATTTTTTCAGATAATTGTGCCATGAGTATACCTCCAAACTGAGTTGCTTTTGGGGTTCACTATGTGGTATATGTGGATATTCTCTACACATTAGATAAACACCATAGAAGTATAGTCTCTAGTTGTAGTTACTTTGAAGCTGAGCTCAGTTTTTCATTGTCATATCTGCATGTGTTACAATACTTGATATAAATGTACTTTTGTAATTACATGATGTAACTGAAAGATAATTAAGTGAGATACTCATATGTGCTAAATGTATTGCAAGCACTGTCTGCCTGTAAAGGGGAAATCAATTCCTCTATTGCAAAGGCCTCATAGAGTAATGTTCATAGAGAGGGTGAGGGTGGGTGGGGGGCTTTTTAAAGTCTAGCTAGGATGGAATCAAGGTCTTTGAATCCCAGATTTTGGAGGTTCAGTGGTCCTAGCAGCCAGGGCTGGCAGAACCAACAGGAAGGCTGATGGCAGGAAATACTTGCAGGGCTTTCAGGAAGGCTAGGATGTAGCCAGATAAGGGAGCACTTGTTTTTCTGCCTTCAAACCTGCTTGTATAGTTTATCTTCTTGCTGATTGTCAGCAGAGCAAGTGGTTTCTGGGCAAGTGATATTCCAGGCCTAACCCCTTTTGCAGTAAAGCAGGGGTGGGCAAAATGCAGCATGTGGGCTGGATGTAGCCCACCAGGTCATTCTGTCTGGCCCGCGTGGCCCCTAAAACATTTAGAAAATTAATATTTATCTGCCCTGGGTTGCCTGTCATGCAGCCCTCAATGGCTTGCCAAAACTCAGTAAGCAGCCCTCCACCCAAAATAATTACCCACCCCTGCAGTAAAGGGTCCTAACTTTTTTTTTAAAGCCTAGGTGGCCAGCTAGGGCTGGTGAAAATCCCCTTGCTGCAGCTGTAGGGTCCTGTATAAGGGTAGAGGTGCTGAAGCTTGCTGGAGTAAGGAGTTGCACTGGGGCAATCACAGTCTGTTCCTTGGGGCAAGTGGCAATATAGTGGGGAGAAACTCAGGGCTCTAGGGCTCCTCCATGGATGGGTTTGTCACTAATTACTGTTATGTTGCTTTCTAAAAGGAATAAAAACATTTTAAGTGGAAAACTCAATGCATCCTTAAAATGTGAATCTAACCACCAGTGGAAGAAGTATGGGCCAATGGAGATTTGCCCATTGAAACTGTGGAGCTTGGATTCATTCTTGGTTGCTTTCTCTTCAAGCAGGGAATGCCAGTTAACTAAAGAATGAAAAGCTTTGTGTAGATTGGCATAGGCTATTGTGTAACTTTGGTGGAATGAAGTTATGGTATTGTCCAAACTGTTACATTAGTTATGACACTGTTGGGAAGGTAGGAATGTTGGTCTTTGTGAATTACATTGGAATTTACAAGTTGTATTTAAAGCCCATCTGTTGTTTATTTGCCATCACAAAAATACAAAAATATTTTGTGACTCCAATCTAGCTGACATTAAATCACTTAAGTGTCATGAAGCCAGGAAAAAAATCTATCCTCCATCAGTGTGTAATAACTAACCTTCAGATTGATTATTATGATGAAAAGCTGCTGTCTACTGGCTGCTGACCACACATGTTCTGCAGTTCTTCAAGACAGACTATAGTCTGCAAACACCAACCCAGTTGGGAAGCAACATCTGAGGAATTGGAAAATTTTTTACTATTATTAGGTTTTAAATTCTTCCAGTGGCTGTAATTAACGCAGTTTTAAGTTTTGCCTCGCTTTTTCCCTTTATGTTGTAATTTATGTGCTAGTCCAACAAGTTCTCAACAGTTTTATGATAATTAACTGCAGTAGGAAACAACTATATATTATTTCTATAGTAGCTGCTTTAAACAAGTAATAAGAAAACTAAAAACCAAAGGTAATATAATCTTCAGTTATGTTGGTTAGCAGTGACTACGTGCTGTTTAACATAAAAATGATTGAATAAATAGCCTTGTTTCAAGTGGACACAATTTTTGTGTTTCTGAACAACATTGTTGCCTGCTCTTGCAATGATAGCTTTCAGGTTAATCCTCTAGTAGTAAACCTCAGATTAAACTTCTATAGGAATAAAGTATTTTTTAAAAAATCGTTGTAAAATGAGCAGAAAATAGTTCAACACAAGGAAGAATACTAAAATGGTATTAAATATTAATAAAAGAACATTCAGACCCAGAAAACAGTAGCAGTGAGCATGGGGGGGATTCTGTTAAAGTCGATTGAAATTAAAAGGGTGTTATATGTGAATTACATGAATGTGCATGTGAAATCTGGTGGAATCTGATAGGAAGCTGGGAGTGGGGATTTGGACAGTAGTCCTGGCTGCATTTTAGAGCAGCCCCTTGCTGTGTGTGTATGTGGTTGGGTTTTTTTTTCCGGGGGGTGCAGTTTGGGATTCCTGGAGTATTGTATACATGGAATACTATGTGTCCCCATGTAACATTGAGCTGGTTCACAGAGGACTGTTTCAAAAGTGTGCTTTTGAACTGTTACAGGAAAATTTAAACCAGTCTTAAGTGACCTGTACATCTAGACTCCCGGAATTTATATTATAGTATATTTAGAATGTTCTAAGCTTTATGTCTGTCCACATCCTTAGTGTTTCTCTGCTTCAGTTCTTCCCTATCCCTATGATGGGGACAACACTTTTCTACCTTACAGGAGTGCTGTGAGGATAAATGCATTAAAGGTTGTTCAGAACTTCAGTGATGGGATCAATAGGTGCATAAACTGTTGGCTTGGTCTTGGATTGTGGAGTTCAGTCCCATGCTATTGCAGGCAACAGCACTATATTATTCCATTCATGAACTTGACAGTTTTAAGATCCATATTAAGAGTAGTTACCATATTTATCTGAATGAAAGGCGAGGCTTTTTCCCCCCCATTCAATGGGGGGGGGTTAGCAGGGGGGTGAAAGAGCCTCATGCTGGATTTGAGGATTGGAATCAAAGCTAGACCTGTTGCTGTTGCCTGGGCTAGGGTGGCTCATGGTGGGTCGTGATGGATGGGATGGCGGTAGGTTCAGGGGAGATGGGGGTGGGGAGGGAGCTGCTGTAGCTCTGGCCCTAACCGGGGCCAGGGGCCGGAGCTGAGGCAGAGCTGCTGCCATTGACTAGCTTGGGCTGGGCCACCATGCTACATAGGGTAAGTGCTGGTGGTGGGGCTGGGGGGCAGGCACAGGATAGGGAAAGGTGTAAGTGGCAAGGAGGGCAGGGGAGTAAGAGGTGGAGGTCAAGCTGTTTACCCCCCTGCTGTTGCATTCCCCACTGCAGCCATGGGGGAGACCTAATTTAAGGTGACCCTCCAATAATTTGATTCTATTTATAGAAAATTATAACAAATTTTATAATTTTCCACATATAGAAGCTAATTATTGCAGGGATGTCTTTAATTTGAAGTCATCTTGGATTCAGATAAATACAATGGGAAGGGTTGTTTTGTTTGTCACGTTGCTCCCACCAAAATAAAGATCCCCAGCCTTGCTCCTGTAACAATTTTTTTTTTAACTCCCAGTGTAAATCTGGTTATGTTCAGCTTATACCAGTTGTTTCTGTGCCAATGTTGTCATTTAGACCCTGTAATTTAGACTCTGCATGTGTTCCATTTTGTATTTCTTGTAACATAGGTGACCAGGATTGACCTTATATGAAACACAGTGCACAAACAAGTGCATTGTACTATGGCATTTTTACTTCCCTCTCTCTGTTGGAAAGACCTTTCCCTGTGCGTCCTAAAATCACATTTATCACTTTTTGTAGCACAACCCAATGATGGCTTCTAGCCACTGTGTGATCAATTAGTATATGCTGGTCTTTCTCCTCTTCAGTCGTCCCCAGTTGATGTATTCAAAGCTTCTAATGGAATTTCTTATTAATTCTTAAGTATGATCTTTCTATTATATTATTATTTCATCCAGTCCCTGGTATTGTTCATTTCTTTGTCTATATTTTTGTGCCAATATTATTAATAAAAATATTGAGTAAAATTAGTCTCAGAACGGATCCTTGAGAAACCTCACGAGTAGCCTCTTTCCACCTTGGTAGTTCTCCTTTCAGGCCAATGGGCATTTATACACCTACTTTTCTGTCCTGTGATGCAGTGGAGATCTGCCACTTCAGATCACCTCAGCTCTGCATGCGAGCTGAGGTGAACTGCACTGATCTGCGTGCAGTTGTAAAGGTGGCAAAATGTGTGTCAGCACGCAGAAAATGGCAGCAGTGCGCTTTTGAACTAACGCACCTCGGTTGTGTCTTAGTTCAGAAGTACGCCACCACCATTTTCTCAGTGGTGACGTGTACTTTGCCGCTTAAATAACTGCAGGTGTTGCAGCACCAGGCTCTTTTCAAAGTGGCTGGCACTGCAGTGCTTACATGTGTTGTTCTCCTTTTGGCCCTTTCCTAACTCACCTAATTCCGGTATTAGACCTTCATCTGTTCCAGCTCGACTGATAAATTACCATGAGGTATTATAGCAAATGGCTTCATATCAAATCAAGTCCAGATAGATGAGATATATGTTTCCACTTTCTAGAAAATCAGTTATTAGAGAGTTAAGAGGTTAGTCTGGCGCCAGCTACCTCTAGTAACTAGATGCTGCATTGCATTCTATTGAGGTTGGTATTTGTTTCCCCTGCCCCTTGAAGTATGTGCTACATTAGTTACTTTTAGTAATCTAGTACAAAACCTGACTTGATAGTTTTAATCAAAGTCCTTTTAATTTAATGTGTCATTTTAGATAATCTCTATCCTAAAATACTGATCTCATCCTTCCTTTCCTCTGTCCCATGCCCCCGTGGTTTGAGTACATTAATTTTTTTTAAGTCCTTCCTACAGTTGTAATTTCCATTTGTACACAGTACTTCCCATTCTCTCCCTCCTGCAGTTGCCCCTGTGTTCATTATCATTTTCATTAAAAAGTAATGAAAAGTATTAATTTAGATTTTGGGCCATTTCTAGGTTCTTTACTTTCTTGTCAACCTTCATTTAGCAGCCTCACTTAATCTTTTTTAATTTTCTTTATTTAGATTCTAAACCACCTTTTGTTTTCTTGATATCCTTTTCATGCTTTAACTCAGTGTGGTCTAAGAGAGTATATTGTGTAGGATTTGCTGATATTCTGTGGAAGAAGCCAGGGCTTCTTGTAGATTTGTCTTATTTAAGCATGTGCTCAGAACCAGTAAATAGCACGTTCCTATTGATAGTGGGTTGCCTTAAAAAACTCAAGTTCATGATCTTTTAAACAAATTTTACAGAACACAATCTATTTTCCCTCACCATAAGAAAGCTGCAGGTATGTTTGAAGAAATGGGTTTCCCATATATTATTTGCCTAATTCACAAAGGTCTTGACTTGATAAATTTGGAAGTATTTAATCTGCTTTGGGGATCTCTGTGGAAAGAGTGCAAAATGGTTGGACTGTTAATGTTATCAGCAGCCCATTCTGACTCTTCAGTGATTGTCAGAAGTGATATACAGCTTAATTTATAAAATAAAGAGGAAAGTAATTTTTTGTTTCTTGCATAGTAAATGCACTGTGTTCCTTTTGTAATTTAAAAAA
>NW_017729030.1:46833152-46843922 GCF_001723915.1 Gavialis gangeticus | reverse complement strand
ATTTTTTGTTTCTTGCATAGTAAATGCACTGTGTTCCTTTTGTAATTTAAAAAAAAAAAAAGACTAAAGGAAATTGACAGAGTATACCTCTCTGTTCTTTATTTTACTGTATCCAGAACTAGTTAATAGCACACTAAAAAAATACATCAAGTTTAGCATTTATAAAAATATAATCATCTGATCATAACTAGGTTAATTCATATCATTATAATAACGTACTTCTCTTTGCTATATGCAGCCCTAAAAAGTATATTCTGTATGCTTGTAGAACCAGTGAAATGTAGCCACTTCTTGGGCAGGTGTTGGAACTAACCTGTTCAGAATAGGGGTGCACTAATAGAGATTTTGGGGGCTGATACTGACAGCCTATTTTTAAGGAGGCATATTGGCCGATTCCAGTCCAATTTTCCAATACGTTGCCTGGCACCTTGAAGAGCAGTGTCCAGCTGGTAAGTCTTTTGTGGGTGGAAGGGGAGGGGGGAAGAATGAGGCCCTCACGGTGAGGGAGGGAGTGGGGCTGGGGCAGGCTCTGCCCAGCTAAAGTGGGGCAGAGTGTGGGATGAAGCCATGGTTTGTCTGGAGGGTGTGGGGGAGCACCCCAGGAGGCCACTGGGGATGTGTGCCACTGGATCTGTGTGGGGTCAGGCAGGCAGCTGCTGCGGGCTGGGGCAGGGGCTGGGCCAGGCTATTCCTGGTAGGGGGCTGGGGCAGGCTGTGCTCAGGGTGGGTGGCAGTGGAGCTGGGAGGGGGCTACAAGAGGCTGCAGCCATCCCAACATTTGCTGTACCACACCCCCCGCCAGCACTGCCACTGCCTACCCTAAGCATAGCTTGGCGCATGCCCTGCCGGGAAGAACCCAGTGCAGCCCTGGCCCCGGTTTGCAGCAGCAGCCCACCCCTCCCTACCCTGCACAGATCTTGGACCACTTGTCACCCATGCCCTCCTGGGGTGTGCACAGTGGTAGGAGCCAACCCCTCACCCCTGCACCTCCTGGAGGAGCCATGGCTCCATTCTATGCCATGTCCCACCCCAGCTCAAGCCCCAGCCTCACTCCCTCCCTCATTGTGGGGGCCTTAATCTACCCACCCCACACCCCTTCCCTCCCCCTTCCCCTTCCACAACTAACTTACCAGCTGGACTCAGCTCTCCAAGCTGCTGGGCTGTGCTCCTTGCCACCGATGTGCTGCACTGTGGCTGCGTATGTGCACGGGACATTTATTAGCCAAATTATAATCTGCATCAGGAAAAAGAAGTCAATTTCCGACAGTCAATTTTCTTTATATTGGTGCCGATCTAATATTGGACTAGTGTATCAGTGCACCTCTAGTTCAGAATATTCTACTAAGGAAAGGGGCAATTATGGGTATAAGACTCAAGCAAACCTGTATAATACTCTCAAACTACCATGATTCTTAGTGCCTATTGGCTGCTTCCATAGGTTCTCTGGTTTTTACGGTTAAAAAAAAATCTTCCTGTTACAATATTTTATCTGCTCTGGAAGATTAAAGTGTTACCAACACTTGCAATTTTAATCAAAACTCTGTTTGTATTTTGGTGTTTTCTTAAAGCTTTGGTTCATAGAGTTATGGAATTGTGCCTTGGCTTTCATTTATAAAAAAACAAATATTTATCCCACTTGACTGTAGAGAAAAACTTGAAAATATGAGCCATAAAGACTAAGATACCAGGCAAATTAAGCGAAATATGCATCATTTTTATGAAAATTACAATTATTTAATGCATCTAGTACATGCGAGGTTTTTATATGTACAATGAAGATATGTAAAATAAATTTTATATTACACACGCACATGCCAATTGCCCATCAAAAATGACAGGGGGAGGGGGCTGGGATGGAGTGCTGCCACCTAACGATCCATGGTGCTGCTGTTCTGCCTCTTGCAGGGAGTGGCGTGGGGGAGCTGAGGCCAGTAGCTCCCCCACCCTCTGTCCAGTCTTCGGCACCGCTTTGGAATCATGGCAGCTCTCCCCTCGCTTGGAGCACTTTTACTGGCTGTTTGTGTCAGCCAATCAGAGTGTGAATAAAGAGTTGCAGACAGACAGACAGACTTAGGCTTTTATTATATATAATACACGATACGTAAAGGATATACAATATGTAAAGGTAATGTGTGTGTGTGTATATGTGTGTAATATATAATTTCCTTTACATATCGTGCACATGTATGTAATATATGAACACGCACTCAAGATATGTAAAGGAGATTGTATATGTGCGTAAGTGTGTGTATATTCTATTCTTCCATTCATGCCTATGAACTAACATTTCAAAGCTTCCATCAGCTGCTTGAAATCTTCTGTCTTCATCTTGATGGGGAAAACTAAAGCAATTACCTTGGTTGTACTTGCTCTCTTCTTTTTATTAGTGAGAAATGACCACGCCTAACAAGACACCGCCTGGTGCTGATCCCAAGCAGTTGGAAAGGACTGGAACAGTTCGGGAAATAGGCTCACAAGCCGTTTGGTCACTTTCATCCTGTAAACCAGGTAAACTTTAAAAAAAGCAAACCACAAACCAGTAAACATAACATTCATGAGATTTTATGTATAAAAAAAAAATACAATAATTTGTGTGCGCAGGTATGCATATATGGGGATGCACACACATGCGTGTGTATGCACCTGATCCCCTAAGCAAATAAACGTGGTATTCTGTTACTTTGATAAAGAGATTTATATGATGATGATTTTGTTCACAAGGCAAGATAGTGTTAATTTATAAGCTTGTGAAATCCTCAAACAGCCACTTAAGGTATGTCTTCCTTTCAGTTGCAAAATAGACTTCAGTGTTATGTGGAATTTCCCAAGCTAGGTTCAGATCAGGACATTGACTTCCAAGCTGCTTTGACTAGACTGCTACTAGTAAACAAATTACCTAGTTGAAACCTAGGTCAGGTGCGTACCTAGTACTGCAGACTTTTTGTGTCGGTGATATTGATAGTTGTTTCCTCTGCTTTTTTTTCAGTGAAGAATAATTCGTAAAAGGAACATGAACATGAATGAGACATTGCTTCCTATGCAGCCCTTTAGAAATAACTTTGACTTCAACGTATACTAGAAATATCTTGCCATTCTTCTAGTAGAGAATATTGGTAGACTTTATACCTAAATGTCAAGCAAAATTTTTTTTTCCCAGTCCAGATGTGTCTGCACTAGGGTTTCTGCTATTACAGCTAGGCCACTAAGAACAAATTTTACAGCTAACTTGTACAGGTATGAGGCCAAAATGAAATAATTATCATAAATGGTAGGGATGCAGCTGTGTTGAACATGTCAGTAGTAGGATTAATTGGAAAACCCAATTTTGTGTTAGGTTCAACACTTGTGATCTGATGTCCACATATCTTATACTACTTTGAGAATTCATACAATGACATGTGCTTGTCATGTCACGCATTCTGTAATTGTGGATGGAACCACTAACTATGTGTGAACTGCAGCCACCATGGGATAGTGGGAAAGGAAATGATGCTGGTAGGGAAAGTGATAATGAAAGTGGGGAAGAGCAGCTAGCACCATGAAGATAGAAATGAGTATAACATGAAAATTAGAAAATTTAGAAGAATTCCTTCATTTAAGAGCTGGTTTTAGTGCATTTAAATTTAGAGTGTTTTCAGAGAACCGTAAGCTTGAGGGTTCTTCCGATTGTAGTCAGTAGGTAGGTTTTCCAAAAAAAGAGTAAAGATTCTTAAAACATACTTTTGAAAAGTGAATACTGGAGTTATGTTTGGTTGGAATTTTATTATAAAGGGGCTGTCCCTTATATCATGATTACTTTAATTGTTTAGTTCCAAAATAGATGAAAAGCCTGAAAAATCACATGTGGAACATAGCAAATAATTCCTTTGTATTTAGTATAACAGAGCCACTGTAAAACCATCTGCTCTGGATTTGTGTAGGCCTTAATCCTTATACACATGGTCCTTGTTCACTTACCTGGGTGGTCTCTCTGACTTGATTGAGATTACTCCTGAGAGTAAGGAGTTGCAAGACCATACTCAGGGTAGACAACATTTAAAGTAACCTTGACCCAGTGTTTCAAAAATAAACTCTCCACAAAACAACAGAATCGTTGGGAGCAGGGGAAGGAGGATAATATATGTGAAAGTTGAGATTAAAATGGTTGTAGTTTGTACTTCTCTATCACTTTCCTGTCTTACTCCAAATGTAGTTTCTGAGACTATACTGTCTGTTCCTTGGGTGGACTCCATATTTATTTAAGGGAATAGGGATCAAGAATAACTCCTTGAGGCTTGTGAAAATACATAGTTCTATGTTTTATGCTAAATGCTTGTATACTTTGGGTATGGCCTGGATGCACATTTTCTACTTAACCAAGGGTATCAGGCATTGAGTAAAGTTGCATTGTTAATATTGTAGCTTTTATTAAATAAGTTTCACAGTTACAGTAAACTGAACCTAAAAAGCATTAAATAGGTTGTCTTAAAATTTTTTTAAAAATCCATTATAATTATAAAAATGGGATTTGTTTTTTTTTTCAATTTAAACTACTAGAGAATATTGAAGGCTGTTTGTGAAAATGCTTGCAGAGCACCATATCAGGAACTTAATAAGGAGGGTTCTAAAAACTCAGCAAATATAGGCCATGTTTTTTAAATTAGGCTCTATTCCAAAACTTGCTCAGTTTATCAGAATTATGACCTCTTTAGAAATGTGAATGGAAGTGACAATTTGACAAAGGGTTACTTTGTTTTTAAGAACTCTCATCTATTTAACAGAGTTCTGTCCTGAAAACAGACCTGTACAAATTAGGTTATACTCTCTGCCATATGGATCTCTTTTATTTTGTTATGTACAAGTTTTTAGAACTGTACAAAAATAGTAATATACAGATTTAGGGTTCCATTCCAGGGTAAACTGAATGCCTTTAAATCTTATTGACTTCAGCAGGAGTTGAGTGAGTATCATGACATGGGCTCATTGTAGTCAACACTTCTTCACCCATTTTATGCAGCAAATAAATTTGAAAACTTCTGTAGTTTGTAAGTAGCTTTTCTGGTGCTTGAAGTTACATTTCTAGCATCATGGTATAGTCATCTTGCTGAAAAAGTTTCATTTGTGATGCCTGCAACATGAAAACACAACACAGGAGATTGTAAACTTTTTTCTTCTCATTAGGATTTGGAGTCGACCAATTACGAGATGATAATCTAGAAACATACTGGCAGTCTGATGGGTCACAGCCTCATTTGGTGAACATCCAATTTAGGTATTTAGTATTTGTGTGCCTTGTTGTATATGATTAGGCTAATCAGTTGTGGTCCTGTGATCCCTACACTTGATTAAATTAATCAGAAATATGGATGCAGGATTGTACCTTCATTAGTGATCTTGCCAGAGGCCAGTTAAATTGCTTCCTTTGAAAAAAACCACTATTGTAGATATTTTCTTGTACCAAATACCAAATTAAGCAATGATAATGTCATAATGAGTTATGTCTAGTTAAGTTAGTTAAGTAATAAACATTTACAATATCACATTCACTAAGATATGGTGATATTCCTGCAATAGTTTCCTATCTGCTTTTGGGTGCAATCCCAGGGTGTTAGTGATGATCTGGAAAGCCCAATATGATTTAAAACCTCATTATCTGGCCAGCCTTTTCCCAGTCTATTCTGTTGCGGAAGATAAGGCTGTCTGTAAGGTTTTTGTAGTCCATTCCTATGGTTGAACTTTTTTTAAAAAGGAGTTAAGAAGTTGGACAGCTAAGTCCCCTTCTTTGGTTCATCAGTCGTCTCCTTAGGAGGCCATGATAGCCCAGACTTAGCAAGCTTTAATGTGCAATGAAAGGTATGTTTTGCACTGGTTGGTTTGATGTCACAGTGCCTTATTTTAGTTCCTTGCCATGATAATTGTTTACTTATGTTTCTGTAGATAGATACCGTGGTTCTTTCATATTATCCATTTTGCGTACTTGTTTGTGTATGTGTATATTTTATAAAATATGTGCTTAAATACTTAATTTCTGCAGGGATTCTTTAAATTAAGATAGTTGCATTTGTTTTAAGTTTTACAGCATTTAAATCTCACTTGTTTCAAAATTGAAATTAACCACACCTTTGATATTTTTTTCTGTAGGATGCTTGCTTAGTTTTTTCTACTTTCTTACAGAAGAAAAACAACAGTGAAGACGTTATGTATTTATGCAGACTACAAATCTGATGAAAGCTACACTCCAAGCAAGATCTCTGTCAGAGTAGGAAATAATTTTCATAACCTTCAGGAGATCCGGGTAAGTTGGTGATGATTATACTTCATCTTTGCTTTTTAAATTAAAGCCCACTGTTCCCATTTATACAACATCTGCTAGAACAGGTACAGCAAAATTGGGAGTGTTTTCAAATGTGAAATGCAAAGTTGCACATCGTCATGCTTTTACTTATTTTTGAAATGGTATACTTGCACAATAACACAGTCCTGCTTTACTGACTGAGGCAAAGGGAGTTGCACATTTGTTCTGAAACATATCTTCTCCATATTGGGGCAATTACCCTTAAGTGAGGTAATATAATATACATCATAACATTTCTGAGACAAAGGTTGCTCGACACTTGGAAGTTATAGCCTAAATGTTATGATTTAAGATGCAATGAAACTAAGTTGGGAAGCCCTAGCACCCATGAGTATTAAAAAGTCTTGACATGCTATAGGCTTGGTTGGGCTTGGCAGGAATGGATGACTGAGATATGAACTTTGTTATATGATTTCAGGGAAATGCTCTTAAATGATAAAAAAGTAACTAAAAGCATATACAATAGGGCAAGTGAGATTATTTTTAAAAGGATTTAAAGGATTGAAAGGCATTAGTTCTGGAAAGGGCGACTGTATAGATGTTCTAGTAAGACATGATATAGATAAATGCATAATTTAACATTAGCCAATAAAAGAATAGCAGATACTGATTTTTGGGGGGTTGGGATGTGTGTGGTATGTATTAGTAGTTCTCGAACATTTTTTAAAATTAGTTTTTGTACCGGGACCCATTTGTAAACATCAATGAGCAACCCCAGCCCCCCATATATAGGGCAGGGGGGCCCCAGGCAGCCTCTTGGAGGCTGGAACTCTGACAGCCTGAAATGGAGAAGCGGTTTCCCACATTTTTCTCCTTTAAAGGAGAATCCATTTTTAAAGTTTGTTCATGATGTGTTTATATATTCTTGCGACCCACTTTTGGGCTGTGACCCACTGGTTGAGAAACACTGGTATATAGTGTAAGTATGGAATTTCTATTATAACCAGTGAAAGATAAATTAGAAAAGAAGTTCATGAAGGAATAGTGGGAGAAATGATACAGAGGGAGTATCAGTTGCTTCCTGTACTGTGCTATAGAATTTGCTTTGGCCTTCCGTTGCTTTTTTCCCCTTCAGTCTTGTTTTGACTTGTAATAAATGTGTGTATAAGATACAGTAGGGTTAGGTTCCTCAACCTGCTGTGAAGATGGGAGTTTGAGTTGTTTGCTGTGGCTTTTATTTAGAAGGCTGTGCTACTTCTTCAGTTAGCTGTCTGGCACCTGCTGATGAGCTTCAGTTGAGTAGGGAAGCAGTGCCTTTTCAAGTATCTGTAGCAATCAACTGAGCCATTTGTCCGTAATTCAGTAACCCCCACTGGGTTGCAGGTTGCAAACAGTCCTGATTTGAAAAAAACAACTGGGTTCTACAGTATAATTGCTTTCAGTGTTTCTGCCTTCAGGTTTTTCCTGGTATAATTCTTAAAAATCTACAGAAGGAATCATGTTTGTTTTTGTTTTGGAACTTACATGTAGTCGCTGAATATGTAAATGCTTCTTTATATTAGCTCTTGGCTTCATTGGGCCCGATTATTGATGTTTTCCTTGTAACAAAACTAAAATGTTAAATGCATGGATTTCATAATGGGATACAGGGTGCCATTTTCAAAAGTGCTTACCAGTGGCTTAACTTCCTATTAAAGTCCAAAGGAAACTTTACTTTTGATATCACTGAGATCAGTGTTAAGCCAACTCTAAAGAATTTCTGAAAATCTCACACAAAGTATACTTTTGAAGGGAGACTTGGTTTTAAAATTATTTGTAATTCTGAACTGAAATTTAGTAGAGGTAGTGATGTCAACCCTTGCTACTTTCTTCAAGAAGCAAATGTGCAGTTAATAAACCCAACTGGAGATCAGTGTTAATGCAGATGTTTGGGTGCTTGATGAAAAGGTACAGTCCTATATAAATATGAAAGTGATTTTTCCCTTTAAGGATGCTAGAGGTGCACTGTTAACCTTGGGTCTGATCCAGAGCTCACTGAAGATAATGATTCATTGACTTCAGTATTTTGGTCAGGTTTTAGGCAAGATGAAAACAGGTGGTAGGCTCAGATTCTTGTTTATCATAAGGCTCTTTTGCACTGTTCTAGCATCACTGTAACAATGGGACAGATTGTCTTTTACACATTAAAGCTACTGTCATGATTTGATTTAGAGAGGCAGGAAGCCATCAAAATAGTAAAACTTTAAGGTATTACAAAACCATATGTGATCACTTAAGTTCAGTTGTTAATTTCAAATTTTAAATATGCGTGTAAAAATAGCTGTAACGCAGCCAAGTAATAATCAAAAAACAGTAGTACTTATTATCTTTCTTACACAAATCATGATCATTATACAGCAAACAGACAGCAATTATTGGGTGGAAATATTGGAAGTGAGGAAAATGTAGGATGAAAAATCAAACTCTTCTGGTTTTTTATACTTATTTGTTGACCAATTCTTCTCTGGTTTCTCAAAAAATCCAAATCCAAAAAAATCTCTTTAAGACCAGAAAAAGGGTCAATACTTAGTTTGTAGTGTTTTGTAAAGATGTTTTTTTTTAAAATTATTATACAAGTGTAAGTATAGAAAATTGGCTTTTTTAACTCTGTATTGGCATTTTGTCATGAAGTCAATAACAGTGTTCTTCAGTGGAACAGCCAACAGCAGATCTGAATGGTTTCTAAGTGTTGACTTGGTTTTTGAATATAAACTAGCCTTGCTGGCAAATAGTAAAAGCAAACTTGAGACAATTAATGATCTCACATGATCTGGCTTTGCACATCAGAAAGAAAGCAAAGCAGTTGGACTACTTGGGAGCAGGTGTTGAGATAAAGTTTTGAGTCGCTTTAACCTGCTCATTCAAGTGCCTCATCTTTAAGCATCTGCAGCTGCTAGGCCACATTGTGGCAGGTGCTGGAGAAATAGGAGTACAAATGGAGTTTATAAAACATAGGTGGAAGATGGTAAATGGTCTAAAACAATAATTCTAAAATGCTTAAGTGTTGCAGAATCAACAAGGAAAGAAGGGAGACAAGTGGTGAAATCTGTGCAGCAGCAAGAAGTTTAACTGTACTTTGTTACAAATGTGCATCTGCTGCGTCCTCTAATTCATACTGGTCTCCTTGAAATCAGACTGATTTCCCACAGTTTATTAAACACAAATAGTCATTTCTACCCTTAATTTTTAATCTAAAGGCCGAAGTCCCATGGGGAAAAAACAACAACCGCTATTCCTGTTTCAGAGAATGAATACTATATATAAGCTTCCTTCCTCTGCCACATTTGTGCCCACTCATTCTGGATATTTTTATGCCCTTATGCTATAGCAACTTGAAAACTATATAATGTATTACAATGAAAATTGACTCTTCTATGTGGCTTTTGTGATGGTGGTTCATGTTCTGTTTTCAAAGTGTCCACTAGATGTCATTCTTGTTCTTAATTACTGGCTTCTGGATTCATGCCTGGAGTCCCCTATTCCAGTAATTAAACTATTATCATTTATAATGTTATGTTTAATATAATATTCTTCGTATATCCTGAACAATAGAAGAGGTTATTGCTTTATAGGAAAAAACTTCCCCTTCTGAGGTTAGTATGTATATGTCTTTTCATGTAGCTTGTTAGATAAAATCTAGACTTCACTTTACTGACTTGGACAGAATTGTGATCGACTATGAAGTGTTTTGTTATCCCCTACTGTTTCTCAAGCTAGTTTGGACAGTTTTCCACCTATTTCTCCCATATGTATTTTTATATAAAATTTTTAAGTAGTGTTAAAAACTTTTTGAGAGAAAGGTAAACACAAAAGGACATTTATTTATTTATTTATTGGTCATAGCTTTTTATATTATGTTAATATTTTTAATATAGTGACTGTGTATTATTTCATATGAGACCTGTAATCCCTATACATGCCAGGTGTTTATACAATTTTTTTTATTACATAACTGGGAAGAACATGTAGCCTACGGCTGCTAACTAATGAAGTGCAATTCTTTGGTGATGCTGTAAAATAGTAGTGGCTAATTCCTTGGTTTTTGTGTAAAATGTGAAACGTTGGCACTAAGGTCTCCAGTTCATAATCATCTGTTTGATATTTGAAGTTAGGGGAAGTGTAAGGCAATTTTTTATCTCCAAAAAGTGGTCTTAGATTTGAAAGTATTATTAAGTTATAAATCTGTTTGGTGATGGTGGCTGTTGTTATCTTCAGCTTCTCTAAGAAGCAGATCATTAGAGCAGTGTAAACTATTACGACTTCTTTAGAGCAAAGCCACTTCATTATACAATGATTCCGTTGGTTTCAGGACTGATTAATTGGGTGGAAAATCCAACTAAATCACTTTATATTTTTCCATGGATGCTTGCCCAGTTCATGGGGTGTAATGAAAATCCTATGATGCCTTTATGCTTGCTTTCTAATGACGACAATCATAACTTCCAAAACAATGAGAC
>NW_017729030.1:46825132-46828152 GCF_001723915.1 Gavialis gangeticus | reverse complement strand
CTACTAGTGCCATTATATATTTCATATACTTAGCAATAAATAACTTTTATAGTCAAACTGGTGGTAACTGAGTATATTTTTCCTTCGCTACTTCTCCTTCCCCACTTGCCCAGTTCATGGGGTGTAATGAAAATCCTATGATGCCTTTATGCTTGCTTTCTAATGACGACAATCATAACTTCCAAAACAATGAGACACTTAAGTTAGCCTATATTTTTATAATTAATGTGAAATGAGCATTTCCCCAACTCTAGAGGGAATACTCGACTATGCAGGTACACCCTTTTTTGGAGCCTGAGGATTAAATGGTTTTCCCCTTCACAACGTTCCCTCCGAGGAATGCGTCACTGCTACCATCCGTCAGGCTGAAGAGAAGGGGACTCCCTTTGGAGTTTGGCAGCAGTACTTCCTTGCTCAGCTGGAGGAACTGCTTTTGGGAGACATGAGGTAATCCCTCCCTTCCAGGGGGTAAGTGTATTCACAGCCTTTGCGTCACTGTGATCCTACATGGGGAGCAAGAAATTGCTTCATTCCAAGCCCAATAGTTCTCCTGTGTGAGTAGTGCAAACTGCACCTCTGGGCTAGCCCACAGAGGTGCTTTTGGGACAACAGCCAGGTATTGGTGCATGATTTGAGGAGTTACATTTTTTTTGTGATGTGAAAAAAGGCAAATATAAATGCTGTCATTAAGCTGCATATGTCAGGGTTTTCTGGTCTTTTCAAATCATCACGTTTATCAGTCAATCTGAGGATATTTAAACTGTCAAATGTTAATCTGTTTGTAAAAAGCTGAATGTTACTATGCTGAGTTAGAGGTAAGGTGTTGCATTATAGTAAGTCTCCTGATTTAATGGTTTCTGCCATTGGCTCCTGGTAATAGAAAGCCCAGCCAAGGTGAGCGTACACCATGAGGCGTGATACCTGTAAGTGATTTTCTGCCAGAGGTCCTAAAACTGCCAGGTAGGAGACCAGCTGGCAGGAGGTGGGCCAGATTTGCTTGGGAAATGTTATATTGATTCATTGCATCACCCAGGAAGCATTTTGTGGTGTTCAGTCATAAAATACAAACTACCTTCGCACAATGATATCACTCAGGAAAGAGAGGCAGTGTTACACCAGCTGCTTCTCCTTGTGGGTGATCCTCCTCCTTAAGTACACCTGCTCCAATTCTAGCAAAGAAATGTAATCTGCACCTCTGTTCCAACTCTCCTCCTTTTTCTGTACCTTATATTTGAACTCTATGTATTAAAGGAAATTAGATTCCAGTCTTGTATATTTAAATAGTCATGTTTTTTCACCCTGCCCTTCCTTCGATTGTAGGGAATATGTATAGTGAAAACCTTAATCAGCATACCTAAGGAAGAAAGGGAGAGTTGTCTTTTTAAAGATAAAGTTCATGGAAACTTAATCTTTCAAGCAGAGTAAATTTACTTTAGTTTGCCTTGCTCTAGTAAGTAATCTATGATTTTTTTTTTTTTTTTTTTTTTTTTTTTCAGTAAATTTACTGCTTCAGAATGTAGCTACTGTTTTTTTTTCTGGTTGACCCCCTCAGATCCATTCATAAGGCATGCTAATGTTAGGTAACCTTTGAAATACTTTAAGTAGCTTCTTTACAGTCTTAATTGGTTGTACTTTTGACTGTTTGCTTGTTTGGCTTAGCTATACCCTTGTAAATAGAATTCTTCTCTGGATTTGCATCCTGCATTTTTTTTTTTTATAGATAATTAAATGCATTTTGGCAGAGAAATACACAGCCACACATTCTACCATGTTGTTTATATAAAGCAATAACTAAGTGGACTTAGCTAGGGCTTAGTTTTGTATGTTAAACTCATTTTCCTGGGAAGAAATAAATATTGAAAACTGTTAATTGCATTCAGAGTCCTTTTAAATCATAAATTTGTTTGTAAATGATCTTCTTAAGCCAGGGGTGGGCAAAATGGCAGATCTAGCTGGTGGCCAGACTCCATTTCCCAGCAGCCCCTGCCCACATCACTGCAGCTGATTTTTTTTTTTTTTTTTTTTTTTCCCCCATGGAGCGTAGTGCCAGGATGTCCATGGAGACTGGCCCAAGCCACACTGGCAGGGTGCAGGGCTGGGAGGGGAGCTGCTTCGGAGCTGAGATTTTTGTGATGGTGCCAGCATGGTCCAGAGCTGGGGCAGAGCCGTGATCCGCTGCCTGCACACTCCTGCTCAGGGTGTGCAGGCAGCGGATCATGGCTCTGCCCTAACTCCGGCTCAAATTGTCACCGCCACAAGATCCTGGCCCTGGCCCCAGAGCAGTTCCCTGACCAGCTGCGTGCCCTGCCAGCGCTGCTCAGGCCAGTCTCCATGAAAACCCTGGTCTCCTTGGAAACCAGCATTACTGATGTGGACAGGGGCTGCTGGGAAATGGAGTCTACTGTGGGCAGGGCTTTGCTGGCTGCTGCCTTAAAGTATGGTTCTGTTTTGAAGGGTAAGCAGATGTACATTTTTACTTAAATTCTGTCTCTAGTTTTTGTTATCATACTAGTTGTGTCATTTAGTGACAAAAATTTAATTAATTGATATGCCTTGTGCCAATGGCCATGCCTTGTGGATTCAAAATGCTCAGTTGTGACTTGGATAGATGTTTTGGTATGCAGAACCTCCCCAAGGGTTGATATGTCTGTTCAAGCAACCAATAAATTGCTTCAGCTGTAAACTGGGTAACCACTTCCAAAGGACAACCAAAATATTCATTATTAGCTACTACTCTCTATGACCCATGAATAGGTACCATGCCCTGTAATATACCACTGAAAAGAAGGCAAAAAGTCATCAAAATTGGCACAGGCTATATTGACTTAAACATTCTCTTTTTGTAAATGATCTCCTTAAGCCCGGGGTGGGCAAAATGGTCTTTCTGGACTTTCAGAAGGCCTTTGACACTGTCTCTCACCCCATTCTCATTAAGAAACTGGGGGACTGTGGTGTCGACACCTACACAGTCAAATGGGTCACCAACTGGCTGGAGGGCCGCACCCAGAGAGTAGTGGTTG
>NW_017729030.1:46823206-46824562 GCF_001723915.1 Gavialis gangeticus | reverse complement strand
GGCCTGTTACAAACTAGTCAGAGGGGACCAGCAGGCACTGGGGGAGTCCCTGTTTCCCCGAGCACTACCGGGAGTGACTAGAAATAACGGTCACAAGCTGGCAGAGGGTAAATTCAGATTAGACATCAGGAAGCGCTGCTTCACTGTCAGGGTGACTAGGATCTGGAACTAACTTCCAAGAGACGTGGTGCTGGCTCCTACCCTGAGGGTCTTTAACAGAAGGCTTGACCATCACTTTGCTGGTGTTGTTTGACCCCAGTACTCTTTCCTGCCGTGGCAGGGGGTCAGACTTGATGATCTGCTCAGGTCCCTTCTGACCCTACTAACTATGAAACTATTCTAGATCAATGTCACATTGACTCCAACAACAAAAAGAGTTGTTCTGGTACTGATAGACCAGACCATGGTTGCTACTAGAGGCATTGATCCCCTGATAGAGGGTCAGCCTTAGAAGCAGGGCAGTGCAACATGCAGCCATCAAGCTAGACTTTATTGTTCCTGCCTGTCCTCCAAGATTTTGAAGATCTGGTCTACTGAAATGTGATGACCATGTGTTATGTAAACTAACGAATTGTACCTGCTACTTCCATCTCTGCCTAGAGACCATTTGACATCTGGACTTGGTGTCAACAGAACAGAGCAGCCCAATGGCTACTCATCTCTTGGGGATTAATAACAGTTCAGCAAACTTCCTGAGCAGTCTGTAAACAACTATGCATGGCCCTTAGACGTATCCATCATGGAAATCATATTCCATCACTGGGGATCTGATGTGGTAGGCTTGTCATCAAGCATAAATGAAGTGCTAGAACTTTTATTCCAGATGATGCTAAGTTTATGTTTATTGCTGCATACCTTCCTTTTGGAACAATGCCCTGATTTATGCCTTTCTACTACTGCTTGAATTCCAACAGAGACTTCCCGGATCAAAAGTAATAAAGCCACAATCATCCGCATTGCTTCATATTGGTCACAGAAGTTTTTCCTGACAGAACTACTACAGGTGTTTGTTTGTCATTCCAGTCCAGCTTCCAGACTGCTCAGGCCTAGTCTAAATGCATCGTGGCCAGATACTCCATTCAGACTGCAAGTCATCCTGCTTGTTGGTTGGCAGAGTACCACGGACAGAGACAGTTCCTTGCGTGTCTAGGAAATCCTGATGCTGAGTAGGAAAACATGCACAGAGACTCTTACTCTCTCGGCAGCCCAACTAGCCACTGTATTCAAGTTCCTTCGCTATTTATTCATTGTGGTCTCATAGGCTGTTTTTTGTTCAGCTTATTCAAGTCAGTCTTGTGGCAGCCTTAGCCTGCCATCTTCCTATCCAATTATGCGCAGTTTCTTCTCACTGTATCA
>NW_017729030.1:46816830-46818206 GCF_001723915.1 Gavialis gangeticus | reverse complement strand
TGCCATCTTCCTATCCAATTATGCGCAGTTTCTTCTCACTGTACCATAAAGCATCTGATTCTTCAAAAAGACTATTATATACTTGTTTGTCAGAGAACTTAATCTTACTGTAGGACCTCAGCATAATTCTTGTGGAGTCTTTATTTGAACCTCTTTCAGCATGCGTCTTACAGCACATGTACTTTAATTATGAACTTTCTAGTTGCTGTTTCTTTGGCCAGAATGTATTTTCAGCTGCTTGTGGCTAAAATCTTCTATACATTCCATAGTGAAAGGGTAGGGCTGAGACCTTACCCAAAACTCATCCTCCAAGCTGGTTTTAGGATTTAACCTAAACCAGTCAGCTTACTTACTGTATTTACTCGCATACCCTATGTACCTCCCCCTTCCCTTGCCCCCCAACAAATCAACCTTCCAGAACTGGGGGAGGTGTTTTAAGTGGGGAAGCTGATTTTTTTTTCCTGGAATAGAAGCAGGGAAGAATAGAACACAGTGCTTGCATGCTTCTAATGTCTGATGTTTTTCTCTGGCTGTACCCAGACTATCATAGAAATGAAGGTTGGAAGGGACTGCAGGAGGTCATCTAGTCTAATCCCTGCTCACAGCAGGACCATCCCCAATTAGATCGTTCGAGCCAAGGTTTTATCTACCTAGGTCCACAACCTCTCTGGGTACTTTCAGTGCTTTACTACTCTCCTTTTGAGGTTAGATATCAGGAAAAACTCTCACCTTCCCTTGCTGCACCTTGAGACCATTGCTCCTTGTTCTGTCATCTGCCACCACTGAGAACAGTCTAGCTTCATCCTCTTTGGAACCACCCTTCAGGTAGTTGAAGGCTGCTGTTAAGTCCCCTCTCAGGCTTCTCTTCTCCATACTAATAAGCCCAGTTCTCTCAGCCTCTCCTCAGAAGTCATGGTCCCCAGCCCCGTAACCACTTTCATTGCCCTCTGCCAGACTTTCTTTCCAATTTGTCTACATCCTTTCTGTAGTGGAGGGGGGTGCAAACTGGACCGTCTACTGAGATGCAGTACTTCCTGGACACTCTCTGTCATAGTCGGTCTTGACTCTAGAAACATCTTTTTATCTACACTCAGCTTTCCAAAAACAAGATGCATATCTTATTTAGCCAAGTGTGGTATGTGGGAAGATAAGGGGTCTTTTAGAAACCACATTTAGCATTAGAAGAAAATTGTACACAGTGTATATGAGGTTTTGCCTCATGTTGACGGGACCAAACCATTTGGGTAGCTGATCTATTGATTTATTTTTCCTCTTCCCAAATTATGGAACCATAACACAATATTACATCTCAGTTATTGGATGATGAGTTTGGTTAATTTTGTGTGTTTCTGTCCAGTTATAATTATTCACATGCT
>NW_017729030.1:46784755-46811830 GCF_001723915.1 Gavialis gangeticus | reverse complement strand
GTGGATGGGCGAGTTGTAAAAACTCTCCTCTTCTTTTTAAATGTATTACTGTTCTTGAGCTTAAGTGATATTGTTATTAAACAAATGTACCAGGTGAGGTCCTAAAAAGGTGACTCTATTTCCTGTGCAGTTATTACATTTTGAATAGGATGCATGGTTTTTTCTGTTCAGTTACTTGATGCTATATAGTTAGCCAAAACCAGTATTGTACTAAATATAAATGCCCTTAGTTGCTATACAGACTGCATTATTATTTGTAGCATCTAGGAGCCATAGTTATGGACTAGGTCTCACATGGGCCAACATTCTACAAACACAAAACAAAAAGGTTGTCCTTTACCCAAAGAGCTTACAATCTATGTACTAAATAGCTGTGTGTGGATTTTAATTTTTAACAACTTACGTTCAGTCACTTATACCATGTCACACATACACGAGTCATCCTGTTAAAGAGCTAAAACCCCGTACCTATAGAATTATGGCTTACTTTAAAAAAAGTGGTGGCACATCATTTAAAGCTGTCCAAAGTTGAACCTTACTGCTGCATATATAGTCAGACCAGGTCTGTCTACTTGTTGAAAGGAGATGGATTAGGACTCCAGGAAAAGGGATACATTTTCAAAGTGCCTTTGTAGGTGAATGTGTACAAGTTTCTTGTCATATGACTCACTACTTGCATATACCAGTCTGAGGCTATATGTATGGGTCTAGACGCACATACTTTTGGAGCTGTCTTAGAAGGGAAATGTGTCAAAGGAGTGCTGTTGATCAGGAGCCTGCAATAGCTGTTATGTTCTAACAGTCATGTGCACGTGCTGAGAGCCATACAAATACAGCAAAACTGCTCCAACTTTAACCCTAGGTGAAGCAGCGTTAAAGTTGGAGATGTTTTTCTACATTTACATGATTCCTGACTTGTCCATGCTTAAGGGTTAGAATGTAACAGCTGTTGTATGGTTTGAAGAAAGAGTCCTGCCTTGGCATTTGGAAGAGCTCCGAATGTATGTGTGGGGCTTCAGGGGTGTAGCTTGTAGTTGTGTTGATCTAAGGACATTGAGGCAGATGAGCTTCTTTGCGTGAATCTGATCTCTTTTATTAGCCCAACTTAAACAGTTGGAAAAAATTTCCTTAATGAGCTTTCTGGTTTAAAAACCCTTCATCATGCTGAGGAAGCATCTGCAGTTGGTGTGTGCTCTTCCATCCAGGATGGGCTAATAAAAGAGTTTAGATTCACCCAGAGAACCTTGTCTGCCTGTGGAGCTTCAGCGCAGTACAAAAAAAGCAATCTGTAAAATCATGTAGATGACTTCAAGTAAGAGCTACGTGGGCCAAGTCTAGAAGTCCGTTGGCTTGTGTATAAATATATATAGTTTGAATACTCACTTGTGTATGCACATATTTGTGTAGATAAAGTTTGCTATGTGCTTGCATCAGTTAAGAGAATTTAGAATAATTAGAATTCAGAGTACTTGGATCATTGTGAACATGGCTTTGCTGCCTCTGAACCATACTAGGGAGCACTGCAGTAAAAAATGGCGTGACTACTTCATGCATACAAACCAGGAAATGGATTAATTATGGCTACCTTGGAATGATGCTGTGAATATACCTGTTATCATACCAAAGGCAACATGCTTACTGAAATTCCCCCAAAATCTTTCTAAGGTGACTATCTTGCACCTGTTTTCAGGCTAAATCTGCCAGATGCAGGTATACAGCTTTTCACTTTGCTCCCCAGCACGACCTGAAGGTGATGTATATCTGCCCTACGCATGTCGACAGATCACTTGAGTATATGCAGATGTGCAAGCCACGTTGAGTTACTTTTCAGAATTTGTCCTCTGTTACTTGTGGTTAGATTTATTTGATTTACTGGAATTTTTCTTTGTCATGGGGGATTTTGCTCTGAGAACAGTCAGTAAGCTAAAACATCAGTGGAGCTGTTAAAAACTGGTAAACCCATTTTGATGTAGTGACATGGTGACAGTATTTCAGGGTTCTCCTATGAAAATGTCCTTTTGATCGGAGTTAAAACTCCTGTAAAGAGGACTCCCTGTACCTCCCAGGAGGGGAAATAATGAGTTCTTTCCTTAAAAAAAGATGGAAAAAAAAACATGCTAACCAAGAAAAGGCAACACCATTTAAAAACTAAAGCTTTACAATATATCCTCTTTAATTTTAATTGCAGTTATATACATCTTTGGCATGGATGACTAGCAATACCCAGATAAGGAATGTGTTCCATCAAAGCCAGGGAAATAGTCTCAACATTTTAATTTCTTGGAAGAAGGAGCTATGGGCTCCTTCCAGCACATCAGTCTCAAGTGTGTAAACTAATTCCAGTCCCTCCTATGGTAATCTATAATGCTTCCAGAAAAATTGTTGATTGCTTCCAGATAGGAGTTAGTGTCATATAATGCTACTTTGCTTTTACTGCTTTTTGAATTCAGATATCCCAAAGTATTTTGATGGAGTACAGTCACATTTTACTGATGGAGAAGCTCAACACAGGTCTGGGGAGAAATTTGCCAGATTTTGCAGCAAGCCAGTAAAAGGCAGAACTCAAATGAGAGTTCTGACCACTAATCTGCATTACATCCACCAGTATACCAAATATTTGTCTGCATCTGCTGTATAAACAAACTTTTTTCTAATAACCTCCTTCTGCTTATGGCTACTGCTAGAGGTACTGGACTAAATGGACCATAGAATTTGCTGTACTAGATTTAAGCCCCCTATTCTTAAACTTGCAACGAAGTTTTAAAGATCAAGATATGATCCCGCCTTGTCTGAATTATGATATCAATAGGATCTCTTCTTGCAGTCCCTATGTAGGCATAACTCCTATTGGTTATAATGAGAGCTTTGATTTTTAGAAGTACAGACGAACAGAATTGGTCCCTTAACCAAAAACTTAGTAACTTTTTTACCATGCTGTTAATATGGGTCTATACACTGGTTATTGGTGGCTCAGAGAGCAACCACAATGTTAGTTTTGAATGGGTGCATTCTCTAGACTCATTTGAATATTGTAGAGTGAGTTAGTATTAGCAATTTTGTAGATGCGTAAACTGATTGCAAAAAGGTAAAGTTACTTGTTTACCTCACGTCAGAGCCTTGACTATGGATCCAAAGCTCAAACCAGCAATTATAGTGTGTTAAATTCTTCCATTTCTCTGTTTTCACTTAATATATTTACATTCAGGCTGATGGATGGAAATGAAGAGTAGCATATTCTGCATATAAATGCTTTCCCTTTTTGCACATTAATATTGGTTGATTTAGGTGTTCTTGATCAGTTTCCTTTACAGTATAGGTTACAGTTAAAATACTTTCATACTGCAGTGGGACACTACCATCCCATCTCCATTTCCTGGGAGTGTGTCAATGTATCAGATAGCAAAACTAGCCAAATGGTGGTCCTTTGCCTGTCAAAGTATTTCTAAAGCAAGCAGATTAGTCGGAATCATTGAAAGTTGTTGTCAATAAAGTTTAAAGTTAGCAGTTTATCTCCAGATGCTAGAGAGGAATCACTTTGTTGATGATGTAGTATATATATTGTGCATTACCTGTACTCCAGGTAATAGAGAAATTGTTGGTTTATAGCAGGACTGTCCAGCTGCAGACCACATGTGGCCCCTGGAAAATTAACTTGCAGCTCACAGGCTCCTAGTTGGGGCTGCTCCCCCTACTGCTCTGGCTGCTGCTGCCAAAGTCTCTGGGGTCCCCTTCTTTTTTCCAGCTTCCATTGCAGGCTCCCACCCTTGGTGGTGGGAGTCAAAGAAACCTGCAACCAGAAGGCTCTAAGTGACCCATTTGGCACAGCACAGGAGTGCCAGCATGTTGCAACCTGTGGCATGGCAGCTGTGTAGGTGGTGTCCCATGTGGCATGACATACAGGATGTGGAAGCACTGGTATGTTACAGTGGGTTTGACTGTGCCAGAAAGCTGTGCCAGGGGGAGCATGCAACCTATGTGGATTTCAGGGAAATTAGCAGCCTTCGTGGAGTGTGGCCAGGGGGCTTGTGGACAGCCTTGGTTTATAGGATGAAAAAAAAAAATCCATAATAACTTTGTGCAATAAAATAGCTATCCTGTTGTTTTGAGTGCTAGAAAGGACCAAAGACTACATTTTTTGCTAGTTGACTTGTTCTTATTCAGTGGCACTTGTTGACAAAGACCCATTATGAGGTTTTTCCATATAGCATTAAATTTAATTGCCCAGTAATTATGCTTAAATCAGACTTTTTTAAAAGGAGTTTTGTTTTAAATTAAATGTTAGTTTGTTATTTGTGAGTTCCTGACATTTTTTTCATTATAGTTCATGGTTTGACAAACTTGATTTTTCAGGAAGGGTTAGGTTGGACTACATGAGAAATTTGCACTTGCATGGTTTGATTTGATTTTTAAACTAATACCGGTTTGACTGGCTTAATTATGTGCACATTCTTGTTTTAGTTTAAAAGTTGCTTATTTTGACTTATTTAAATCTGTTCCTCATTGACTTGAATATTTCTTATGGTCACTCTCCTTTTCCCCTCTCACCCCAAAAGTGCCTATCAAGTTCAATTGTCACTTTAAGTAAATTCATTAAATTATACTAGTTCAATTTTTCCACCTAGAAAAGACCTAAATTTATTGTCTGAAAGGACATGGTTAGCTAAAGTAATATTGAAACCCAAATATTAATGAAAAAAATACCATAAGCTCAGCTGGTATTCTGAGTTTAGTGCTGTCTCTGTTGTTATGGGCCCTAACAGACAGTACATTTATGGCACAACAAATGTGTTAATCATGCCATAAATTGTACCATACCACACAGTCAGCCCATTTATGGTGCAATATAATAGCAATCCAGCAACAAAAAATATGCCACATTTAATGTGAAATATCTTTGTGGCTGGTATGTATAGCACCTTAAATTTGAATGTGTGGTACACGTCCCAGACCCACACCCCATGCCCCATCCTGGCACTTGGCTGAACATTGGGATGGGGCATAGGGTTTCCCTGGGGTCTGGGACAGCTCCCTCTTCCCCATTCCCTGGGATCAGGCATGGGACAGCACAATGCTTAGCTGACAATTCCATAATGCCGAAACTGGCAGTATACAGCCACAGAAGATCACCACCATCTCAGGGTAGTTGGACATTGTTCTGCCCGTGTGCTTTATTCATCCAGTATTCCTCCAAGAATCAGTTGAAAGAATGAGCTGGGGCCGCGTGGCCTAGAAACTAATCCCATTTCCCCCAAATTATTGGTGGGAGATCAGGTTTTTCCCTTGATAAAGTATTTTCTTGAAGAGAGCCCTCAGAGGGAAGAAGGAAATACAATAGTAATCTATCCATGGACTGCATATGTGCATGTACATTGTTTTTATTAATAAAACAAAACTGTTAACTAGGACAGGAATCTTGGTTCTAATTCCCTTGAGTTTGACTGTGCCAGAAAGCTGCAAGAACTCCCACAAATTCTGTGGTGTCACAGGACAAAAATGGTTTGGTCTAGCCATAGGAAGCTGCTTGAGAAGTTTGTTCTCAGGAGATCTCCCTTTTGTGCTGCTCCACAACCCTCTGCAGCTGACGTTTTTTGCAACTTGTCTAATCTGATATTTTTAAAATTAAGTAGGCATAATGCTAGATTTTGGAAGACCGTGCACTTGGACCTTCCAGTTGGACTTCCCAGTGCACTTGATGGCCTTCATGGAAACTTTTGCTGAATAGAGCATTTAATTTTCAAATGCATGTAGTGAGAAACTTGCAAATGAAACAAACCAAGAAGATATAAAAAGTCTAATACTTCCTTCAAATTGTTGTAAACTTAAAGACAGTGATTTTACTTTGGTGCAAAGCCAGTTATGGTCAGAACAGAATCAACCATCGAAGTACATACTGGAAAACTTATATCCTCTTATTGGTGACTGCAACTTAAAACTAGAGAGCAGATTATCACCTGTTTGTGTCAGTTCAGCAGACCATGAAAATTGACACTGCAAACGTGTATTGGGAGATGAAAAAAATTCCTGTGGGCCTGTGTCCACCTCCGTGCATTTTGGCATCAGTGCTTGTAGCTTATGCCCCTTTGCTGCCAGTGGCCTAAGGCCAAGAAAATCAACATATTAAATGTTTAAACTATGAAATAAAATCTGTTAATTTCTTTCTTAAACTAGACTGTAGTAATTTGGGAGGCCATTGCTGTTAGAGTTTATGTAGCAAAGATGGCCACAAAGACAGGTGGTGAGATTTATTTCTGCTGCAGCTCCAGCGATGGATTTGACCTGTATTTAAAAAGTGCCTTTTTTTGGCTCTGTACTTATGTGTTCACTCTGTTTTGTTCCTTTATACTGTTTCCTTCCCTGCACAGATTCCCTGCTCGCTGTACTCTGCTTTGCACTTGGTTTTCCTGTATCTGCTATCCACTAAAGCTGTACACCATTACCTTCGTGGCCTTCACCTGTGCTCCTTAACATTTTCCCCCCCCACCGCCCCCTCCAACCTCCAGAATCTTTTTGATTGATTGTTTCCTTGAAAGTGTTGAGCTGTTATCTTCATTTCATTTAATTTCATTATTCAGACAGACCAAAGAAGATTCAACTTTCTTTGACAGTGTTGCACAATGTTTGGCCTTCCCAGAGAGACCAGTAAACCGTACCCGTGCATATATGCTTGGACATTCCTGTTGCATCTAAAAGAACTGATGTGTGTGTATGGGTTTATACCTATAGATTTAGATGTATGTGTGTGAGTGATCTCACCTTCTCCCTTTCCCTCCCCTTCTTCATCTCCCCCCGCCCCATCTCCCTCCCTCCAACCTCTCTTCTCCCCTCTTTCTCCACCCCCCCACCCTCTATGGGAAAAAATCATTGCATTTGTGCATGGCCAGAGTAAGTATAGTGAAGCCCCCATAGAGAGTCAGTGCTATTATGTTTACAAGAGTAACTGGTTGCATGCAGTTGTGGGTTATGAAAATGCTCACTTGAATAATCCACTGGGCTATCAGATGGAATGACCAACAGTTCACTAGACTAATTGACCCTGTCAGTATAATAGAAACACTTGCAAATAAAATGCTTCTTGCCAGCAAAGTTGCAAATGAAAACCCCTGAAGAAACTCTGTCTATCCTGTAACTATCCTGGAATGCTATGAATCAGTCAGCAGACATGGGGGAAAATCATTAACCAGGCTGGAGTTTTGCATAGCAAAAATGTTAAGCAATGTTTGTAGTGAGAAGGCTTTATACATTCATAAAATCAATATTTAGTTCATTTTTCAGCATCTAGAACTATTTTTCCTAACGTTTGTAGCTTGCATGACCATGTCTCAAGTTGTCTTGTATAATTTGCCTTGGACTGCTTTATTGTAATGTACCATTTTCTGAAAAGATGAGAATACTTGGCTGGAAACCACAGCATGCTGTAATAAGGGTGGAGTATGTTTGTCATTCTGCAGTGCTGTCTTATTTACATGTGTGCCAGTATCGAGAATCATATATCCTATAACAATATATGCCTTGGAACTCAGTGATCTCCTTTGCCTAGCTAGGGAAAATGATTATGGTAAATCTGTTTTCTGTCAAGAATGTACTATCATCTTCAGTCTCTCTTCTTGTTGTTGATGAGGATCATATATTTAACATAAAAATATCAAAATAAGCACAAAACTGTTTCCTTCTAGAAACGTCTCCACAAATGAACTCTGTAGCATATAGTACTGTCTCTGTCAGACTTCTGTTTCTGTAGAAAATTTTACATAATGTTATATAGTTTAAGATTGTAACATGAAATTTGTAAGCAAACTCTGGGAAATTGTGTAAAACATATCAAACTTTATTGTGTACTGTAAGAAATTTATTTTTTGTTTTCAATGTCTTTTTTTTTTTAACTACACAAGCAGAAAGATGGCATTTTAAAAACTGTGAAAAAGACAATCTAGCTAGCTGCTGAATAAACTCCACAGATGATGATTTAAAAAATCACAGATATTTGTAAAGGGGAGAAATGATGGTATATTTCACCTAAAGTAAGAGACAATGTGTAATAAGGGATTTTGTGGTTTTACCAGCTCAGTGCATGTGTTTGAAAGCTGTTCTCTCAGCAACGTGGGTGGCAGGTTATGCTACCATATAATGTATTGTAGTTGGCTCTCCACACTTGTCAGGGTTAGCGTTCAACCATTCGGAAAATTTTCCCATTGTTCTATCATGTGAACCAAGAGTAGTGTTGAATTCCCAATAACCTACTGAAGGAAAAAGAGTTTTAATTAGAAAGTTGGAAACTTGATTACTTGTGTTGTTGTTTTAATGTAGTTTTATATAATTTAAGTACTTTATCTGCAAATGCAATCAATTTTCAGTCAAAAAGCTGAAAAAACAAAGTACTGTAGTGTAGTCTCTTCAACAGTTTTTAAAAGAGAACTTGTATACTCAATTCTGCCTTTCTTCAGCATTAACACTCTATTTCCATCTTAAACATGTTTGCTTTAGATGGATCATAGCTTTTGGCAGCTACTGCATTTTTAGCAAATAATACTGTTTCTAGTAAGAGTTGCAAAAAAAAAAAAAAAAAAAACTTTGTGTGAGGTCCTTGTAAACTGAACCTTGGGAACGTTATGTTATTTCTGTATTTTTCCTTTCTTTTGTGCTTCTTCTCTATTTGTGTCTTGGTTATAAATTACATCGTTTGAGCTGGAGAATTAAGAACATTTTATTTAGTGATTCCTTAATTTAAAAAAGAGAGGGCTCGTTTGTGTGCATTTCCCCCCCCTTCCCTTTTTTACCTGTTATTTCAGAGGCTGGCACACAGAAATAAGCAATTATGGCATTGAAATTCCATTGTGCCAGCACCTCCAGGGCATAATCCAAAAAAAACAGAAAAATCGCCTGCTGGGTTGTACGCAGTACGCTTGTGTGAACATCAGTGTCTGCTGTTCACACATCATTTTTTACTGAAAGTTCCTCTTGGAATAAAGGTTCTGTGTGTTTGGAGAGAGCACAGGGATATTTGTTGGTCAGTGTTTTATAGGATGTAGGGTTTTCTGTTTACGGTTTACCAGGGTAGATTCACTAGATACTTTTCACAGATTATCATTAACACCTCAAAATGAGACAAGCAAGTAGAGGTTTTCTTTACTAGCAGCAAAAATAAATCTTGTATAGGGAAACAGCCGGATACTCCTCAGTCTTATGTTTGAGTTGTCTGCTTGAAAACATAACATGGAAGTGTGGAACAGTGTATATCTAGAGAGGGGGCCATAAGCATGGCAAGAGAAGAGATGGATTTAAATATTGACTCTTACCAATTGAATAGGTTAAATCTTTATTTCAATTTTTATGTAAAGTGTACCTTGGCTGGATTACATTTTAAAATAACATGAGAGCAGCCAGTGTTGCAGCTGATCACTTGGTTCTAATATTTGGGCTCAAATAGAATGGCTTCTCTGACATTGTTTGGATCAGACTAGCCCTCACATTTGGTCAGTGCTGACCCAGTTGTTACTTTCCAGAGCATTCACAGGAAATCTCTTCTAAAAGCTGCAGTATTTTAATCTTTCTGTTTGTCTTTGTTTTTAATCTTATTACACTCTTTAGCATCTTGTTAGACATTGGCAGCCACTACAGAGTTCAGTGCAGTTGGCAGTCTCTAGTTTTCCACTTGGGTTCATAAAATATCAAATAGAAAAAAACTGTCTCACAGGTAATAGGAACTATAAGGTTCAAGCTAGGTAAAGCAGATGTGTTTAACTTGCTACTCAAGATATTCATCCATTTTTTTTCTGGCTGTCTAAACATTGCTGATGTTGTCTTAGTTGTGTAGCTTCCAGGGACATATAATATTAAGAGCTTGCTTCTTCCAACATGGAAAAAAGGTTTTCCGTTATCTTAAACATGTTGTAGCATGACCTTGTTTCATTGTTTTCTTCACCTATGGTTAAAGATCAGGTCAAAGGCTGTAGAAGTTATAATGATTTGGGGGCGAAAGAAATAGAGGTTCAGTAAGATGATTGCTGAAGTGTATCTCTCTCTCTTCCGTGTTAATGTGGTAATGGATTAGTTCTTTGGTTTTGGCTCAGATTTCCGAGAGAGAGGTTATACCCTTTCAGTTCAGGTTAAAATAATGTGCCATCCAGAATGATGTTCATGTTTTATCTGTTGGATTGGGCATAAGAAAAACAGATGTATTAAGCGTATGTTAAAAACCACAGCTCAAGATGTTTTTACACCTATGCATGCGTCTTCTCATTCCTCCTGCACCTTGCAATGAACTTAAGAGGTATTTCAGCCAGCATGCAGCTCAGGGCAGAATCAGACCTGTTAGACCTTGGCAGTATGCATGTCCTTTTGAAGTTCTTCCCAATTTTATGTGCTCCAACAGGTATCAGTCCCACTGGGTCTGCACAGAGATTTTAAGAGAAACTTCAGTCTCTTACCTTAAATTTCTGACTAACAATTTAAATTCAGTGCATCTGTTAACTCCCATTGTGTCCCAGGCTGCCTTGCTTTTTGGAGGTAACTGTCACATCTGTTCATTTTTTCCCTCCAAGGCTTTGCAGAAGCTGTTGTCTTTGCAGGTTTCAATGCAAGTGATGGGCAAAGAAAGCAAAAGGTTTGTGTCTTCTGCTTCATCTCCTTTATCTCGTATTTCTTTAAGGACCTTGGTTTTCCGTCGGTGGAGAGAAATTCTTTACCCATTAGCTTTGCCTAGGCAGTATTGCTTCTACCTCCTACTCTGTAAGGGGGAAAGGAATTGGGTGGTGTTAGAGAAGCTGGCTCATAATGCAGGCAGCTTCTCTTCCTTTGTGTCCATAGGTACAGCATGCAAGATGGAAAATCTCACCAGTGTACTTCTAAGTGTCTGACTTTGTCAATGGAGCTCAGTTTCCACTTTCCCCTCTGCTACTGTTGGGCTTGGTTGGACGGCAGTGGGTACAGCGTGAAAACTGTCAATGCAAAATTGGCCCTCAGTCTTCTCCTCCTGCAGTTGCATCTATGACAACCCCATCCTCCAGGTTTCCTTACAGATATCCCAGACTGAAGTCTTCTGGGGAAAGGCACCCTTACCTAGCCTATGTGGATCATATACAGTAGAAAAGGGGAAAGCTGCTGGGGAATCTGTTCTTGAGCTCCAGTACTATTTCTGAAAGAGACCGATGGGACTCTTGGGTAGGCAAAACTAGAAACAGTCTTTTTGAGAACAAGGAAGTTGCTGGCCACTTTGAAATATGTTTGAAGCAACAGCTGTGAATGCATTTTCACTTCTTGCTTTGAAGCAGCATTATAAGAACAAACTCCTAAAGAAGGCACTGACTAATATAATCAGTTTTCATTAGGAATATAAAACTGGAAGAGGGCTCTGAGGCCACAACTTTCAAATCCTTGCATTCTCAGGCAGTTTTTAACAAGAGATCCCCAAAATTGCCAGTTTAAGCCTTCGCGCACAACTACAAGGAACAATATGCCAAACACCAAGAGTATCCTAGAATATGCCGCAAGTAAAAGTAATAAAAGTGTTTCTCCTAAAGGAGTTTTTTTTACCAGACACAGCAGGTGTCCGGACTCCAGAAGTCCCTGGGCATGGAACGTTGGTTAGCATCAGAAAAATAAAAAATACTAGGTGTCTGCATGTTTTAGCAGGCAGTGCTAGCATGGGTGTTCAGTATTGCTAATATGGTCCTCTGAACCCTTAAAAAATAAAAATAAAAAACTTAAGTTTTTTCCTGGAGGAAAAAAAAAAGGCACAAATAAATGTTTTATACAGATATGCAAATTGGTTCCCAACTCTCTAAGTGATAGGGTGGGAAACTACAGAAAGCTGAAGCTACTTGTAGAGTCTTTGGAAAGGTAGTTTTACAATCCTGGCTCTTGTCGGATACTGTAAAGGGAATACCATTTGCATGGCAAACAGAAGTCCAAGGAAAAAATACCACTTGGCAAATGATAGCTGGAAAATGTGAAGTGCTGAGACATGAGGAGTAGCTATCCTCGGTTGCATCAAAGCTGCCTGCCTGATCCCCCCACCAGCCCTGTCTGAAATCAGATTCCTTACACCTGCCTGGTGTTGTGCTCTTTCAGTTTGAGAAGAAATGGCTATCAGAAGCTTTGGTCAAAATGTCACTGGACAGTCCCTAAAAAGGGCATGATGTGTGGCATTGTGTAAAAATCATAGTCACAGTTTTCTCATTCCTAGTCTCAAGCAATCTATGACAATGCTAATATATGAATCCTCTACATCAAATTGGAGCAATATAACCCACTGCTTAACACACGGTATCCTCCATTTTATTGTGGCATCTGAACAAGTTCTCATGGTAGGCTTCCAAAGTGGCTGTCTCTGTGAGGAAGGTTGCTTTTTTTTCAAAAAACAGTCTTTCAGTACAAGATCATGGATTCTTGCGTGAAGTTATCATCCCTCATGGACCCTAGAAATAAGTCAGCAAGTAGAATTCATTATACTAGCTGAAGTAAGTCACTGTTCTAACTACTACTTTAAACAAATGAGAGGCTTGAATTTCTCCAGGAGGGCTTTGATGTGGCTGTATTAAAGTGTCCAAACAAAAGGTCAAAGCTTTAATCTTCTCAGTATATTCAAGAAAAGGACGTTTGTATGAACTCAGCAAGCTGTTGTTCCGTAGAACGACAAACTTGATTCCAGCCCCACAAATTTGTAGAGTACAACATTCAAACCTTGTTTTGGGTCTTTCAAAACTTGGTTTAGCCCCTGTGGCACGTGTCACTATACTTTCTTGTTAGTAAAATAGACATTGTATAGCTACTGTTTCTAATTGGCAAAGTTCATAAAGTGGGGATCTCTCTCATATGAGACCAGTTACTACGCTTATTTCAGGCAAATAGTCCTCACCGCATTCATTTCTGAAATAAATTGAAGGATCACTTTTTTTTTTTTTTAGTCAGACATCACAGGGTGTAAAGGCAGATCAGGTAAGGTCACCATAGAGCCAAAGGCATGAGTTCTGAACTCTGCTTTATAGTTTTAGAACACTCTCCTTTGTGCTGTTGGCTAGAGAATGTGTCTTGCCTTAACCACGCTAATGGTCCTAGGGCCACTGGGCTCTCAACAACTTTTGACCTTTTGACTTTTTGATGGGATGACAATGTCTAAGCTGGCAATTCTAGGCAACGATGTCTTGTCTTGTGAAATCAGTTTTGTTAAGCAGTCATGTGGTCATCGTTATGTATATTTCTCCAGTTCTATATATTAGTCATCCAAGCTTTACCCAGCAGCATATTTTTGGCAAAAGATTTTTCCATAGCTTAATGTCCAGGGGAAGATAGGGGATATATAACTTCAGTTAGGATTATCCTTTATTATGACTATCCAGTTTTCTACCCTGGAGGCACACTTCATCTGTGAAAGTCCTATTGCAATGAATCCATGGCCCTTAATTTCCTGGTTTTCATTAAACATTCAGATCGGCACGAATAAATTTTCCTTTCTTCAAGTGATGAAGTTGACAGGTGTGCCCATTCTAGCTGCAGTCATATAATTCAGAATTGAAATAGAAGTTTACATCCAGAAACACTTAGTTTTCCTTTAAAAAAAAAAAAATCTGTGCTTTGCAATAAGAATATTTACATTTCTTGAAATCATAATTAACAGTCTATAACAGTGACAAACTCTGACAGGTTGTGCACCACAAATTTAAAGTGATACAACCTTAAGAACCACCAACACATTTTTCAGTTCAACCTTAAATACCATGGGCAAACTTTTGTCATACAAAGTAATTGTAATAAATTTGTTAATGCATACCACTGACAGGTTGTCTGTGTACCACTGGTGGTACCTGTATCACAGATTGGGAACCACTTGCCTATAACATGGGAAGGTAGGGATGTGAAAGGTTAAAAATGTAAAAGTTTGAACGATAAGTATATTTGTACTGGTAATGGATTACCAGTTAACTTTTAGTGTGGGGCATAGCCCAATGGTGAAGGGAAGCGGCATGGTGCTCAGGAACAGGAAAGAGGGAAGGTGCCCCTTGCTCCCCTGGCAATAGTGGGGGGGGGGGCACAACTCCACACTACCACCCCCGCTGCTTCCAGGCAGGCAGGGGATGCCTTGCCATGGTGGTGCAGGGCTCCCAGCCGCAGAACAAAATTTCTTACTATGCCCTGCCGTGTCCCGCCCACTCAGCCATGGATGGCAACTGGGTGGGGGATCCCTGAGCCTACAGCCACTAACCTGCATTTGCCCCCACCCTGCGCACAAATTTGGTGGGCACATGCCCTCCCCATGTCTTCCGCTTCTGGCAATACACATAGCGGTGGGGAACCAGCACCCTGCCACCTTCAGAACGAGGCACCCACAGCTCTGTCCCACTCTCTGCCCAGGCCCTGCAGCTGTGCATTCCCGCCCCAGACCCCACGCACCACCCTGGCTGGGCAGTGCCCCCAGCCCTAGCCCTGCCCAAGCCCTTCCCTCCCTCATTATAGGGGCTTCAGTTCCCTTCCCCCGCCCCCCAGGCTTACCTGCACGGAGCTGCTCTCATGCTGTCTGGCTGCCACATGCATGCATGTGCGCACACATGCACATGATGTCCCCTGCCTGATTGCCCTCCTGCTCCCCCCAGCCCCTTGCAGGCTGGAACTCTTTCAGTCTGCAGCAGGAGGCCTGCCGTTCCATGCATTTTTCTCTGTTGAAGGAGAAAATCCGGGTTTTACCGTGTTTTTCTGTGATGAATAGAAAATGCAGATCTTTGCTCATAACTCCAAAGAGGTTTGCACTAAGTACAGAGAAACTTTTTTCCCTTAGTTTTTTGTTCCTTTGAGTATTTTGAACAGGGCTATCATTTGTACACTCTTCATTCTGGATGTAATTTACCTAAGCCTAAACAATAACTGTTCCTTAGAGTAAGACCTGTTTAAGAAACCACAGTTGGGAGAAAATAGAAATCTTTCATTTTACTGATGGACAGAAGTTGTCTGCCTTCCTAATCATTCTGGTCATATATTCTGGGGGGTCCAGAACTTCGGAGCAAAGTAAATGCTGGTATGATGGCACCTGCTCTGACCTCTCAGTAATGCTTCTCTTTGCACCTGCTCATTCACGTTTGATACATATTTTCTGACCCAACACAAGCACCATGGAATTTAGGTAGTTAATCTGATGTTGCTGTCTTTTATAAATTTTAAAACCTTTAATATACATTGTGTAATTTTATTTTATTTTTTTTCAAATTACTCACATTGGTATAATTTAACTGTAGCTATGTCTAGACAGGTTTCCTGGGTATGGCCAAACAATTTAAAAAGTAAATTATGAGTCTTTTTTCACTTTCAAAAACAGAATCTGGTTTCATATCTGTTAGAAACTGAACACATGGAACTGCCGGTATTGGGAATGCAATTTTTTCAAGTTTTGCAATACTAGCTTAGTAACTTAATGCTGAAAGTATTGCTGGGTGTAACTAGTCACTGTGCAGTGTATATATGTTCTGAACATTGCATTTTCCCAAGCAGAACAGTGGAACCCAATGTCCAAGAACGTCTTAGTTCAGGTTTTCCCTTAGTTTCTTCCCCCTTGTGTTCTCTTTCTCTGCTCCAACACATTCCTCTGCACAGTGTCAGTTTTCCACTCCTTGTTTTTCTGTCTTGTTTTATAAAACATTTTCCCTTTCCTGTGGTTCCATCCTACATGCCCTGACGGGCCAGTCCTCCATTTTCTCTAAAAGCAATCTGATTTAGCCTGATTAAAAAACGTAGGAGATAGCGGTGGCCGTCTTGCTGAGGTCGGCTTGTGGCTTTGCTCCTGTTGATGATCATAGAATCATAGAAGTAGGGTCGGAAGGGACCTTGTAGATCTTCAAGTCTGACCCCCTGCCTGGGCAGGAGAAAAAACTGGGCTCAAATGACTCCAGCCAGGTAGGCATCAAGCCTCCTCTAAAGACCCCCAGGGTAGGAGCCAGCACCACTTCCCTTGGAAATTGGTTCCAGATCCTAGCCACCCTGACTGTGAAGTAGTTCTTATGGATGTCTAATCTAAACCTACTTTCCAACAACTTATGGCTGTTATTCCTTGTTATGCCAGGGGGTGCTAGGGGAAACAAGGTATCTCCCAAACCCTTCTGGTCCCCCCTATGATGATGATAATGACAGATGCCATTTTGGATAAGGTTAGCAGTTCACAAGTTTGAAAGCAAAAAGTGTTGTGTTTTAGAACAAATGCTCAGTCAGCTTTAATGAGATTTGCAATGAAAACTTGGAAATTAACAATATTGTAACTTTACAGTTTGTGCTGAGTAGGTGATATCTATAGTGCCCCGGGAATGGACCAGATAATGAAACCAAGGTTCACTGTTGTTGTTTCTTTTATCTGTGGTATCAAACTAAGTTAATTCACTTCTTTTGGTTGGTAAGTTGCAGGGGGAGAATAAAAGTAAAATTCCTGTTCTGCTTTCAGAATGAGTATCAGGCGAACACCCTGAAAGTACCAAGGATTTTACATAGTAAATAATGCTTTAACTGTGTCATGTCTCACCAGGTAGGTATTGTGCTTTACTACGTGACTACATACTTGATTATCTTGATAGTATCTTCCATGTGAGCTAAAGATATTTTATATGATCTAGAAATTGTAAGAGGCGCAATCAAAGCTTAAAAATATGCACATGTTTGGAAGCATCCCTGATAGCCAGATTTTCCATTTTAAGAGGCTGGAAATCTGGCAGTGTTTTGAAAAGAGCTAATAGGTTTGCAAAAATGTGAACTTTAGCAAATCTGGAAAAGATTTACCTATATGATTAATGCATACAGTTGTATAAATGGCTGAGCGTTTCAGAGCTGAACAGAGAATTGTCACAAATTCTCTTTTTAGAATTGATGGGAGTTGGGCGGCTAATTATACTAGTTACCCTTTGACATTTTTAACTGTTGAGTCTAGTTCGGGCCTGTCCAGAAAGCTGGAATAAATGTTGAGAGACTTTTGAGGAAAAGCAGAGAGGAGAGAATGGACAATCAATTTCACCGTGGATCCAGAGTAGCTGGCCTGCCCTACTGGATAGCAGAATAGACCCAGAAGAAGTATAAGGTAAATTAATAGGCCGCAGTCTACCAGTTTGTTCCCTGTTATAATGCATTGTAGATGTCTAATAGCAAGGGATTCCCTTTTTCCCCCTTTTTGCTGTGTGAGCTTTCTACTAAGGTGTCTGGAGGGAGTGGGGAGTATGATGGCACGGAGCTTAAATTAGCTTCCTTTCTTTGGAGATTGGATTGACCTTTATAATCTCAGCTGCCCAAAATTCAAACTGGCATTAAGAGAAGTCTGGTTTCATGAACTTCTATAAATTTATAGTACACATGTTTAAACATTGTGAATGCAGTTTAAAGAGAGGCTCTGAGAGTATCAAATAGTTTTTGCCAAATTTTGAATGCAAGTAACTCAAAGATACTGCAGGTAAGATTTTCAAAACCATGTAAGGGCTGTGGAAAAATGTCATTCTGCATAGCTGTCCACCAACTAGCAGGAAAGAGCTGAGATTTGGCAGTCAGACCAAACCGCTACTAGTACAAGGTATTGCCAGTTGGAGTTTCCACAGTGTAGAGTCTTCACAAAACAGCTGGCAGTGGTAACTGTGCATCAAAAAATGGGGAATTTCTGTCTACCCTTTCTTTGACAACTGACTGATCAAGGCAAGTCTCAGCAAAATGTAGTGAAGAGCCTCTTTCTGCTTGCCCAGCCAATCATCTTAGAAATGTATAAAACTTTTTTTCTAAGTATAAAACAGCAGGACCATCCCCAATTAGATCATCCCAGCAAAGGCTTTGTCTACCTGGGTCTTTAAAAACCTCCAATAATGGAGATTACACAACCTTGCAGGGTAACCTGTTCTAGTGCTTACTACCCTCCTCTTGTATTTCAACTTCCCTTGCTGCAACTTGGGACCACTGCTCCTTGCAGTCCAGTACCATCGTCTCCGTAATCCCTCTTCAGGTAGCTGAAGGCTGCTATTAAATCCCACCTCGGTCTTCTCTTCAGACTAAATGAGACCAGTTACCTCAGATTAAAGTGTGTTCCCCAGCCCCCTGGCTATTTTCATTGCCCTCCATTAGGCTCTCTCTAGTTTGTCCAAGTCCTTTTATGTAGTGAAGGACCCAAAACTAGATACAGTACTCCAAATGTGGCCTCACCAGTGCCGAATAGAGGGGAAGAATTACTTCCCTTGATCTGCTAGCAATGTTCCTACTAATGCAGCCTTATATGCTATTAGCCTGCTGCACAACAAGGGCACACTGTTGGCTCGTAATTAGCTTATTGTCCACTGTAACCCCCCAGGTCCTTTTCTTCAGAGTTGCTGCTGAGCCAGTCAGTCTGCGGTCTGTACCCGCACACGGGATTATTCCATCCTAAGTGTAGGACTCTACACTTGTCCTTATTGAACCTCAGGAGATTTCTTTTGGTCCAGTCTGTCACGGCCTCTCTGAATCCTAGCCCTATCTTTCAGTGGGTCTACTATGCCCCCCAGCTTGGTGTCATCTGCAAACTTGCTGAGGATGAATCTTGCCCTTGGTGAGTCCATGCTAACCTGACTGTTCCTGATCACCAGGGATACTAGTTTTCTCTGTTTAAAAATCCAAAATTCTCCAATTTAAAAACCCACAAACCCAGGTTTTTCCACTATTAAAATGAAACACCACTATATATACAGGTATCAGTTGAACACAATGTTTTATTGATACATATACAATTTTAAAGCAATATGGAAGTCTACCAGTGCCTCAATCTTTATAATAAAATAAATTCTAGATACCTGTATATCTTGGCATTTGATTTTGGTTCTTTTTATCATAGATCAGAGCTCTCCCTACCCCCTTCACTTATCAGGACACAGATCCAGTTGCGGTTGTTCCCCTGCTGCTTTATAGGACTGAGCAACCCTGAGATACCAGTGTCCCTTCCCATGCTGTTGCCCCTCACTCCCAACTCATAGCCCCCCAACCTCACTAGCCCTTCCGGTGTCCCTCATTCTTGACCCTAACCCCTTGGCCCTGACAGTGCCCCTCACTCCCAACCCAAAGTCCCCTACCCCCTCAGCCCTGCTGATACCTCTCATTCCCTACCTGATGCTTCCCATCCTCAGCCCCCAGTGTGTGAGGAAGGGAGTGAGCATGTAGGGAATGGGTGGGTGCATGGAGGAGTGGGCATAGGCAATGCATGAGGTGGGTGGGGGCATGTAGGTAACTAATTTCTTCAGCCACAGTTGAGAAGGGGGCTGCAGCCAGGCCAGATCAGCTCCGAGTAGAAGCTGCCCTTTGTGGCCCGGCAGGCAGCAGGGAGCACTGTGCTGCCATGGTCACCAAGGTGAGGGGTAGTAGTGGTGGCAGTGCAGTTGTGCACCCCTCTGCTGTTGGGCAGGTAGGGGGCATCTTGCTTTGCTGAGCATGGTGCTCCCTTCTGCTCGCTGGGCCGCAGAGGTGTCTCCTGCCCAGAACTTATCTGGCCAGGCTGCAGCCCTGCATCTTGCTTTGGGCGCAGAAATCTGGGTGGATACATGCCCCCTCCACCTCCCTCTGCATCGCCTATGTCTGAACCCAGTATCCCTGCATTTGACCAGTTGGATGCTAACCAGTTGGATGCTGACAAGTACCATGGACAGGGACTACTTCAGGCAAGTCCAGGAGATCTTGCTACAGAGTTGGAAGACCTATACAGGAAACACTTATCAAAATTAAGTGATTCTTTGTATGGATTGTTTAACATGGCCTGAACTCTATGCAGCTTTCAGTAACAAAGGTCCTTGGTTACTTGCTACTTCTGAAATTCTGTGGCCTTTTGTCTAGTTCCATTAAGGTCCATGACAGCAATCTTGGCATATAATCCACTCTTGTATTTGTACTGTGTCCTACCTTACGGTAGAGAAATTCCTCAAGGGCCTACATACTTGACTGTTTCTGTCTAGGCTTTACCACTGTCCTCTTGACATGTCTTATGGGACCTCCTTTTTGACTTACCTTCAGAAAGCCCTTGCTTTGCTTTGAAGACTGCGTTTCTGATTTGCTTTTGCTTTAAGTAGCAGTGTGTGAGAGGCCAAGGCGCTTTCGATGTTCTGTCACTCTCTGTATGTGTCACCTAGTGGTAATATGATCATGTTGAAATTTACACCTAAAGTCACCCCTCATTTGGTCTCAACAGTCCATCTGAAGCAATGGGTAAATCTGTCTTCTCCCAAAATCATTCTTTATCCTGCAAAAATGATGTACAATGGATGTTTCGAGAGCCTTACTTCCTTATTAACAGAACCAAAGTGTTCAGACCATCTCCCATCATATTTCTGGCAACAGATGTATTCTAAATGTTAGGCCATCTTAACAAATGGTGTAACATAGTAACTTTTGTTGAGCACTATGCATTTTACTTAGTGACAGGATAGTGGGAGGTGGTGAGCAAAAGCTACATAAATCCCCATGCTGCTACCACTTGTCTTGCTGTTGTGTCTGGATCTGGCCTGTAAGGAGCCCCACAGTCCAGATCTGGCTCATGAGGGCTGAGTTTGAAATCCTTGCTTTCATTTATGGCATGTTTATTTATAACGCCTTTTTTTGTTTGATCCCTGTACTGCTAAAAGATTATTATTCTATTATAACCAACCAGGGGAAAATAATTGGGAGGCTTGTTTTAAAGGGCTTTGTTTCATGCAAGTTAAAACACGAGCTGTATACCAGTTGAGGATCTGGCTCACAGTCTTCAGATATATCTGTCCCTTGGTTAATGGTTACATGTGAAAGCCTCTCAAGTCTAAAATGAGCTTTCTCTTCTTGTTTGACTGAACTGTAGGAAGTAAGCTGCTGCCCACGAAAGCTTATGCCCCTCTGATTCAGTTATTCTATAGGGTGCAAATCTTCCTTGCCTTGAGACTAACACGGCTAACCTACCTCTCTAAGCTGTAGGTAACCATCAAGACATGTTATAAAGAATGTCTAATTTTATCGTATTTTTTCTGAATTGTGAAATGGCGATGGATGAAAATTGGGGGAGGGTTTTGTTTGGCTCATTTAGAAAGTTTCTTATACTGACATGGAGCCAGTCTCCAGTTGGTTCAAGTTGATCATAAAGGCATGCTTGAACACTTAAATCAGTAAATACAGTGTAGTACAAATAGTTCAGAACTAGACTGTGCAAAAACTTGTGCAAACTGAGTGAATAACTAGAAGTCAAGTTTAAGGTCTATCTGAAATCTTTGCCTCAGGTGTATGGCATTTGCAAAACATAAACAATTTTTTTAGTCTACTGGTACTCTTAAGATCCCTTTCGTAGTGTCCTTAGTGTAATGAACTTTTACAATTCCTTGGACTCATAATCCTCATTTTTGTGCCAAAAACATTTGTTACAGCACTTTTTATATCAGTCAGTTTCATGTACAGCTTACTATTCTGTTTATATGTTTAGTCATTCCTTTAGTCAAATTGCACCTTTTCTTGAAAGTATAGGCAGGCACTTGTAGTTTGAAGGAAGAGAGAGTAGCTAGAAATCCTTATCAAGGATTATTTAGAATCATAGAAAACTAGGGTTGGAAGGGACCTTAGGAGGTCATCTAGTTCAACCACCTGCTCAAAGCAGGGCATACTTTTACATACTTCTACCTCATTCTCTTTATTTTGGCTTCCCTACCCCTGCACATTCTCTTTCCTTCAATTTATCTGAAACTATTATTCACAAGGGATTTTTGTCTGGTACTATGTTTTCAATTTTTAGAGTAGCTAATACAACTGCTTCAGTAGATACTCTCAGGTCTGCTGAAGCTGCTGTTGAATCTACTTTGGGAAGGGAGTTGCTGTCCTCTAGACAAGCTTTTCTCAACCCATGGGTTGCGACCCAGAGGTGGGTTGCTAGACTATATGAAAGGGTCACGAACAAACTTTAAAAATGGATCAACAAACTTTAAAAATGGATTCTCCTTTAAAGGAGAAAAACTTAAGAAACTCTGGGTATTCCCTTTCACGCTGGTAGAGTTCCAGGCTGCAAGGGGCTGCTTGGAGCTGCCCATGCCTCACCCGCTCATCCGCTACCCCACACACTGGGGGATGGGGCGGGGGGGCACGTTGGGAGTGAGAGCAGGGCCAGGGGACTGTTTTCTACTTGAATTATTTACTGGGTTGGGACTGCCCATCAATGTCTACAAATGGATTCTAGTACAAAAAAGGTTGGGAACCATTGTTCTAGGCCAGTGGTTCTAAACCTTTTTAGATTAAAGACACCTTGTTAAACTCAAAGTGCACTCCTCATAAAAAGCTAGATCTTAATTTTCACTTGGGTTTTTTTACTACAAAAATGGGTGGCTTTTTTGTTGCAAAGAACTCAAAGACCACAACAAGTCAAAATGTTGTAAATGCTATGGATTCCAATTTGAAATTGCTGGGTTGAATCATGTTTGTACACCTAACAGCACTAACCTCGGGTGGCACCCTTGAAAGGATCTCAAGGCATCCCAGGGTGCTGCCACACTCTGGTTGAGAATCACAGCTCTAGACGTTTCACGGACTCTACTTGAGCGAATAGAAGTTCCTCTTACCTAATGGACTGAAAGGAGATGCTTTAACCGTTTAAGGGAAGTGACTGATGATGACCACTAAGTTACCTCCTTAGGTGGTCGCTGCTGTATTAGAGAAAAAGCTTGCTTCTCACAGTGGGCTCTTTGAGCTGCTTCTGTGTTTCTTGTTAAGTTGCTCTTGTGGTGTCCCTCCTTTGACTCACTTGGAACTTCTGAAGTTTCTTTTGGATCTGCTTCTCTTTTTTGCTGGAACTGGTGCATCATTGCTATTAACTGGTTCTCTTCCTTCCTAAGTGAAGAGATGGCTGGCACCCAGAATCTGCTACTTCATGTGTTGACAGTTCCAGTACTGGAGTTATGCAGAAGCCTGCTGAGTCTAAATTGTTATAGCTACACTGTGGGACATAGCAATGATGGAAAAAGACCACCTTTTGGGTCCTGGGCATCTTTTTCTTCCTACTGCTTATTGTCAAGAACTATAAGCACAGTTGCAGGAAAGCACAGCTGAACAGAAAAAAGAATCTTTCCAATGTTTGATCTCTCATACTGGAGAGAATCTCTATATAGATAAACACCTTATGTCTGAAAATACGATTTATTTCTTTTGGAATTGATTTTTATTTCAGTCTTTTTCTTGAAAGAGTGCTTTTATTTCTTGAGAACACCTGCTGTTTTGAAAAGTTCGGGGATTTTTTTTTTTTAAATTCCCTGCTAAGAACCAGCACAGGACCTAGAAATACTGTAATCATTGCATCTAATTTCAAAGATTTTTGTCACAGCAATAGTGTAAGTAACTGAAAATACCTCTACCATTAATAGTAATGGAATAGGAAGTTGCAGTCTTGAAAGTTTGTGGAACAGATAAAAAATAAAATAAAAAGGCTTTTGAAAATACAACAGTTGCTGAAAGGTCCTAGAGAGAATACATGCAGCATATGAGACAGACTAAAAAAGGACAGAGTACTACATTTAAATAGGATCAAATACGGTAGAGAGTCTGTTATCAGAACATTGCTGATCCTAGCAGTTCCGTTTCCATAACCTCTGCATGGTAGGTTGTACAAGTGAGGGCAATAATAACTAAAAGAAAGGGAACTCTCAGTGATTTGAAGAAAAATTGAAACTTGATCAACAAACTGAAAAACTTCACATACATTATATAAACCAAAGTGTTTGATTTACTAAGCAACTCTTTGTCACAACTGATGTGGATAATTGAAACTCTTGTGTATAAAAGTAAGGGTTCATTTACATACTACTCATTTCTTCAGCCTGTAAGCCACCGGTGGGCAAAACACAGCCTGTGGGCCAGATCTGGCCCGATAGGCAACTTCATCCAGCCTGCAGGTGGGTGCTTGCCAATTCACTATATCTGGCCCTTGCATGGGATCAAGCCCCACTCACTCCCACAGGGGCAACGTGCGCTGTGCTTCCACCTGTGCCTGCAGCATAGCCCTGACCCCAGCCCTGCAGGTAGGAGAGCAACAGCCTATGGGGACAAGGAGCAGTGGTGGGCAGGAAGGTAGGGAAACAGTAGGGGAAGGGCAGTGGAAGGGCAGCAGGGGCAGGGCGGAGGAAGTGGTGGTGGCAGAGAGGCATGGGCGGTGGTGGCGGGCAGGTGGGGGAAGTAGCAGTGAGTGAGTGGGCGGGAGGGATGTGGCAGCAGCAGGTGGGAGCACGACCTGTGTGGCCAGCAGGTGCCCAAGGTGGGTTGGCAGGAGTGCAGAGCTTGGGCCAGTGGGGGCGTGGGATCCAGCTGGCTCCATTGTGTGGGACTTCATGGGGCTCGTGCAGTTCCCAGGCGCTCTGCTCTAGCTGTGTGCCTCTGTGGGGAGCCCTGTATGATAGCGCAGGTGGCTCTGCCCTGCTCACTGCTATGTGTAAGTCATGGGGAATGGTGGGGTGCTCCACAGTATGGAGCTGGGCCGGCTCTGCCCCTCTCCCTGCCACCCTGGTCGAGCCCCATGATCTATACTGCCAACTTCAATATACGGGACTCTCCCTGGCGGCGCAGGGCTCGGGCATATGAGCCCCATGCAGTAGACCTGGCGGCCTCTCCATGTGCAGCCCTGCGGCTCGCAGGACCGTGCACCAACCAGGGGGCTCCGCCTGCTGCAGGCCGAGTGCCTCGGGTCACTGCCTGCTAGTGCCGCTGGTGGTAGGGGCTTTGCACAATGGTGGGGTGTGTGTGTAAGGGGCCTGTGTTTTATAGGGCCCCCCCCACACTACCATACACGCACACCCTCCAGCCACCCGCCTCCCCCCATGCCCCACAGACTACATTCCCATGTGTTCCCCCCCACACACACATCCTTCCCCACATACACATATACCCACATATACTCACAAGCCCCATGCACATACCTCCACACATCCCACATACCCATTTACACATGCCCACAGCACCCCACAATATACAAGAGTAAGACTTCATTCCTAGCTATTATGCAATCACCTCTATGTACGTGGCACAAATGCACACAAATTGGGACAAATATATATATATATTTTTTTTTAAATAAAATTAAAATATGTTACTGTAGGTGTTTGATTTGTAGTATATAATTTGTTTTTTTTTTCCAGTTCCAAGATGGCAAACCCCCTTGGTAAAGGAGTACTTCTGGGATAAGGGGAGGGTCTTCAGGTGGCAAAAGCCGGAGGTTAGGGGGTGGAACATCTGGCCCCAAGAAGGCGATTGGAGCCGGGGCACCTGTCAAGGAGCAGTGCTACCCTTGCAGCCCTTGACAGTTCACCAAAACTTGTTAAATGTCCCTGCAGCTGAAATAATTGCCCACCTCTGCTGTAAGCGTTTTTCCTGACAGGACTGTTGAATTGGCTCTAGTGGGTAAAAATAAGCAATGGTGAAGACTTGTATCATGGGACAAGCCCTGTACTGCTCATGCCCTGAAGCAGGGCTGTGCTGAGGTACACTCACTGTTACTAAGAGTCGAGTAGAGCACTATACCTGTAAAGAAGGCTGTAGGACAGGTGACATGTATGGGGGACACGTGCCCTCCCTGAGATGGGCCCTCACCAGCTGGGGAGTGGGGGCTGACGGCCGGTGCTGCCCAGAGAATGTGGGAGTGCCAAGAGAAGATCCCCCCTGGTCGGCCATCTGCCTCTGGTGCTGCCCCAGGATCAGGAGGCATGAATAGCCTATGGGCTATAGGATGTGGAAGTTGCAGGATAAGAGCAGAAGTGATGCTAGGATCAAGGTGTGTGCAAATTAAGTGTCCCTACTACCTTTTTAGCAGTGGGTGCTGTTCCAAGTGTTTGGGTGGAGCACAGCCACAGAGGAGCTATGTTGTAGCCAGGGGGAGTAGAATTCCATCCAACTTCTGCTTCAGCACAGTGTGCCACAGAGTCAGAGTAGTTGTGAGCTGACATGCTAGTTAATTCATAAAATAAATTGTCTCGGGAAGCATTAAGACCACTTAACCTCATGTGTTGGAACAGGTTCTGACCTGGAAGGGATTGTGGCACTCTGAAATTGTTTCATCTGAATAGTTGACCAGAGGCAGTCTCCTTTTCCTCTGCTCGCCTCCATACAGTCCATATCAACTGGCATGTTGTTTACATACAGCATTCATTTGCCCTCCTCAAATTCCTCTTCCTCTGTCAAGACCACTGCTGCAGTCTCCTGGCTAGTGTTTCTACCTGTCAGTCTGCCCCATTCCTCTCTTTCACTTGTAATTTTTTTTCCCCATCCACAACCTGTTCAGCTTTGTTTCTGTCTCTGTTCTCATAATCACTGTGTTCTGCCTGCTGCCACAGCCACTCTCCTTCCCCTCTTAGCAATGCTTCTGCTGCCCAACTCCATTCCCAGATGTTAAAAAAGATTGAATGAAGAGATTAACGTAAATAGGTTTAATATATCTTTGGAGGGAAATTTATTTTGTTATTTCTTTTGCTAAATCAGTGAAAGGAGACGAGTGTTAGATTTGATCATCTTGTGCATGAGAAGACCAGCAAAACCAATGTAGACCGCATTTTCTTTGGAATTTGGGATTCTAGAATTCTTTGTAGATTTTTCAATCTAAAAAGTTTAATAAAGTGTATTGGGCTTGATTCTGTAATATCTTTCAACTGGTGGATAGTTTTTTATGTCAATAAAATTGAGTGTAAAACACCAGTAAAATAGAATAAATGTCTGTGGAATATGACCAGATATAAATGACTCTGCAATGCGCAACGCAATGAAGAATCAGGGCCAGTTGTGCTTTGGGAAGTAAGATTTAATCAGTGTGTGTTGATTTTCCTAAATAAATGTATAACATGGCTTACTGGAGTGTGAGAGCATGCATTTCCAAAGAGTAGTAGGCAGGTGAACAGGAAAAATGAGAGAGAGGCAGGTAGGAGCAAGTAAGGCTGTCCAGCCAATTTAACTTTTCCAGTTTGTATTTTTTGTTGTTATTCCTTCATTTTTTCTCTTACACATGCTCCTTAATTACTGAGCAACAAAGAACCATTTATTATTACAAACAAGTTTAAGACAATGAACTTTTAAATCATTACATTGTATACCAGGTTAGATCAAAGCTGGAAAAAAATGCCCTGATTTAAAAAAAAAAAAAAA
>NW_017729030.1:46781931-46784704 GCF_001723915.1 Gavialis gangeticus | reverse complement strand
AAAAAAAAAAAAAAAAATACTTAACCGAGATTTATAACTACTATTTTTTCTTTACCCTTTTCTTTTTGTTCTTTTTCTGGTGAGACACTTCGATTGAAATCAGACTCTACTTTTGTTCTGTTGAAACTAATAAGAAATTAATTGGTTGGCAGACATAAATTTTGCTGGAAGACATTTAATTGTGATGAGAAGCTATGTAAATCTAATTCAGTGATTGGTCTATATATGAGGGAAAAATCAGGAAACCACTTAGAATATTAGTGTCTTTTGTAGTGGACTTTTATTGGTTACTCAGCAGTTCCTAAGGAAGTATAAGACTTTGCAAAATTGATTTGAAGTATAGCATATGAATAGGTGGTTATTGGAGCTGACCATGCAGCCCATTGAGACTGTCAATAGTAAAAAAAATTATAGCCGAGTTGGGTAGTGCCACCTGACACTTTCAATTATAAGGCATTTTATTTAGTTGTTTATAACTTTTGCCAAACTTTGATGGTTCTGACTGAAATTTTCACTGCTTGGTGTCTTCCTGGGGATGAATTTTGTTTTTGGAAAGTATCAGCCAAAGCAGTTCTTCTGTTTGCAAAAGCAAGGCTAATGAAAAACGTGTTTTGCTTGTGTTAAAATAATCTGGCAACCTTTCTTTTGATGATCCCCATGCTTTGAAGCATGGGGTGTGAAACTTGGCAGGGGGGATGATAGTTTTTTTTCATCAGGATATGCTTTTTTTTATCACCCCATCCATCCAAATTTATAAGCTATGCTATAAGCCTATGAAAAAGCACTATTTGCACAGACTTATTAGAGGTGTCTGGGATATCAGCAGTTGCATTCTCTGAGGAGTCTGTCCAAACAGAGAATGGTCAAACCTGGAGCTGAGCAGGACTGTCTACATGATTGCAGCTCTGGGCTTCTGATGGCCATGCCAGGGCTGGGCTTGGACAACTGAACCGAGACCCGAAAGCGTGTTGCTTCTGAGCCCTCAAGATTTCAGTCCAGCTGTGGGTACCAGTGCTCATAATGTATATTGCAATGTATATACATATAAATACACTGCAAACCAGAAAACTACATTAAAAGAATCCAGGTTACAAAATCAAACACTAAAAAGTTAGGAAATGTACTATCTTAGTGCATATTCTTTATGCATGTTTATCATAATAGCCTTTAATTATGTAATTCCATGCTATTTCTTCCACAGGACCCTGCCCTATTTAGGGCACAGGATAGGCCTGCTCTAGGAATGGATCAAGGTTGTTTAGTGAAAGAGATTCCATCTATTGCAGGGGCTGGAAGCTATGGATTGAACGAGGCAGGAGAGGCAATCAATGCGAAAAGGGATGGTTTTCTAGCTAGGACAATTGGATGCTGCTCTGCAGAAACAGACTCTGTTCTTCCGTTCATCATAGAATTCTTATGTGATGCTGTGAAAATCACTTAAATTAAGATTTTCAGAAGTGGCCACTAACTGTTTGTTTCCTGGTACGTAACTTGAGACTAGGAGATATGATTAGTACAATGGTTCTCAACCTTTTTTGGACTCAGGGTACCCCTCCATAACTTTTGTGAATTGAGCAGAACCCAATTTTAAAACTAATTTATAGATTATAGCGTTTCCTCCTTGTAGTGAGGCTGGGCAGTGCAGGTGGGGTATCATTTAGGCAGGGACAACTCTGAACCTTCACTTAACTGCTTATTCTCCTACCTCACTTATATCCTCACACCTCAAGGCCCCAGCATCCTGGCTGCAAATTACTGGACTAGTAGAATAGCTAAGCATACACAGCTGCTACAGAAGTCGATAGGAGTTGGTCTTTGAACTTATGGGCTGTGTCCAGACAAGCAGGAGCATGCGCTTGCAGCAGTATAAATTTGTGCTGCTACTTTGTGCCTCAGCACGCACCCCTGAACATGCTCTTTGTTGCAGGACAAATTGTCCTGCGCTAGGCAAACTGCCCTTGCCCAGTTCTTCCTGGCACGTTGGAGCAGGCAGGGCATACATGGAGCATCCTGCAGGACCAAGGCTCCCTTTGATCCACCACACATGCTACTGTAGCGTGCTCTGCGTCACTTTTTCCTGGTGTGCTTTTTGCTACTGAAAATCCTGGGGCCAATTTTGCCCCCATACTGCAAATTTGCAGCACAGGGCATGTTTTAACATTCCACGTGTGTAGTTTGCAGCACCACAAACCTCATGCCCCTGCTTATCTGGACATGGCTGTGGAGTGCTATTTAATGCTAAGGACGCTTTTTAAGTTGGGTCCCAAGCATTTCAAATTGAGCATCTAAAATTAGAGGAGGCTCTTCACCTTAATGACTCTGTCCCAGTTCCCCATTTTACAGCCGAGTAATCTGATATCCCTTTCATCTCACTGCAAGATTGGAAAAATAAATCCACCCTTGAAGAAATGAATAGTTCTGCTTTCTGAGTAGGTTTTGAGTGGTGTGCAGTAAGGCATGCAACTGGGTTTTTAACATCATAATCCTATGCACAAGGGGACTGAATTAAGGTTGCTCAGGCAACCTTAACTCTATATGTGACAGGATCTTTTCTTGGTCGGTCTTACCACAGCTCACGAGGAGTCGGGAAGACAGTGAACAGGCTTGGTGTTCTTTATTGATAACTGTTAACGTAGCCGCGCAGCAGCTTAAACTCACTCACCACGCCTTACGCGGCCTAATGGTGCGTGAGACCGATGGATCTGGCTGGTGAGTTGTCTCAGGGGTTTCAGGTCGCCGGGATCAGGTGGGTCTCTGCGTCCTCCTCCGGTTA
>NW_017729030.1:46768372-46776931 GCF_001723915.1 Gavialis gangeticus | reverse complement strand
AGAAGGGACCCTGACGATCAGGCGGGGGCTCCTTTTATAGCTTGGGTGACATGCAGTGATGTGATTGTGTGAGGCACCTTTCGATAGGCCCATGGCACTGACTGACTGATGCTGGATCCCGCCTTGTAGAAAGTTCTAGCTGCTGTCTGTCTTTTACACTCATGGCAGAAAGGCAACTATAGTCTGCCTAGCAACCGTTACATAACTTTGTATAACTTTTCTGATTGGTGAACATGGCCACTTAACAAACATAATGATCACAACACTATAGTATATCTGAACTTTTGAGTGCTTCACTTTGCAACCTCTATTCATGTTTTGTTTAACACAGTGGTTTTGTGTGCACATACATAAAACAGCACATGCTCATCTCCCTCCTGTTGTTCACGGGCACTAAATGAGCAAAAACTGACAGTCCAGGATACAGGCAGTGGTAAATTTTTGCTTCTCCTTTGTGTGCTTGCATCGGCATGAAATGGATTTTAAAATCTTTGTTTTCATAGTTCCAACACCTTCATTTGCACTTCGCACTCTAGCTCCTGATAGTCTCAGTGAGACTCACTATGTAAACACAAGCTGGGTCAGAGATGATCTCTTGGATTAATTCCTGCAACAGCTTCAGGACTAGAATGGCAGTTTCTGCAAGACTCTACACGGATAGAATCTCAGTGGGTTCCACAACAAACCCTTTGTAATAAAAGACCTTGAGAAGCTGTTTATTTTCCAGCAGGTGTTCAAGCGTGCCTGAATGGCATTCGTCCTAGTCAGGACACGTCTAAATGAAATGTGCAACAGTGAGCTAACCACGCTGGCTTGTTTTTAATACCGTATCATTTGATTGGTATATGTAAAGTAGCCAAAGTTCCATATGCAGAGAGATGTGTTTGCTTTATATAGGGTCATTAGAAAGGGCAGGAGGTATGCCTTTCTCATGATCAAGTGGAAAGAGGTTTCTGGAGGTATCCATCTCACCGAGTTCCTGCTGAAATTATTATTTTAATGCTGCTAGAATGTTGTATTTTGTGTATCAGTAATGATTTGGTAGGGTGCCTATAGCCTTTTGATAAGAGTGGCCTTGGTTTTTAGATTTAACCATTTAATTATTCATTAAAAACTTAGTTGGTTCCCTTGTTTCTGAACATTATTCAGATATTCTGGTGAGTTGCCTAACAGCAGTCATTTCAGAGGTATTGTTGGACTCATATGCATGTCTGAAAACTCAAAATGGAGGCATAGAAGAGCTTTCTATGTATATTTAGGATAACTTTATGTATGCAGCATTTTCAAAAGAACACTGATGGTTTTGAGTAGCTAAGCACGCAAATTGCCTGTGAAGGGAAATGTCATGGTTCTGTGCAGACATTCATTTGCTTAGCAGGGTGAATGCTCTTTGCCTCTGAAACACTGATTTGCCTGTGGCTCCCAATTTTGTCCATGGCTTCTACTGAACTGTACATTTTCTATTGTTCTTTGATCTGTGCATTGTTGAGGTTTGATGGCTATTTTAAGTATAGGTTATTCCTGAGCTTTCATATGGCACCTTTCCTGATTTCTGTATAGTGTCATGTCACTGATATAGCTTAACTGTTAATCAAGTGGGACTGTTTGCTCACTTTGATATTCTTTCCTTCTGTATTAGAGCAAACAGGAAAAAAATGACTATGCTGCACATTACTCACCGTACATTGATCAAGTGGAAGCTCCGCAGACATTATTAAAATTTAGGCATACACCCCCTGTTAAAGCACCACATACCCCAGTTTGAAAACCACTGCACTAAATGGAGTAATCTCATTGCCGCGCATTGCCATTGAGGTCAACGCCTGTTGGTGTCAAGTGTAGGAGTATGAGTAGCATTTTGCAGGTAAAGGGGTACACGGCCAAAAAAGCTTAAACTACTGATTTTGTGTATGCAGTCAAGTTAAAATGGAAGCCAGGACCTGATGAGTTGCCTGTGTTGGAATGCAGAGAAATGAGTCATGGAACCTGGCAGACTCCATGTCACACGCTGTCATGAAATCTCACAATTATCTTCTCCATCACTTCAATATTTTTTCTTCTTCCACCCCCTCAAAAAATTGAGCAGTATTGAACACCCTCATTTTTCATGAATATATGTATAAATCAAGTAAAAACATTTTACTTTGAGTTCTGATTGGAAGGATGAGGGTCCAGAAATGTACAACAGTTGGTTTCATGATATACTGTTCTGTAAGGTGAACCTTCTGTATTGTGTTCCATCTTTATGATAGATGTATAAAACGTGGTTATTAAAATGATACTGCTCCACTTTTTTGTTAACTTTCTACTCAAGTTCCTTTTGATAATTTCAGACTTATTTTTAAGGCTAGTGAAACATCAAGTAAATGACAACTTCTAGCTGGCCTAAGCTGGCTCACACTCTAGTCAAGCAACTAGAGCTCCACCCACTCACACCATCAGAAATTTAGCCTTATGCATTGAACAGCATTACTTCAAGTGCTTTTAAAAATGTAACAAAGTTTGACACCCAGGACTGCTCTGTGAAGCAATTTTTATATAAATATATAGCGATTTGTATTTTATTGCAGTAAAATGGTTTGTAAACATCTCCTTTTTGTCTTGTTCTCTTTTCCAGCAGCTTGAATTAGTGGAACCAAGTGGCTGGATTCATGTTCCTTTAACTGATTCTCATAAGAAGCCTATTCGCACCTTTATGATTCAGATTGCTGTTTTAGCCAATCACCAAAATGGAAGAGACACTCACATGAGACAAATTAAAGTGTATACCCCAGTGGAAGAGAGCTCCATTGGAAAATTTCCCAGATGTACAACAATTGATTTCATGATGTATCGTTCCATAAGGTGAATCTTCTTATAAAGGAATAATAAAAGGGAATTTTTGTTATCGGTATTGTTTCAACTTTTTTCATTACAAGTCTCACATTTTTTATTTTTGTGTAATTATATCTGTACAGTTCTATTTTTTTGTATAGTTTTTAAATAAAGACTTTAAGAATCTGCTTGATATTTGCATTTTCTATCCATTATACTTACAAAATGTTCATGCTTTTAATGATCAAAAAGCATATTAAGATATTTCTCATTTGTGTCCATATGAAATGGGTAACTGGTGCCTGTAACATGGAAAAAGTACTTTCCTGATGATTTTCTTTTCACTAGGATACTTTACTTTGGTATTATGAGTTTGTTTGGGATCTTAAGAAACATTCTTTAGGCACAGTTCTTTAATAGATTACTATGATTCTATTACTTCTATCGCTGTGTGTAGAAAATTTCTTTTTAAAGGTATTGTATCGAGCATATATTTTCACTGTTGAATGGAGAATGTCTCATTTCTGATGAGAAGTGTATTGTTTTAAGTCTTTAATTTTTTTCCTTCTGCTAAGTCGCTGTGGTTTTCTCTCTTTTACATAAAACATTAAGTTAAATAGTTTAGTGAAAGAAGGTAAGCTTTTTCTAACCCTGTATTCTGTATGACTGGTGCTGATAGACTATAACCATTACATCATTCTAATGTAACAATAGAAATGCATGGAATGTGCAGACGCCATTCCTCTGCATCACTTCTAAGCACCCTTTGAGATTCCATTGATCACAAAAAATATTAAGAATTCAAGTAATCTGTATAATGCAGAGCAATGTCACACTTAAGTCATGGAGTTTCTTAAGAGAATAAAAAAGTTGAAACATTTTGACATAATACCACAGGGCAAACCCCAAATCTACGTGTGATCTATTTATTAATAAAAAGGAATACATAGCTTGAATGTGGCTTATAGTTTTGTACAGTAGGTAAATCCCCCATAAAAAGTGGAATCAGAAAAGTAATTTTTTTTCTTTGTAAAATCTGAACTGCAAGGATGGAATTTTAAAAAGTGTTCACAATTGGCCCTCTTTCTTCTGATGGGAAGGTACTATTAACTTCTACCTCATCAGGAGAAAATTTAGGCCATAAGTTTTGCAAATCATCCATCAAAAACTGAAGAAAATTAAACTGTGAATTAGATGACTACCATATAAAAAAGCCAGGGTGGAAACTAAAGAAAGGACTAGACTAGAGCAGAGGGAAGAAGGCGTAGGAGTAGAGGGAACAGGAAGGTAAAGCAAGCAAGAACTTAGATCAATTGTTTGTTATATTTTAAATACTGTCTCCATACACGTGTACAGACAAACACATACAAGTGGGCAATTTTATCCTTTGTGCCTTCTAAACAGTAGGTTTTTGGTAGAGAAATTTCCCGCCCCCCCCATTTTGGCCTTAATACAGAGGCCCACAGTGACTTCAGTGGGTCTTATTTTTCTCTATGATGATATTTTAGCCTTATCTATTGAGATTGCTTAACTATACTTCTGGTCCATTAGTTCTTGCTTTTTTTCACTTTCACTGTCTCATGAAAATTACATTTTCCTGTCTGAAATGTTTAACTACCTAGACCATGGGTCTTAATCTTTTTAGACTCAAACATGCTTTGGTTTTTATTTGCTCTTTGACTATGGGAAAAATACTAAAGTAATTCTTCTGCTGTAAAGAATTCAGAAAGACCACAACAGTTTTTTGGGAGTTTGTGATATGGGATCGGTGAGCTGTAAAGCTATCTGTAAAACAGCTCAATCCCAGAGGATTTCATTTCTGAAAAACAAAAAGAAAATGTTAACTGAACAAAGTAGGCAACCATTGATCCTCTGGGTCATGGTGTATGCGTAAGAGATTTAGTCAGGTGCTTGATGAATCAAAATGTACAGAGTCCTGTGATCGTCACAGAAGCCTTCACTGTGTTTGCCTAAGTAAGAGGATGGAGGAGTGAAGGCTGCCCAAGACCTACCCCCTGCTTTCTGTGAGCAACAGCTAAGAACAGTACATGCAGTAAATCTCTATATGTACTGTATTAGAATTAATGGAAGCATACTGATTTGCTGCAGACTGGCTTCTGAGGAAAGTGGCTACCCAATAGAGGCATCTGTTATGGACTGTCTTTAGTGATGCTAGGCATCAGACTGGTTGCCAACATATGAATAGCCTTTCTCTGCATTACCAACCTCCAAAAGATGTAAACATTCTTGAGTTTAGAACAAATGTATTGTTAAAAGCACTCTATGAATTCAGTAATATTTTAAACGTTTACATGTTGGCTACTTATGAATTTTGAATACATAAAGGTAGGCCAAATATAAAATAACTGGGAGAGCTTAAAGTTTTAATCTAGGCAATAGGAATAGGATTAACATCTCAGTTAACAACAAGCAGCTTCCTTTGCAACATTCTGTAGTGGATTGTGTTCGGATGAGGGTGATGCTTTACTGCGTACCCCAGTACTATTCATTTTATTCTCCCCATCTTAATTCCTGTTCAAGAGACAATACTGGGGAACTGGCACTAACTCAGCAGATATGAGCTATCACTATAGATTGTGGAAACTGTGATATAGAGCTACATCAGCAAATAGGGAAAGTTAATTTTTTTTTCTTGGAGTTCGAGATTTAGATGCATGTCACAGAATTGAAAACTAGGGCATTCTCTGCCTGCTTAAAATATGGTTCCCTCTTTTTTTAATTCTATGGACAAACTTACCAGTAATCTACCAGCTGCCCAATAAGTCTTTTCTCTTCCCATGTGTTGTTTTTTTACTTTAAAATGGACAAATATCACAGATGCTCACACGTTTGCTTATTGTACTTGCTAAGAACTATAATAGCCTTGTACGTTGTAGTAAGACTACGTCAGCGCTTGGCTAACTTATCTGAAAAACCGCCAAAACAAACAGCATGTGCAAAGCCTCAGGTGACAAACTATGATGACTGTTTGTCTTAAATAACTTTGGTACATGGGAGTGGGAAAAAGGGTTATGAAAAAGTAAACAGAAAAACACCCACCACTAGAAAAGGTTGTTATACAAAGAACGCATAGTGCATTTGTTAAACTAAAATACATCATTGTATTAGCTTATATAGAGCCAATTTACTGATTTAAAGAGATTCAAGGTTTCATATTCATTGTATTAGCTCTGATGTCGCATCTTTATAACTACTTACTGTTGCACTAAAGATTGTATACAAAGTTTGATTGGGAGTTAAAACTCTACCTTAAGTCACTTTGACCATTTAACACTTTTTTTTCTAAAAGTTCCTTTAAGTAATGTCTTATGTGAATATTCCAGTGTGATATCAAACCTGTCACTCACTCACGTATTTAGTTATTTTAATTAGTAAGCAGACATCTTGTTTTAACATTCACATTTCTTTCTACATAATGAATCATTTAATAGTCTGACTGGCTCTCTCAGCTGTCATTGTGAAGTCTTTGCACAAATGCATTGTACCTCCATGTTTTTAAGTTTCTTACACTCAGCTACAATCACACGGCCTTCCCTACAGGCCCATAAATAACTCCCCAAACTGTTTTTACAGGCCTTTGCTATAAAGCCAGATATCCTCTTTGCACTGGCACTCTTCTCCATCTGGAGACCAAGATTATAACAGATGATTTCCTGTTATTACTGTAGCAGTATCAAAATCTGATTACTTACTAAGTAGTAGGTTGTCCAAGAAACTGAAGTGAGAAGTTCAGCCAGCTGTTTGTTTTTCAAGTGTTATAAAACTTTTAGGAATTGCACGTTAAGTAGATGCCCAGAATAATACTACTGGGGAGAGGAGGTGGAGCCAGGAGGCCACCTGTGTTGCATGACGATCTGTTGCAGCCTGGTCTGAGCATCTGATGATTTATTGTCCCTTGTGATGAATTTATTAGTAGAAAGTGGATGGAACTGTACTAAATGCTTGTAAAAAATGAGCGTGCTTTAACTTCTTTTTTTTTTTCTTGGTTAGTTGAAGGGGTATTGTAGAAAAACAGTGAATTCAGGAAGGATAAACCTTCATCTAGAACAGGGGTCAGCAACCTTCAGCATGCATACCACGTGAGGCTATTTTTCTTAGCACACCTTAGCCAGCCCTGCTCTGGGCAGCTGCTGCCAGCCACAAAGCCCAGGTGGTGCCCTGGCCCCTTCCCTGCTGTTCACCCTGAGGTGAGCATGCAACCACAGCCACCACTGCCACAGAGCCTAACCGGGGCTCTGGACCCTGGTGCAGCTGTTTGCAGCCTCCCAGCTGCCTGCCACAGCCAGCCTGGGCTCTGAGCAGCTACGGCAGGCAGCAGGTAGGTTACAGATAACTGTACTGGGGTCCAGAACCCTGGCACTGGTTCTATGGCAGTGGCAGATGCATGTTCACCTCTGGGCAAACAGCAGGGAAGGGGCCAGGACAGCGCAACTCCAGCCCCTCCCCTGCCATCCACGCAGAGGTGCGTGCATTGCCTGCAGTGAGGATCAGGTTCCTCGTAGCTCCCCTGGCACCTGCCTCTGGCATGCCAAGTCGAGGTGTGGGTAAAGGTTGGGGTGTTTTGGCACTCTGGCCAAGAACATTTCTGACCCCCGATCTAGAACAGTGTTTTTCTTTTTAGAACACTTTCTAGTATTTGTCAGTTAGCCCATTGAAGTCAATTGGGAAATTCTTATCTATTTCACTGAGTTCTGGATCAAGCCTCTCAAAGGATTAGAGGGAAGGTAAGTTTTGGTTTTTCTCAATAATTTTCTTGCCATAAACTTTAGCTATGTTCAGTTTTGGTTGCATTTCTGACTGGGAAGTGTCATTTTAGATGTATTGAGTTAAGCTAACAATTCTGCTGTTAATATTGTCAATACAAATTATTTGTTGTACCAGATCTAGGGAAGTAATCCCATTAAAAATATCTTGTACTAATGCATTTTCTTCATATAATATAATAGAGTGATTGCAGTTCACATGGTGGCTGAAAACCTGGGAATTTTCTAACCGGCAAGGTCTGAAAGCAAACCTGAATTTAACTTACAGTATTCTAAGGAAATTCCTAGGACAGCTACAAAATGATACCATTATCCAAAAACTGACAGAATAAACCTTGAATTTTACTTTTATTTTTTTTATTAATAACAAGTAACATTTGAAACAAGCCACAGAAATAATGGAAGTTCACAGAACAAAATAAAAAGGCACAAAATCCTTAATAAAAGGAGCGCACAGTATGTTATCACATAACTAACAAAACATTTAGCAGTCATCAGCTTGACCATTGTATTTGTATCCCTTACCAAATTTCCACACCTTTTAAATTGTCTTTTGTCATATCATATTGTATGTGGTTGAGCAGGGGTGGCCAGCATGTGGCACACATGCTACAAGTGGCACAGGCAGCTTCTGTGTACAGTATGCAGAAGATTGGGGAGGGAGCAGGGAACACAGCAATAGGTAGAGCAGGGAGCAGAAAGCAGAGCAACAGACTGGGCAGAGGGCACAGGGCAGGGAGCAGGAAGCACAGCAACATATTGTGCCAGGGGCAGGTTTACCAATCAGCAAACTTACTGATTCTTAGTTTAAAAAAAATAAAGGTTAAAAATGGCTGTCAGTAAAATCTGTAAAAAAAAAAAAAAAAAAACCCAAAAAACAACCAAACATAAAAAAACATTAGCTGTTAGTAAAAACACTAAGCAGCTGCAGCCTGCTTGAAGCTGCATCAGACAACATAGC
>NW_017729030.1:46752068-46763372 GCF_001723915.1 Gavialis gangeticus | reverse complement strand
TCCCTATTTGAAAACTGAAAAATCCCTGATAAAAAAAATCCCAAAAAACAACCAAACATAAAAAAACATTAGCTGTTAGTAAAAACACTAAGCAGCTGCAGCCTGCTTGAAGCTGCATCAGACAACATAGCATCATTACCCGGTGTCCAAGCAGGAACACAACACCCTGCATGAAGCATTTTCTCAGCTATCTGCTTCTATGTCCCAGGGCTTTCTACAATACTGCTGGGTCACAGGTATCTCTGGGGTTCTGTGCCAGGACAGGGGAGAGGAGCTGATAGGGGTAAGGCTGGATGAGAGGCTGGGAGGCATTAGGCTGCAGGGTGCAGCTGGGGGCATTGGGATGTGGGGGTGAGTGGGGGCCCCTGGCAGGGGGAGTGGGGAAGGGTGACAGTGTTAAACTATCACTTCAGTCAAGAAAAACAGCTAATCCTAGAATTTTTTACTATAAACTTTTTACTGACAAACATTCAATATTGTTTTTACTGCAGTTGATCTTAAACTCCTAAATTTGAACCCAGTCCATTTTTAACTAGCTCCTGACAGAAGAGTTGCATTTGCATGATGTAAAACATATATCAGTAAAAAAAGTTTTGATGTCAGTAAAAAGTCTTCACATTTTTCAGTAAAAGAAAAAAATATTGGGCTGTCAACTCTGGGGGAGGAGCAACAGATTGGATATGGGAAGGGGATCAAAGTGGCACTTGGGGAGAAGTGCAGAGCTTAGCTTGTGACACACCTGTCACACTGTTTCCAGGACAACTCATACAGTTGCTATACTTTTGCTTTCCTTATGCCTTTCAAAAGGTGTTTTGTTTGGTGAGCAAGAAAATATAGTACAAGGAAAAACTGGAAGGAGAGGATTAAGCTTTAACTGTCCTAAGGAACAGAGGCTCAGCACAGATCCTAGCCACCATTACAACTCAAGCAGTAAAGCGAATCCTTAATTCAAACCCTGTGCTGTGAAACATCCCCATAAGTGAATGTTACCAAATGGGTGACAGGACAGAATATTCATCCCTCAAACAAGTGTACAAATTTTTCTTTTAATTGAAAAGTGACCTCATTCATTCTGCAGGTATCCAGGTAGAGAGACAAGGGCTTGGAGACTACCCTTTGAGACTGATGGGGGTATTTATACTCTTAAAATGAAGCAGGATCACAGCCTAAAGAAAAAGCATGACTAATAGGCAAGGGAAAAGAATGGCATTATCACTATTTTAGAAATGGGAAGCTGTAGAATATGATTAAGTGACCTGCTTGTACTTCCATAGGAAGGTCATGCCAGAGCTGGGAAGTGAACCTACATCTCTTCAATGCTTGTTCTTTCTTTCCTTGAGAAATAAGGTTTCTATTAACATTATCCTCAGGGAAAGTTTTGCAATGAGCCAGTTTCTACCTACATTTCGGCTTCATACCTAAAATGCTTTTTCCTGTAATGTCTGACTTACTGAATTTTGATTGACACAATAAATAGCTTTTTCTAACTAGTACTCCCTGTCATATTGGAATAAAAATGAGATAGAGTAACTTCTGCTTGACATATTCTGTATTTGCACCGAGGTAACCCAGAACAATTGCAGCTTTATGGCTGAGACCTTTGAAGAATAGCCAGTAACATGGTAGATTGGCCCTCACCTGAGATGTAATACAAGTTCATACTCAAAATATGATAGAACAGGGATGAGCTGAACTCAGGTCCCTCACATCCTGGACAATGAATTAGCCACTAGACTTATGCCTGTTTTGGTATGTACACTCTCCAATTTCTCATGGACATGCAGGCCAAGTGCAGGTACCTAACTTAGGAAAGAATTCTGAGCTGAGCATCCTGGGAAGAGGAAGGCACTTCCCTCGTAAAAGGTTAGGTGCCTGCCTCTGGCCAGGTCAGCTGCTTCCAAGTCCAGCTCCTGCTCCCTTCTGCATTTCACTCCTGGCTCTTCCTACTCAGCTAGTTTTTGAAGATGCCTTCTTTGGGTACCTTATACTTCTGATTCATTGTAGAGAGAGGGTGCATGTGTAACTTGGGGCATGGATTTTAGGTGACAGGATGCACTGGAGTTCAGGATTACTGTGGCTAAGTACCTTTTGATGTTTGTAGTCTTACATCGATAACATTTGTGTTACAAGGAGTTGTTGATATGCCTCCCAAAGCTGTATTAGAAGTGCACATCCTTTGTGTGGATATGAGTCCTCATCAAGCTGTAACAGAGTTGAGCATTTGTATCTTGCAATAGACGTGAAAAATGTAGATGAATTCTTTTAATATGCTAAGCTTGATTGTTGCATGCCACTTCAATTGCCTGTGTTGGAAGTTTCAGTCTGCCCCAGAGAAGTATTAAACTCCCAGATGTCCCATTAATTTTACTGGGAATTGCAGGAGATCTGCCACTTTGGGTTTGGTCTTTAAGTGCTGTTCTGGGAACAAGCAACACACGCATTAGGAACTGAAGAGTAAATGGAAACCAGCCAAACAAGTGGGTGAGAGAGAACATGGGTATATACATCCTTAGATCCAGAAGTTATTTCTTTTACAATGATGTACTCGACTTAGAACTGTCACAGCAAAGCTCTCCAGTATAAGTAAGGCTCTTACCATATCTGTTGCTGCAGGGATGAGGAGGTTGGAACTGGAAAAAGACAACTAAAGAGCATTATTAATGTCTGGGGAGGAGCAGGAAGAGATATGTATGATGAAGTGACTGGGCAGGCAAGGTTCTTTGGGTAAATGTGATATCTTCTATTAGACCAACTAAAATAGTTAGGAAAATGTTCTTTGCAAGCTTTTGGGTACCAACACCTTTTTATCAGGCATGGGGAGGCTCTGCAGCTGTTATGAGTTCTCCAAGGTAGAAAAGAAGTGACTGGGATTGCATGGGGGAAAGGAGGTTTATGCATGAGTAAAACACAGCTGTGTGGTTAAGAGTTAACATTTTCATTTAAAGGGATGAATTTTTCAGTTTTCATTGATTTCTATTTGGGTAGGGATGCTCAGCACATTTAAAGAGTCCTATTCTGAGTTTTTATTCTACTATATTCTAGTTATGACTTGCGGATTCATTCCCTTTGGATTGCAGCAACTGCAGTAGGGTTTTTTGTTTTTGATACAGCAGAAGTTCTTAAGGAGTATCTGATCTGCAGTAGGTCTTATTAAGCCTTTATTTTGTAGAATGAATAACCTACCCATCTCTACCTCATTACTGTATGTTGGGGAACCTTGGCCAATGTGGTATGGTGGGAAACAAAGGAACAACTTCCATGGCTCCAGAGCACAGCAGAATGAAGTCAACTATCACATTTTATCTTTTTTTTTTTTTTTTTGTCTCATCCTCTTATCACATTTAGACCTGATCTGAAAAAGGAAGATATGGAGAAGGCACTTAAGTAGTTGCTGGGGTTGTAGGAAGGAATTTCAGGCATATGAGAGCCAGAGTAAATGCAAATGGAGCACATGCAAAAATAGCTCTGCCTGTAATTGGTATGTTTGATATTAGTTCATCTGAACCTCTCTGTCATCGCACATTTGGTTATCTGGAGGCAGCTGTGGAATTTTTAAAAGCAGATAGAGGACTTCCTACTTCCCCTCTTCCCACACACGAAGCTCTCTTTTGACATGCAAACTCACACAATGCTTCAGATCTGGGGTGCTCTTAGAATCGCAGCTGTTTGAAGTGCGAATTGCCTGTCATTGTTTTTACAGGCACTCCTGAAGCAAGGTCATCAGTTTAAACACTCTTCTTATTCTTGTTATCCCTCTTTCTTCCTGAACAGTAGCCTCACCACAGCATTTAAACAAACAAACCACAACGAGGGTCCCAATCTATTATTGGAACTCTGCCTTACACTCATTTTATACTCTTTTTGAATAGCATGCAAACTTTATTATCCTAGTGGGAATAGCAATGATCTTCAATGCCACAATGATGGGTATGACAAACTTAGATCACTGGATGTTCAGCATTTTTGAGAATCAGGCCATTTATTTAGGTGCCTCAGTGGGAATTTAGGAGACTAAGTTTAATCATTCCCTCATGAATATCTTGGCAATAATATTTATGAAGCAGCTGAGATTAACTATTCAGTATTGTTTTTGTTGGCAGATTGAGCTGAAGCCGGTTTAGTGAGAGAGGCATCTAAACAGGACTTGGATGGAGTTTAACTGCCTTAAATTCCAGAGAGTAATCTAATTCAGCTCTGCTCCACAAGCCACAAAACTTAGTAGGTGCTCAAATTCAGGCAACTCCATTTTGGGTTGCAAAGTTTCCTAGGTGCCTGCACATGGGGTTCTGGGTATACCCAGAGGCAACCCAGAGTAATCAGCTCAACACCTAATAGATTACAATAGTGTAATCCATTGTGAACCAGTTGGTGCTGGGGAACCAGAGGGAATCAATATGTTAGGCATGTGTAGAATACGCCTGTTTTACATCAAGGGCGGCTTAAAAAACCAATGGCAGTGCCACACACCATTAACCCAATGTCTTTGTGATTAGAGCATTTACCCAGACAGGGAGAACTGGTTTATAAACCCTTCACACCCTGAAAATTAAAGCAGATTAAATAATTCAGTAAATTTAGTTTGCTATTTTGTTGTGCTGACTTGTTGCTGTATCTTGGATACACCATGAAGCCAGCTGCCTTTGGCTTCCCAAGAAGTATAATCATAAATTTAATAAAGAACTCTGTAATGTCTTAATGTTGTTATTCTGTATGTCCCTTTCATCATTAAATTCCATTTGCCTTCAGTAACTCATTTTTCTCCTTTTCCAGTTCTATTAAAAATGTAAAAAAAAAAAACTGGAAGAAAAAACAATTTATTTAAATGACTTTTCGCTCACTTTTCTCTGGTTCTTTGATGCCATTAATCTTTGTTTCTAGATTTTGCTAGTTTTCGTCAACAGCTTGGCAAGTTGACGAAAGTTGCATTTAAAACAATTTTGTGATAAATATGAATCTCACCTTGGGCAGTGAAGACAAGTTCTTGGAAACTTGAAAAACTCAGATCTGAGTTGCGATAAATTTATTCTTGTTACATATATTATGCTTGAATAATGAGATTAGTGATGCCTTTTTCCAATAATGGGATTATATGAAAACATTCCGTTTTTCTCTGATCTGAAATTTACTCGTTGTAAGTAGATCCACAGTGCAAGACAAACCTAAAGTGTGATATGGAAACCTTTGTCCATTTCCATGTTTCCTAAATCCACTAGATTCACAGTCACAGGATATATTAATCTGCAGAGTAAAACAATGCTTTTAAAATTTTGAGGCAAAATTTCCAGTCCACCCTAACTGAGAGCACATACATAATTGACTTCACTTGGATGTCTGAGTATCTGCATGTAACCTGAAGTATTTACATATGCAATTGACTTTAAATTTAGCCCAGAAATAACTATGAATTGCATTGCAGTTTCCTAACCTTAGGCCACTGTTTAAAAAAAATCTAACCTTAATGTGAGGGAAGAAGTTCTCTCAATCTGTTTCCTTTTTCACTTAAAATTGTTCATTTAATAGTCGGTTAACCAGACTGAAAATGGTTAAAGCAATTTTGTTTAGTTATAGAATAATGCAATATAGTTCAGTGCTGTGCTATACATTGCATTGTTTCAGGGTGAATATTTCATTTTTAGTAAAATATAGTTTTTGTGATAAAGCAATAAAAAGTCGAAGGGGCAAACTTCAGTTTCCTTCAACCCTGTTGAATAACTTTTTCAGCCAGGTGTCATACCTGATATCACTTTTATAACAGGCCTGATCCTGCAACCATTTCATGAATAAAGCCAGCCCCAGCTCCAGAATCTGTAAAAGATCAGATGCACAATGCTGAAAAGGCCACACCCCAGAACTTGCTTTCAAAATTCAGAATGAAAATTGTTATGTATTGGAAAATGGAATAGATAAAATGTATATCAGTATAACAATATATACTGCATACACATTTTCTGCAGTAGACAGAACTCCAGTATAGCTGACAAATACTTCTTTTTCCCCAACAGTCCAGGAATCCTAGATTATGACTTTTGGTTAGAAAATTAAAGAACAGTCTTCAGCTGACTCTAGATCCAAGAAGATTCTTGCTTCTTTGCATGCATCTGTGTTAATTCTGATTACTAAACAGTGGTACCTTATACAATTGAGAATTGCTATGCCAAGTATTAAAAAGGGCATTTGTTTTAAAAGCAGTTAATATCAAGGGAGCGTTTTGTTTAATTTATGAATCGGAATCTGAACTATGACCCAGATAAAAACAGTAAATAATGAGGGATTTAAAATTGCAGCAAGTCTTGTTTTGGGATATGGAACTCTTTTTGTACTGCTCTGCTCTTGGTGTTTTCACTGAAGGAAAAAAAAACATCTGCAAAATGACCTGTTAGGTGGGTATCATATGATACTAGCAGCTGCCTTACTTCATAGCATTTTTAAGAGAGAGTGTTTGATTATACCAATGGTTCAACTGTCAGTATACTTATCTGACTTGCAGCATGGGCAGATCAGTGATGTGACACTTTGGAGGATGTTTCTACAGCAGTTTAATTCAGGTCTGAAGTCAGATTGCAGGCTATATAGTCTGAATAGCTAAATTCCTGGAATGCCAAAACTGACTAGTAAAACACATTTAGCTTTTCAACCTGTAGTAAATCAGTGATGGAAGAAACTAGAGCACCATGGAGAGCTACCCATTATTGAGTACTTGTGTGGCAGCAAATAATCTCTGATAAGGGGTCATCAAGTTCTCTTAAAGGTAAAGTTACACATTACATTTAAACCATACCAAGGGCACTTACAACAAAAGCGTCTGCTCATTAACTCTTGCTAAGGGCTCTCTGAGCATCTCAAAGTTACGTCACTTCAGGTGAGGGTTAATTCTGGGCTGTGTTACCTAGTCTGTATTTGGGTAACTTCAGTCTGCTCCACAGAGATAAAACGAGCAATTTCCAGTCCTTCAGCATCCCAGGATGCACTGCTCCCAGCACCCTCCCTCCCCACCAAGAGCTAGGGATAGAGCCCAGGTGTCCTGTCTCCTAGCCATGCCCTTGCTTGCCAGCCCTCTAGTGGCAAGTCAGAGCTGTGCAGGCAAGAAACTATATTAAGCTGTAACATGATGTTAGTATGTTTTAGGTGTAAAGCATAACTTCACTCTTAGTCGACGCGTGTCAGGACTTGAAATGAGTAGCTCTGCTGAAGCAAAGATGAGCAGTAGTGCTGCTGTGTGGATTCTAGACTGCTAGTAGTGAAAAGACTAAGGTATTTTTTCAACCATTTCTTGGAGTACATTAGCAGTTCCCAAACTCTGACCAATTTAAAATGATACAACCTTAAGTATCTCCAGCAAATTTTTCAGTCCAACCTTAAGTATGGCAATTTTTTGTCATATAAAGTAATTATAATAAATCTGTTAACATGTACCACTGACAGGTTGTCCTCCCCTCATCAGGGGGCTCCAATACACCCACCCCACCCTCTAGGCAGGGCTGAAAACCCCCCAGACTGAACTCCCTCTTCTCCTTTTCCCCCTTCCATTCTGAAAAGAGTGACAGGCTGGGAGCTCCACAGACACAAGTTACAAAACATGCTACATTTTGAAATGCCTTTCTCTGATACCATATGTAATGTGAGGTCAGATTTGAACCTGATCGGCCATTTTTTAAGCTGTCTGCAGTGGTTCGTTTGTGCTTGGTCACATCTATAAACTGCTTTCTGTGGCCAATAAACTGCTTTCTGTGGCCAGATTGGGTGTAAATTGTCACTTCCATCTGCACCCTTTGGCTGTGTCCAGACGAGCACAGCCATGCGGTATGTGGTGCAGACCATGCGGTATGTGGCACCACACACTGCACATTCAGGTGTTCCCCATGCAAAAATAAAGTGGGATGGTGTACATGGGGGCAGTATGGGCTGCCCAAAACCAGAGCCTGGCCAGCCGGAGCCACGCACCAGGCTCCGAGCAGCAGGATCACCATGGCTGCAGCTCCCCAAGGCCCCCAGGACCCCAGGTAAGGCTTCTGGGGCCAGCACAGTTGCTGGCCCCAGCCTCCCTTACCCCACCTGGGGTAACCTGATGGGTACCAGAGAGTGCGTGACACAGGCGTGCTCCAGGGACAAGTAGCAGCAGCACAAAGTGTGCTACTGCTTCTTGTCCCTGGGGAAACAAACATCCACGCTCATCTGGACGTGGTCTAGATGTCCAGATCAACTGTGGTGATTATCTCCATATCTTCACAGTAAGTATCTTGTATTTCTCAGGACAAATCCTGCAAACCTTACTCAAAGATGAATCAAGAATTTCCTGAGCTTCCTTGTAATCATTGGACCTACTCTGGATTTACACCAACTCAAATGAGTGATGGAGCAAGGAATTGAGTAGGAACTTCTAGTGAGTTATATCTGGCTGAGCCAGTGCTACAGAGGTTGGAAGAACATGGGAAGAATAAATGGAAGCAAGATGAAGTAGAGTGAAATTCTTTATTTGAAGAGCTTAACTTGCTGAGTCATTTCATACTGATAGAATTGCAACCTTTGGGTTTCATATTCCCAACTTCATTTGTACATGTAAATAATTATTACATACTGACTAAGTACTGAAACCACTACAACATGTTAAAGACAAATGAATTGTAAGCTCTCAGTTGTCATGAAACATAGCTATAATTTTACTTAATACTTGAACTACATCAGTGTTCTACTTTCACTTTTATTAAATACTGTAGGTGTTTGCTGGAGCATGAGGTAATAATCTAAATACAATTAAAGTATCCATAAAAGTATGCATAGCACACCAATGATGGGTCTGCTGAGGCATCCAGGCACTGGTACTGGGTGGTCCACTGTTGGTGTGAGATGCTTAAAAATTGCCTTATTTAGATCTGTAAGGTGTTAAGGTGTTTTTATAAACCTCTATAAGCCCTTATTAAACATTCTCTTTCATAAAGTAAATTTAAGTAATGTTTCACTTGACATATTTGCTGTATCGCTATGTTGGCTTTTCAACAACCTGCTTTACCAATTAACCTAACAATTACCTGTGACAGTTTCTCTGTTGACACCTAAGAATGAACAGCCCTTGCAGCCAGTCAGCAAGTACATCATTTTGGCATGCTATAATTGAATTGGAGAAAAAATCCAAGTGGTGAAAATGATGCTAATATTGAATGTTGTTAGGGAGGATGTGAAACCAGACATAATTAAATATGAAATAAAAAAATTAAAGGTGGAATTTATGAAAGCATTAAACATCAGCTTCAGTCTGCTCCATTCAAGTCAATAGTAGAATTTCTTTTGACATAAGTGGGTGCAGTTTGGCCAATGTGGGGACCTTTGGAAAACCTCACTTTTAAGGCACTTTTTTTTGACAATCTAACACGAGCATATTCCATACATGTGCTGCATGGCATGGACTATCAGCATACTTTACCGTTTTGATATTTATTAAGTTCCCACTGTGAAATGCATCCTTGTGAAAAGTGACGGTACACAGTCTCTACACCACCTAAGTGTCACTTAAGGTCTTATTCTGGAGTTAAGTGAGACAGACTGTTCACTGACTTAGTGCATGGAGGAAAACTTTGTCAGCATAAATTTGGCTGTTCTGTCCCATCTTTATTTGTTCACATTACAAAGCACCTTTTTCTGCACTAGAAGAACCTGAGTCTGGTGGTGCAAACAGATGTTGACCTGCCACCATAAACATTTTTATGGTGGTACAAGTTGTGAGCAAACGGATGTCCTAGGTCCTTGTTGCACCCCGAATACCAAAGGTTGCTGTGACCAAAGGAAGTCACAGTTTGTACGGAAGGATATCTGTTTGCCTAGTGCATGCTATAGGAATTCCCCCACTGCCAGGAAATACTGCAGTGTGCATATCTTGCTGCTGTGCCCCAACTTGGGGGTGACATCTGGGGCTGCTTTCTCCAGGAAGCACCATGAGCAGGCATAGGTGGAGGGAGAAAATATTATTTGGGGGGCCTGAGTGTGCACGCTTGCACACACACACACCCGAGCAGGTAAGTTTGTTGTGGGGAGGGGATGGGGGGCAGATCAACACCCCCACAGTGAGAGAGGGAGTGGGGCAGAGGCAGGGTTGAACAGGGCCCCAGGATGGGTTGTAGGGTGGTTGAAGCTGAGAGTAGCTTGTTCAGGGGCATGGCGGGGGGCACTCCTGCTACTGCATGCACCCTGGCACAGGCAGCATGTACCCCCTGGATTTGTGCACAGGGTGGAGGCGGGCTGCCTGCTGTATGCTGGGCTCTGCACCCCACTGCTGCTGCCTCAGGAGCGGCATGATGCCATGTGCCCACTGCTGCTGGGCAGGCAGGGGACACGGTGCAATTAGCACGTGGCAGGTGCATGGCATCACATGGGGGCCTGGGTCTGCCCTCCCATGCCCCTTTCCCTTCACAGACTTACCTTCTGTAGTGGGCAGTGCTTTGCAGGCTGCCGGGCTGCTGCAAGCTGTGGCTGCATGTCTGGCTGTGCATGCCCCTCCACCACCTGCTGCAGCTTCCTGGAGCTGGTACCCAGGCTGCCCTGTGGGCCTTGGCACTGCCACTGCTGCCCCATGTTTATGGGGGCTAAGCCCCATTACTCCCAGCCTATGCAAGCAGGGTTACAAATCAGAGGCTACAAATCAGGACTAATGTTCACCACCCCTGAATTGGTTTTGGTTATACCAGTTAACTCATTTGTCCAAGAAAGACATGGGCAAATTAGAAAGAATCTAGTGAAGAGTCGAGGGAAGTGATTCTTTTCTGTTCAGCACTGAAGCTTCACCTGCTTACTTTATCCACTTTTGGGCACTGCACTTCAAGACAGACTCATAAAAATTAGAAACAGTCCATCCACTGGAGAATAACAAGTGATTTAGAGCAGGGTTGTTTGGCTCACAAAGCCATGTGATGCGGCCTGTGGCTCTCCCAAGGATCTGGAAATTTGGCAGCAGGGGAGTGGTGGCAGTTACTGCTGCCACTGCTGCCCTACCACTAAATTTCCAAGCCCTGTGGGTCAGATGACATAACACCATGTGTGGGATCTGGCTGGCGCACATGCAGGGCTGGGGTGATGGTGATGGCAGTGGGCCTGATCTCATACATGTGAGGATGGAGCAAGAGCCAGACTGAGCCTAGTCCAAAGCAGGCGCAGGGTCATGCCTTAGGTGGCAATCCAGGGCCAGGATGCTGGGTGTAACAGCAGTGGCAGATTAATGTGTACTGGGGCCCTGGGCAAGCACAAAATTGGAGGCCTCCTCCCCTGATGGGAGCTGGGCTGCAGGGGGGTAGAGAGGGCCCCTTCCCCCCCCCCCCC
>NW_017729030.1:46729818-46751947 GCF_001723915.1 Gavialis gangeticus | reverse complement strand
CCCCCTCCCCCCCCCCCCCCAGTGCTGGCAGGGGAGGCTGGGTGGATCCTGCTGAGCTGGAGGGCACATCCCCACCTCTTCTCCCTCCGAATGTACATACACACAGGCATGCCCAGACATAGGCGTGCACACTCTCACTCTCTGCACATGGACACAGACACGCACAGACACAGATGCACACAGATACACATGCACAGACAGGTGCATTCACACAGGTAGACATGCATACACACACACATGCACAGACACACATCTTCCCTTCACACGACCTCCTCTGCCCACTCTCTCGATCACATGGAAGCAGCCCTCCACCGCACTGCTGTGAGCTGCCCACGCCTCAGTCTCGCTCCCTACTCCATCCCTGTTACACTTATCTGCAGGGAGCTGTTGCCTGGCTGTACCGTGCTGCCCCACAGATGCAGAGGGCTGGCCTGGGCCAGCCCAGGCTAGGAGCACTGTGCTGTGTCTCTGCGGGCTGGAGGTGCACTCGGAGGGGTGGTTGTGTGGGGCTAAAATGAATTTTGGGGGGCTATAGCCCCCAAGGCCCTCACAGCACTGCCACCCACAAAGGCACAGTGTGGTGCAGCACTTCTGGCCTGGCCCCAGCCCCCCCTCACCAGGTGGGGTGCAGCTCTCCCAGCCCAGCTTGGCCCCCCTCCCCCTAGACGCATCACCAGCTAGCCCACCTCACTCCCCCAGGCATGGCGCGGCTTCCCAGCCCAACCCCAGTCTGGCCCAATTCCACCTCATTGGTGGAAGGGCCCCGTTTCCAGCTCCCAGGTAAGCAAAGGTGAAAGCCGCAGTTTTAAACTTGGCACCACGAATGGGCGTCAAGTTTAAAACTGTGGCTTTCATTCCCTTGCTGATAAGGATCCCAGGGCCAGGGCCCAAAACTGGTAGGGGTCCCTGGGCTCATGCCCAGCTTGCCCGTTCACTAACCCGCCTGTGTAATGGGGAGCCAGGGGCTCCTGTTACTTTATGGGAGAGACTGCAGCAGAAAGATCCATAGGTAGTTGAACAGCAGTTAGGTACAGAAGGGAAGGCAGCAAGGGAAAAACTGCAGCCTTGGCAGTAAGCTGCCCATTAAGGTGAAGGGGACACATCTGCAGTTGGTCAAGAGAGCACTTGACTAGGAGTCTAGGGGATATAAACCAGGGTTCCTAAGGCAAAGGGGCAGAGCAGCCCCAAAATCTGCAGAGAGAGGAGCTCCTGCCAGCTCAGACTGGTGGGGAAAGGGAACTGCAAGTCATGGCAGGTAGTTCCAGGGCAGAGCCAGCCAGAGGGTGGGAAGGTGGTCTGGTAGTATGATGACCCAGGGAGAGGAGGGAATGGACGGACTTTGAGTTAAAGTGGTTGCTTGTACTTTTGTTTTAGAGGACTGGGTGTAGCTGGAAGTCGCAAGGATGCTGCAGTGGGCACCGGCCATACTGCAGCCCATGGGAGGGGGCAGTGACATGCCCATTCTGTTGCCACTCTCTGACAAGCCACACCCCACTCCCAGCCCTGCTGCTGCCCCCTCACTCCAGACCCAATGACCCTAGCCCTTGTGGGGCCCCTCACTCCCTACCCGCAGCCCCTGCCCCCCTGCCAGCCCTGCTGTTGCCCCTCACTCCAGACCTGCAGCCCCCTGTCCTGCCCTGCCCTGCTGGTGCCCCTCACTCCCAACCTGCAGCCCCCTGCCCCCTCCAGCCCTGCTGTCAGGCCAAGCAGCTCCTGCATTGCACTCTCTCTCTGAGCATGTAACCCACGACAACTAATTAGCTTGCCTGCTGCTCCCAGCCTGGAGCAGCCAGACCCAGACAGCAGAAAACCCAGACATTTCCTCTTATTTTAAAACCCACCTGGATGTAGCACAGGGGTCCAAAAAAGAGGACATGTCTAGGAAAACCCAGACATATGGTAACCCTAATGGGAATGTCTGTAGAGGCTGAAAGAGTCTACAATTAAAAGCCAAAAGGCTTAAATAAGGGCCATTGTGGCCATAGGTAGTAGCCACTGGCTCATAGTGCTGGCTAGGCACCAGTAGGTTTGCCAGGGTATGAGAAATACATGTGAAAAACTATGTGGCTTTGGCTAGTGGACAGAGGGCCCAGCAGTCACAAGAAACAAGTCAGGTTAGGCAAAGCACCACTGAGGGCACTCTGGGACCCAGGGGCAGCCTTCCTAATAATAGCAAAGGAGCATCAAGATATGGCAGGTAAGATGGGGAGGTTATATAGAAGACTGGGAGTGTGGGCAGGATTAGGGTGGCCTCAGGGGACACCAGGGTTCCCCCAGGACCCGTACTTCTGCAGTGAGCCAGAAGGTTTAGCACCACTGATTTAGTGGTCTGATAAACATGTCTTACAAGAAAAGGTTGAAAAAAACTGAGATTATTTAGTTTGGAGAAGAGAAAACTTGAGGGAGGGGTAGTATTCGATAAATGTGTTCAAATATTTGAAGATGGTTATATAGAGGATGGTGCTAGTCTATCTTCTGTGGCTGCAAGGGACAGGAGAAGGAGCAACAGTCTTAAATTGCACCAAGAAAAATTTGGGATGGATGTTAGGAAAATCTTTTTCACTATGACCGTGGTTGAACACTGGGACAGGCTACCTAGAGAGGTTGTGGAATCTCTATCCTTAGCAGTTTTTTAAGAGCAGGTTAGATAAACACTTGTTTAAGATGGTTTAGTCAGAGATGATCCCGTCTTGAGAAGAAATTTGGACTAGATGACTTCCTGAGGTCTCTTTTAGCTCTACTTTTCTCTGATTCTGTGACTTCTGTTGTGTTAGTCATGATTTAATACCACTGTACCCAAGAACAGAATCCGGATTTCTTGCATTGGTCAATGTTGTTAATCATTCTTATTAACAAATTATATGCAAAAAAAAATAGTGTGCCAATGCATGGTGTATTTAGGACATGCCAAGATCCTGGCATTTTATGCTATCTACTTTTAATTTAAAATACTCATTTTTTCTTTAGTTCAAAATAGAAAAATAATCTCAATTTATTTTAATTGAAAAAACATTCAGATTTCCTAAAGAATGAAACAAATAATTATCTTACAGAGGAAAAAAAAATCTTATTCCTTGATACCCTGTGTGGAAGTAGGGAAAGTGGTTTAATTACGTTTCAGTTAATGTAAATCTAGTTGAGGTATCAACCTCTAAAAAATGGGCTATATAATGAAAAATCAAAACTCTTTTAACTGCAGGGTAGTAGTCCTAAAAAAATGTTTAATGAAAGGAGTTATTTGAGTTTTGTGAGTACAGAGTTGCTTAAGGCTATATTATTGGCCATAGTACAAAAGCCAGAATGCAAAAATTGTCCAAACAAAATATGTAAGTAACAGTTATTTCATTTCAGTGTTTTCTGAGGCACATGCTGTATTGGGATTTGATCTCATTTTCAACCTACAAGCCTCAGATGAGTAATCACCATATAAAATAATGTGTTATCCATGACTTCCTACCATCTTCTTTAAAAAACATTTTATGATAAGACAAATTTCAGGACAACCAGAGACTTAGTAAATCAAAAAATAAACAAGATGCAGGACCTTGGTCAAATTTTTCTAACAAAAGATTTCTCAGTTATGTCCTGTTCTTTTGGACGTATTAATACAAGAAATTGTACATTGGCCACTTCACTCTTTTTCAATTTAAAAAGTAAGTAGATGAATGAATTTGAGTAAAAAGTAAACAAATCTTCTATCCTTTTTTATAAGGATAGAAGAAGCAGTTAAAGATCAGGCTTCTTTGAGCAGTCAATGATTTGAGGCTTCTTACTGTATTTGCCCACATATCAGGTGACCCTGAATATAAAACAAGCCCCCGAATAATTATAAATAGAAAATGTATAAATTTGTTATAATTTTCCAGGTATAGAATCTAAGTGTCTGAAGGTCACCTTGAATCATCTCTTTCCCCACTCCCACCAACTGCTACAGCAAGAAAGGTAGTTGCTTGCCCTGTGCCCCACTCACTTCTTCCCCTTACAATATTACTTCTCCCCCGCCATCTACATCCCCCCACCCCAGCTCTGCAGTCTCTGTCCCTCCCCCACATTGTTAAACACTGCTTGGGCTGCTCTGTCCCAGAGCACAGCAAGTGGAAGCTCAGCCCTTGCCTGACCATGCAGCAGTGTTGGCATTGCTGACTGGCTGGGCAGGAAATGCAGCAGTGCTGACTCTGTGGATTGGCTGGGTAGGGAAAGGAGTTTACATGTGCTCCATGCCCAGGAGAGACCTGAGCCCAAGCTGGAGCTGAGCTGCTCCTGATTCTGGCCCTGACCCAGGCTCAGAGTCAGAGCCACAGCAAATGCTTGCTCCCCACTCTGCTTTTTATGCAAATATAAGATGAGAGGTTTTTTCCCCTGTGCTGACTGGGGGAGAACCTCATCTTATATTCAAATAAATACAGTGTGTTTGAGGGTACATACAGCCTACAGAATGCAATACTACAAAAATTATGTGCATGAAAGTTGAAACAGATTCTAAAATACATTTAATGTATATATTTTAGAATCTGTTGAGGGTATTGACTGTAGCTGTGTTGGTCTAAGGGCATAAACACACATGGTTCTTTGAGTAAATGTGATATCTTTTTATTAGACCAACTAAATAGTTGGCAAAATTCTTCTTTGCAAGCTTTTGAGCATAAACACGCTTCTTCAGGCATAGGGAGAGGCTATGGCTGTTTTGTGTTCTCCTGGATGCAATACAAGCCAATATGTGAGATGCAGTTCTGTGAAAATGCAAATACGTGGCAGTCAGGATCAGGGGCCATGGGAGACGGACAATAAGTGTCAGACAGGTAGGTGGGGAGGAGGGAAAAGTGGGAATGTTGACCTAGTGCTAGAATCTAGCTGGTAAAATGTAGAGAGGTTACCTGGGATTATTGGATGGCAGACAGGTTATAATGAGCATAAATTCAATGTCTATATTTACTCCATGATTTTTTGTATTCAGTAGATTTATGAAGTGAAGTTTGTAGGCTCATCTACAAAAGGTGTTTTGTAAATTTGCTTTGAGGATTAGAAGTGAGAGATTGGAGAGGGAGTAGTTGTCTTATGAGAAGTGTGTACCCACAGGCAATTGGGTATTTCTGTCTTTGATAGATTTTCAGTGTGTGTTTATTCTGGTGTGCAGTTGTTGTTTGGTTTCTCCTACATATTTTCCATCAGGGCATTTGGTGCATCAAATGAAGTATATTACATTTCTGGAGGTGCAGTTGTAAGATCCAGGAATGGTGATGGTTCTGTTGTGAGGTGTAGTAATTGTGGGGGTGGTAGAAATGTGTTGGCAGGTTTTACATTTCTTGTCTCAGCATGGTCTGGATCCATTTGGTGGGTTTTGGGCCATAGGAAGTTTGCTTCTGGTGATGAGATTGGTGAGGTTTGGTGCTTGTTTAAAGGCTAAGATGGGTGGTTCTGGGAAGATCTCTCTAAGAATTGGGTCTTCTTCTTGTATGGGTTGCAATTGTTTGGGGATTTTCTGCATAGGTTCCAGGGGGGGATGGTATGTCATAACTAATGGTGTGCAATTTGTGGGGATTTTCTTTTTGTGTTGCAACAATTCTTCACATGGTATCTGGGTGGTTCTTTCAAAAGTGCGATTTATCTCTCTGGAGGAATGTCCTTGGTGAGTGAAAGCCCTTTTGAGATTTGTGAGGTAACGATCATGGGTGTTCTCCTCAGTGCAAATTCGATGGTATTGGAGGGCTTGGCTGTATATTAGATCTTTCTTGGTGTGTTTAGGGTGATTGGTTCTGTGCAGATAATGTCTATTAACTTTAATGATAAAGCACCCCCAGCTTCAGTGCTGAAAGTCTCTAAGCAGGAATTAAAACTGTATAAAATGAATCTACAACATTTAATACTTAAATGACTTCATGTCGACTCTCATGTTCTGCCCTATGTATTTCCAGAGGCACTACATATTTTTCCTTATGAAGAGGACCCGTTTCTTATAATAACCATATAGAATCCTGTATATATGATGTGAAAAGGATTGTCTAGTTCAGCATTTCTCAAGCCGTGGGTCGCTTAATGTACTATGAAAACATTCAAGTCGTGGCAGGTGAGTCAGGGCAGACTGCCCTAGGCAGGTGGGCAGGCTAACTCATGGTCTAGCCCTGAGAAGGCCCCCTGTCACAAGGGACCCCAGGTACTATTGGCATTTCGATCTTTTTCCTTCTCTGTGGGCATGTCTACACATCCATTAATGTGCAGTGCCTACTGCACATTAAATTTAGTACTTGTGTAATCAATAATAAATAAATGCACAGTAGGCTGCCGTATTGTGCATTATTACAATAACACGTTTTGTGTGACACTTAATGTGTAGTAGATTAATACTATTGCACATCAGCATATTAGCACTTTTTTCTGTTCATGCTAGTACACAGTAAAATTAGTCTACTGCACATTAAGTGTCTTGTGTAGACATGCCCTGTGGCAATAAGTTTAGTCTTTTGTAGCTGCTATGGTATATCTAAAAGCTTTAGACTTAATATAGGGTGCCTGGGTGATACTTAGTGGCCTCCAATAGGATTTCATTCTACATGATCTAATGGTAGTCTCTCTGGCCTCTGACTCTATGAAATGTCAAGGAGATGTTAAGCACCTTGCAGGTTTTGTGTTATTCTTTCTAAAATCAGAAGAGCTGTTTCCATGGGCTGTCTGGAAGACCTTGTTGCATCTGTGTCCCTCTACTTCACTTCCCTTGTGGGGACAGTGTATTCACAAGAATTTAGAGATGACTAGGAGTCTTCTAGTCAAACACAACCAATCTTTCAGGTGGGAATATGCATATACATATATATTCCCTCCTATATGTGCTGAGTAATCATTTGGATTGGATTATTTCTCTGTAATTTCCCCAATATCTTTCTAGTTTTGACATACCCAAAACTGAATGAAACGTTCTTGGCTATGCATAAAGACATATTATCCTCTCCCCATTTTATGACAAAGTGTCTCTACAATTCAAAATTACTTTCATTCTCTTTGGTTGGTCATATTTCGAGCCTATACAGCTATCCACTGCAGGTCACTATCCTCCCTACGTCTCTTTTGAGAAAACAGCTTTGCAAGACACTATATGCCATTAAATACCTATGATTGGATTATCTTCTCCAGATGTATCAGTTTGATTGCTTTCCTGTGCCCCCCCCCCAGACTGTGGCCCTAATTTTCTTCTGATACTTGTGTAAATTAACTGCAAGAACACTAAGTCAATGGAGACACATGTATAAAGTGATTAAGAGAAGGATCAGACACAAATATATTTGTGTTACATGAAAAACATGTTAAAAGAATAGTGTGAAGATTGCAAAATCCAGTACCTCAAAGTTAGGAAATGTCAGAATTAAGTTTGTACAACCTTAATTTAATTGTATTGAATATAAACAGTCTTTCATTGCATGCTCATATATTGTTTTCCATCCTTTTTTGGGAATGAGTGACGGTCATGCAGTAAAAGCATCTGTGTTCTATAAGTCCTTTGCCTCATTTATTGCAGAAGTTAGAATTTAAACCAAGCACTTCAAAGATTGTCATTGATTGTATATTTTTCATTTTCTGGTGCTTCAGTTGATTTGATTTGCAGAAATTGAACACTTGGAGCTGTACCTGAACTAAGGGGAGCTGTGCTTTGAAGGAGTCTATGGCCCCGGTGTTTCATATTAGGCACCCAAAACTGGTGGGTGTGCCTGACTTGAATCTCTCTTCTTCTGTTCCTCATCTGCAAGCTGGAGATTAACCTCCATCATTTCACAAAAGCATTGTGAAGATAAAGTCTTTATTGCTTGTGAAGTACTGTTTAGACATAGGTATGGAAAAGCCCAAGAAAAAAAATATCTCTATCTCTACCCCACAACTGGCTCATCATTTCAATCCCAGCTTCTTCACCTACCCAGTCCCAATCTCCATTTCTCTGACTTCTGACCTTCTTTGTCTGCCAGTCCCTAGTCTTTGCTGGCTTGTTGTCCCAAGGTTTCCCCAGAAAGTTTCATTTTTTTTACCTGCTTCCTCCTTTCTTGTCGCATCCCCATTCTTTTCTTCCCCTAGTGCCAGTTGTTTCTAATTCCAGTCTCCCCCTGGCTCTTCATCCAATAAGAGTTTCTCTCCATTCACTGGCTCTTCTCCAACCTTTACCTCCCTAGCTCACAAAGCTAATCTCCTTGTCTAGTTTGTTTCAGCCTCTAGCCTTGCCCTCCACTACAATATTTTAGGTTCAGCTCTGTTTTCTCTTTACTTGAACCAGGCATCTGCTTCTCCACATTGTCTAGCAACAGGGGAAAGGGTCACTGAACACAGGATTGATGAGCTTCCTGATCTGGTACCAAATGTGATTTCAGCCTGAGGCAAGCATTAGGGAAAGTTCAGATTTACACCTGAGACTTGGGCTAGAGTATGCCTATTGGCCCTGTCAGGGTGCCTATACAGCGTAGTCACCTTAGAAGCTGTGAGGGCCTGAAGCATATTAATTTGCTTGGTAAAGATGGTACATGCTTTGCCTGGTCAGTTATCTGATAGAGCATGCTCAGTGAGGATGAATTTTTCTGTGATTTAGCCATTAAACTCCAAAGCATGTGCAAACATATTTTTCAAAGCTTATAGCTTTTTGGAAAGATTTTCACAAGGGCAGCAAAAGGCACATCTTTGGTACAAAGGCTACTCTCTCATCTAATTTAAGTCCCTTCTCCATGGGAAGGGAACAGTACTTTCCACAAAAAAAAAGTCATCCGAATATTTTTACCATGGAAAAAACAAAGTATTTTCCCGTATCCTTATTCTCTGAAACAGCTGAATAATTTTGTCTGATATTTTCCAAGATAAATTAAGCCTGAGGCAGACACCTGGTATGGAAAATTTTAGCCCAAACAGTAAAGTTTGGCAAAGCTTTAAGAAACTGAAAACAGAGTTGTAAGGGAACCAAGACGGGGGAGGCCAAAACAAGAGGAACATACTTTTTTGCTTCCTTAAGTTGGTGGGAGGAGTAATTGGTTCCAGTCTTTAGCTTCTCACTCCACAAACTTCTTTAACATGGACTTCAGTGTTTTACTCAAACTTTCCACTAGTGGCATAGCGGGGCAGTCCTGTACCCTGGGCAGCAGCAGCACATGAGGCAGCAGCAGTCGCTAGGTTGCTGCTGCTGGCAGCGGTGCCAGGCTGGCAGCAGTGGCAGCTGCTATTTTTGCACCCCTTCCCAAATTGGTTCCTGGGGTTGGTGCCATCACTCCCCCTTAGTTATGTTAGTGCTTTCCACCCGAGCATTTAACATTCAGAAGACTAGGGTCCTCCATAACAAGCTCTTAATGAGCAGTCCCAGCTCTGGTAATTCAGATTCACAGTGAGACTCTAGAGAACGTTGAATATTTCCTGTACCTCAGAAGCCATCTCTCACAGAAGGCTGACATCAGTAAAGAAGTCCAACATTGCCTCAGATGTGTAAGTGCAGCCTTCACATGCCTGAGGAAATGGGTGTTTGAAGATTGGTTTTGGATCTGATGTTGCAATCTCATGGTTTATCAATCAGTCATGATCCTCATCTTACTTTACAGAGTTGAGACATGGGCACTGTACAGGAGATACCTCAAGTCACTTGAAGTAACATCACCACTGCCTGTGGAAGATCCTTCAAATTCAGTGGGAAGATAGATGAACCAACATTAGCATCCTCTCACAAGCAAACACCATGAGCATCAAAACAATGAGCATCTGACATCAACGTTGCTGGGCCAGCAATGTCTTCCAGATGTCTGACTCCAGACTCCTGAAGCAATTCTGTCACTGAGCCTCTGTCGTCCCCGGAGGGAATAATTTGCAGGGCTTGGTGCCTGGATCCTTTGGCGTCTCTTGCTGGGGTTAGTTGGTTTTGGCCCTCCTTCCCCAGGAGAGACTGCTTTTGCCCTCACTAGGTCTCGCCTGCCATGACCTGGATGCAACGTAAAAAGGAGGTGATATTCTAGTGCCAGAAAATGTTCCCCGTAGTCTGGGACAGGCTTTTCCACAACACTCAAAGCTTGTCTAGCACCAAGTCTCTTGTCCAACTACCCAGCCTTAAGGGCCAAATTTGGGAGCTCCTTCACCCCTACATTCCATCTCTTACCTCCGATATTATAATTAGTCCAAGTTAGGTCTGCACCCAGCGTCATGGCTGAAGGTGCTGGATTTGGCTCCTGGTATTCCTAGAAATTCATTCCATACTAGTACAAAAAATGGTGAGCAGTCAGGCTGCTCCTCAACCATCCATCATTCAGTGTGCTCTGTCCTCAGCTTGCCACCGTGTCTCCCTTCCTGGGGATTTTTGGGGCTTCTGGACAGTTCCCAGCACCAATTGCCAGCTGCCTCTGCCACACAGATGGAGCTGATCTCTCCCACTGCAAGGGCAAACAGCTTCTCATCAGACAGCTCCTGCCTCACCTGAGAGGCATCTGAGGAGCAGTGGCCCCACCCCAGACAGAACTGCTGGCTTGAGCCAGTGGACGTCTCCAGCTTCCAGCTCTGCAGATCATCCCCGCTCTGCCGGGCATGGTCAGAGATGCTGCCCCAGCCAGTATTACCTCTAAGCTGCGTGGCGTACGCAACTGTGTAGGTGTGCCTGGCAGTGTGGCATGAGTGCACCTGCACGGCTGCGCATGCCGCACAGGTTAGAGGGTCCTGGCTCTTCCAACTCTGCACCAGGACCAGCTGTGCAGTAATTCCTAGGCTCTCAGCTGGTTGGGGTGGGGTGCAAGTGGGGTTTCTCTCTCCCTCGCCCCCCTGGCTCTGCCATAAATTCTTATTCTCCCAGCTCAGGCAAGGCTTACACTCAAGAGAATGGCAGAGAAAGCACTTCAAGGACATCCTCAAGGCCATCTTGAAAAAATGTGACAACAACATCAATTTGTGGGGGACTACTGCCCAGGACTGCCTCAAATGGAGGAAGAGTCTGCTGCAAGGATCTCAGTACTTCGAAACTTTCCAACAACAACAAGAGACAAAAAAGTTGGAGTGGCAGAATCAGTGTGTTGTGGACTGAATCAAGAATGCAGAGCCACCCACCCCACATGAAAACATGTGCCTGAATTGCAGCAGAGTCTGCAGATCAGCCTCATCAGCTATCTTTAGACCCACAGATAAGACAATCATGGAAGACAATCATCCTAGATTGTAAGGGATTGCTGAAGGTCTGGGAGTCATACAGAGCTGTTGAAAAGGGTCATATTTAATAGTGCCTATACCTGTTTTAACATATGGGCATAACATCCCTAATCTGTAAGAACTTCCAAAGAAAAGCCAACCTAGGCAATTTATTTTTACTAGCTCACGTGACACTGCATAGGCCATGGTAAGGAACAAGCTCTCTCACAAAGGGTTAGTGTATAGTTCATCATCATGAATCTGTGTCCTTAGGTGCCCTTTACTCTGGGACCTCAAATAGGCATTTCTACATTTGTGAAGGGACTTGTCGTAAAAGGCAGGATAATTAACAAGGTTGATTTCTTGCCCTTTAGCACAACTCCCTGGCAGACATGGCAGGGGAAGTAAATGCTTTAAATCTCTTCATAAGTCTCTGGCCAATAAAACAGCCTACAGCCTTTTCCAAATTTTTGTCTTTCCTAGCTGCCCAGCTGTTGGTATCAGGAAGGCCAGTTGTAGGAATTCCTTTCAAGCAAGTTTATGCCCCATAAGCTGGATTTAGAGCTTGTTAGTTTGAAAGTGTCTCTTTGCTCAGTATGATATCTTATCCATAACTCAAGCAGGGAAATTGAAGGGCTGGCAATTTGCTGCCACCTGAGTTTGGCATCCTGAAGTGTCTAATTCTCATACTGAGGCACCATGGGTGCCTCTAGACATGCAGGTTGCCTGCTCTGACACGCTGTAATAAAGCATGTTGGAGTAGACTTGATTAATCAACACACTTGACATAACTAAACTCAATTAACACACTCCAATGGCCTCAGTGTCTCATGGATTCAGCGTCCCTGTGCTTCAAAATGGCAGCACTGACACATTAACTAAAACTTGTTCAAGCTTTAGTTAAAGCAGCCCTCCACCATTTTTAAGCATGGGATGCTGAATACATGAGATGCTGTGGGCACTTTAATTAGAGTAGCTCCCGAGAGCTGCATTCATTAAAGTCCCCTTCCCCCCATCCCCCCTCATCTCCCGCCCCCAGAGCATGTGTAAAGATGCCCCAGTATATCAAGATGTTGCTTACGGTTCTAGCCTTTTGCTCCTGGCTCTATGACTGCCAAAGCATTCGAGGAGTTTCAGATTTGGCTGACTGGGCTTTGGTGAATAGGTCCCAGACATTTTACAAGTGTGTTCCTACCCACCCCTGTAAGGTCTTTTCTTTCAGATGGGCTCAGCCCTGGCTATCTTTGACCAATCTTCTACATGGGGAGGGTTGTAAGTGATACCTCCCATTAATATTTCTGATTGCGTTGGCTAATTGTGGAGCTGTGCTTTGTAGCTTCAACTTCTGAAAGCTTCTTGGTTGTTTCCTACCTCTGTCATCTGCATAGTGTCTGCTGCTGCCTTGTTCAACTTCCTCGTGTTTATATAGCTTAGCACCAGAGCGAGTCAGGGCACTTCCCTGGGTACACCCACACAATTGTGGCTATAGGCTTGGGTATATCTTGTGTAAACTTGGGTACTACATGCCCTCATCACATTCTTATAATAGGAAGTGTCAGGCAATCTTAATAAATTGTGCTACCAGACGTGCCTATAATTTTAAATTCTTAAAATAATCAACATCCTGGCAAAAAGTGCATAGGGCATAAAGACATTTGAATGTAGAAGGAGTGTATTTTGAAAATGAAGTGTTGCATTTCTCTACACCGAAAGAGCAAGTTTTTGACTGTGGAGAGCTAGTAGTGTTTGAGAAGTAGCATGTAAAAAAAATTAAACTGTTTCCTCATCGCAGTACATTGAGAAAATGTTTAGACTAATCTACAACCATAGTAAGGTTATGTTCTATAAAAATTGGCAAGAGGTAAGTTTTTAGTGTGAATGCAATGCTTGTTTTGAAATTTAAATAATAAACTATTTATATATATATTCTAGCTTAAAATCACATTTTGTCAAATTTGGCTGTCAATCTAAGCTTATGGTGGAATCAGTACTCTGTCTATCCAATGGAAATATGAAAAGGACCACACAAAATGGTTTCACTGTGTCATTTCTTTCAGTACTGTTCTGTTAAAATAAACTCCTTACCACAAAAACTTACTTGTCATTTCCCACTTTTCAAAAATTACAAATAGCCTATTTTCTAAAGCCTTACCACTTTTAACATGGTTGTCTACCTGATTATATATTTGCAGAAGATCCACTATTCTTCCCTTCATACCTTTTCAACTACACTACTGAAATTTAAATACAAATTATTAAATGCATTGAGTCTCTTGGATGATTATTCTTTACAATTAGACCTTTGCAAATTAAAATTGTGTTTTATTCATCGTGGTTTCCATGATCATCAATTCTAGAATAAAGTGTCTTTGATCTTACTGTACATGCTCCTTGCTTCATGACTTCTCTGATACTAGTTGGAAGAATCCCCTACTTTAGAACAGCATCTGTTTTCTTTTCCTTCTATGACTTTGGGGATGACCCAAGTCCAAAGTCAATGGAAATATTCTGTAACTTGATGGGAAATGGATTGGGTGCTCATGTGCCATTGTGTTATATAGCTTGTTTACATATCTATACCTCCTCCTGTCACATATTCGTGGCACTACTAGACTTCCTGGAATTCCTTTTGAAACAATGTGCTTTTTTTCTCACCCAAATGTATTGATTCAAATCTAATTTGAATGGTGGGTTTTCCCCCTTTCTGCCAAAGAACAATCAGCCCCAGCATTCCTTGTGTTCTCCTACTTTGCTTTACTGAAGGTAGTAGTGTAACCAGGGAAGGGGAATTCTGGCTTTCTACCATGCAGCCCAGTGCAGTGAGTACAGACATACCCATAGAAAGGTGCCTGGGACCCTGAGAAAATATGCACCAACTCCACACTGTCTTGAGGCAAACAGGATAGTCTGGAAACATTAACACTGATGTACCAGAGAGGGGTAATATTCTATTATTCTAGGGCGCACACAATACAAACAAAATGTATCTGGTGCCATTACACTGTGTGGATCTCTGGCTTTCATTACACGTGGCTTGTCTGATCAGATACACCTGCAGCTACTTTTGTCTTTTTCATCATTCTATTTCTCTTATCATTACAGCAGTAGCAGCTTGCATCACTTTGAACAGTGCATATAGTGAGTTATATCATTTATTGGCTGGTTCCCCTCCTTGTATTTGATATTATTTTTTCATGCATATGTTAGTAATGTCCAGTGGCACTGATCAGGACATTGTATAATGCACTGCACTAGTACTCAGTAAAGCACAGTCCATACTATGAAGAGCAGTAAATTATAAGACAAGACACAGTAAGTCATTATTGCAAACAATAGGAGGAAGGGGAGAGTTAGAATGAGGGTGCAAGTCACAGGATTTTAATGTCATATAAGCTATCCCATCTGGTGCACAACTTCATCCAAATGACGTAAAAGTCTTGTTCTTATTTAAACATGTAAATACATGGATATACTCCTTATTGGTAATTGCACTAGCCCTGCACCTAACATTATCATTGTTTTGCATTCCTCGGTCTCATAAAAATCCGTTGTTCTTTTCGAGGCATATCACCTTCAATTTTTGTGTAACCATGATTCCTTCAAGGTTGCAGTCACCTCTGAAATATATAATTCCCTCTGTTTTAATGAAGGGTTGCATCAAGAAGGATGTAGTTGCTGGATGACTTAGTCTACCATAAACTAGATGCATCTATTTTTTGAGAATAGACGTATGTCAGCATATACAATTATAGAATATATTTCTATACCATTCTGTTTACAGCTCTCTATTAGGTGATACCTCAGAATTATCATAAAGCCTCATATACTACCAAAGCTCCAGTTATGTCTGGAAGGTATTAGGTGCTGAGTAAGTAGTGCAAACAGGTCCTGTGATCCCGCGGCAAAGGATACACTGAATCCAGAGTTTTATTTATACTAATAACTTTAGGCTGCAGAATTCTAGGAAAATATCTGTAGATTGTGAGTTCACAACAATGAGAAAATAGATTGGTGAGGAATTTTGGTCAGTGAAACTAGAGGTTCCTGTTGAAGTGACTCAGATTCACGGCAGGAAGTGAACCTATAGTTCACATTGTTCACCTGAAAATTGACTAAAAGAATCAGAATGTGCCGTTATCCAATACATACCAGTAGGTTGTGAGTGCTGGCTGCGGAGCAAGGCTAAAAAAGAACAGTGTTGTCATACTGTTTGTATCATCAACCACTAGGAATGATATTTCCTATGGTATCATATCTAGGAATGTTATTTTCAAGATAGCATCTAACAGGCTTTGTCTTGGAACAACAATTTAAAGGTAGGGTCTGAGGTGATAGTAGCTCATGAAATTATAGTCAGCCCAAATATTGAATGTGTGTACAAAGATATAAACAATAATATACCGTACATATCATGAGTTTTTTTACTTGTTCTGCACACAGAGATTCTTTAACTTTCATTCCTAGCTTTGTTTTCAGTAAGCTTTTGAAAGGAGTCAGGATATATTTGAGTTTGCAAATCATCTCATTTCACCTGTTAAAAGTGGGATCAAATAAGAGCTGCTCACTTACTCCAGTAACTGAAGACGACCTGAAACACTTTGCCACATCTTTCTTTTGAAGTTAATTGCTAGCACCTTGCTTTACTTGTATGAGGGTGGACATATGTGTTTACATACAGTGCCAGTTGTGCTCATTGGCTCGCAGGCAGGCAAGCAATGAACAAGGCTGTGTTTGAATGCATCACTTCTGTTATGCACTTATCCACCCCTGAGTCAACAGTTGAGAGAACCGTGAGTTTTCCTGAACCTCACATCTTCTGGCGTATTGTCAGACAAGCTATGCCAGCTGTACCAGCCAGTAAAAGCATATAGGAAAAATAAATTTGTCATAGGAAAAGTACAGAAAAGCGATTACTTTCATGCAAGACTACAGTCAGGACACTGTTAGCTGATGCTTTGCTAATATTGAGAAAATAGCTTGCAAAATTCATTTTGTCAATTAAAGCATAAGTCTCTGGATATTGTAATTGGGTATTTTAAATATCCGTTTGTCTAGGGACTGAACAAAATGGAACCATTCTGTTCCATTACTCCTAAAATAACATCAGTTTAAATTGGGATTGTAGAGATGTGTGGATTGAGTACTGGGGAAACATAAGAAATACAAAATCAAATATAGTGACAAGGGGCCAATCCTTCCAAAGAGAGCTGGAATGTCCACACCTGTTTACTCCTGGCACTTTTTCAAGTACAGAGCAAAAACACAAAATGGCTGCGAAGAAAATAAGGGTTCGAATATATTTGTTACCATTAATACATTTCAGATTTTTTCCTGCTATCCCTGTCATCATCACTAACTTTTATAAGACTTGGAATAAGACTCAAACTTGGACTTTGATAAAAGCTACAGAATTCTTCTCCCTCCCTCCCCCGAGATTTCCTCTGCAATTTTAATCAGCAGCTGCAGGATCTTTGCAATGATGGCTTATGTAGTCAATGGATATAGATGGGACTGTTCATATGGAGCTTACTGTAAAACTAAACCCTTAGATTCTAGCTCTACTTATCCTTTAGCACAGTCCTTTATACAAGTTAACACTGTAGAAAGCTGAGTGCCTGCTGAGTGCACAGGTAACTTCATACATGTAAGTTGTCCAACTGAAACTACTCACTTAACATTAGTAGTGTGCATAAGCATTTACAAGGTGTGAGCTTTAAAGGACTCTGGCAAGTGTTTCAGTTATTTAATTTATCATAAAGTTATGCAAGATCAACCCTATTGGTCTGTCCTGCCACACAAAAGAGTCATTTCTAGTCACCTGTCAAGTGTCTCAGTTCTGCTGTGACAGAGGCTGCTGCTGAGGAGGGAGTACTTCATGTTATTCTAAAGCAGGCTTGTCCACCATGCAGTCCTCCAAGCTGTTTTCTGAGGCCCAAGGTGCTACCGGGAAACGGAAGTAAACACTGTACTTTCATTGGGGGGGGGGAGTGATGTGATACTGCTTCCTGTGAGGTCTTTGAATGTGGTTCGCCAGTCCACTGGGTGATAAAAAGTTCATGATCCAGCCCCACATTCAAAAAGTTTAGACACTCCTGTTCCAAAGTAATACCTGCAACAGTCAAGCCAATAGAATCTCATCTAGCCTTTCAAAAATTCAGAAACACAGGGAGTATTGCAGCATCTCAGGTACCACTGACATGGATGACCTTTCAAAACCTACATAGCTTGATCAATACCAAGGACCAGATTTTCCAGTCTGATAAAAATAAACAGTGCAAAGTGGCTTTAATACAATCAGGAAGAGCTGGTAGAGGATTTCATTGCACAATGGAAAGCTGTTGAGTGATCTGTCATCTCCTGTGCCAGCCAATTCTCTATTTGTGGTTAAAATGAAAAGTGGAGTGGGCTGGGGAATTCTGGAGGCAAGGTAACAAAGTAGTGGAAGTCAACCACACTTTGCCTGATTCTTCATCTGCCAGAGGTGCCAACCTTTAAGAGCAACTTGCCAACTTTAAGAGCAGAGACTAGAATAGGTCCTCACCTTGCCTTAACTTCTACTGAGACCCAATATCCAAGAAGCCACAATTGGTTCCCTGTGTGGTAGAGAATAAAGGCCCAAACTGCTCAAAACTGGGTTATACTCATTTGTTGAATATATGACAGAATAGAATAGAAACTGTATTCAGATTGGTACCATGCTTAATACGCAAAAACGAGGTAACAATATCATTACTGTTTAATTAGGAATAGCTCTGGAAAACACAGTTTATTTAAGACAACTTTGTGACTTATACCATTTCTGGCATAGCTCACTGCATTCTGTCTCAAGGAGAGGTAATGATCATTTGACCTCAAAAGACAGAAGGAAGTAGTTTGTATGAAGCCCCATTCAATTTTGATGTAAGGCAAGAATCAAAGGCTCTTGTTTCTTGTCTTAAAGTACAGACCATGCCTGGCAGATAAATTTAAGAACTCAAATTAGAAATTAAGCTTAAAATAAGGATAAAAAAGTCAGATTCTCCTGTCCCCTGAGATACAACTCAAATGAGCAAAATTCTGAGGATTATGTGACAGCAGTTTCCCCATATTGATCCATTAGGATCTGTGAGACCTGTGGAACATTGCACACACCCCACAGATACTAAGGGCTCAACAAGACAGTAGTGCCATTGGCATGGAGGCTATAAATCCAAAAATGGACTTCAGGGAACCTAAGTACAGTTTAACTGACAATGTAGGTACCTTAGTCCAAAATTTTGATCCTCAAAACTTCTGCTCATCTGATACGAAACACTGGAGACAACTAAAGTCTGTAGACCCCTAAGTTTCCATAAGCGTATTTCCATAGATGCCTAAATATCTCCTTCTGGGTATGCCCAGAACCACCTAAGTTTTGGCAGTACTAAGCAGCAAAGCCTATTTAGGCCTGCCTTGGTCCTGTTAGACTTTGCAAGCTACCTTACCTGAGTGGCCTAGGGGTAGGAGACCCAACTTCAATGCTTTCCTCTTCCCAAGGACACATGAATCCTCATTTTCTCCATCTACAAAGTCATATGGTATTCTGGGGTGGAAATCTATGCTTTTGGAACTGTTCTACTTTTCAGGGCTTAATTAAGCAGTCATTAAACAAGGGGGAACATGTCAGAGCTCTAACAGGCAGCCCAGCCTGGACTAATTGTCTAGCTGGGAAACCTACTAGAGTATCTAACTGCTGAACAAGCTGACCACTGTTAGGGCTTCCTGATTGGCTGCTCGGTAGATCATAGGTTCATAGGTTCAGAGATGTAGGGTCGGAAGGGACTTGAGCAGATCAAGTCCGACCCCCTGCCCTGGCCAGGAATGAATACTGGGCTCATATGACCCCTGGTAAGTTTAAGCTTATATGACCCCAGCCAGGTAATTATCAAGCCTCCTTTTAAAGACCCCTAAGGTAGGAGTTAGCACCACTTCCCTTGGAAGCTGGTTCCAGATCCTGGCCACCCTGACTGGTCAGCCTCCCCATTTGAGTTCCCTTGTTACAGCAGACTGGAGACCAGCCAACAGTTTCACCTGTAGGTCTATTGTGATAAGCTTTCCTGGATCCTGTACTTAGTTTTCTGACTTTTGACTCTTCTTGGCTCTACTTCTGTACTTTAGCTTTGTTTTGGAAATTCCCCTAGGATTTGGTAATTTGATCTTTGCCTCTAGAACCTGACTTGGCCTATAATTTGAACTCTGCTCCTGGAATTGTATTAATCTATGAAAAGTGGAATGGCTTCAGCAGAAAGACTGAGAGATCCCTTTCCCCACAAAACCATATCACTGAATTATTATAGTTATAAATGATTAAACTGAACCCATATTTTCAGGTCCAATTAAAAAAAAATGTTTTTCCCCCCAAGTATAAGTCGGTAACTATGGATGAAGTCCTTGGACCTCTGTTGCTCATACAAAGTCTCACAGGAGAATCAAATACCCAAGGGAAGGACCCAAATAGTTAAATACAATAAACATACTGAAATAAAAACTGAACTGGTATTTTAGAAATTAAAATTTTTAAATTCTGATTTGGTATTTTTATTGAACACACAAAAATCTTTCAACTTTACTGAGTGGCCTGCATATAGGCCAGTCCGATACTCTAGTAATTTTAGAAAATCTAGACATCTTGGGAAATTTGGGAACAAGCCTAGTAATTTTTTTAAGGTTCTTTCTCAGGGAAAGATGGTTCAAACTCATTACAAGAGTATGCATTTAGAAGATGCAGGTTCAAGCCCCCTCAAACAGGACTTAAACCCTGGACAACTTCACGTTAGGTGAGCATGGTAGACAGCCTCATGGACAGAGGGCAGTAGTGATACTGGCACCCTACTCCTCCAGTTGTGTTTTCTGGTTTGGGCAAATGACTCCAGAGGAGGATTCAGGGTTGTGAATCTTGGAGGAAGGTCCCTTCTTTGGCCCCTATCAGTGCCTCTTTACCTGAGACTGGTGACTCTTAATCTATACACGTCTCCTAGCTATTTCCTATTGACTAGTTTAAGCAGCACCCCACTTAGCTCGTTGTTCTTTTGGAACCCATTCTTAGATACTGTACACTGTAGAGGGATCCTGTGAACTAAATTAGTGGCAAGGTATCTAAAGGTTAGGCACTGTAATAGTCCTCCCTTTTTTTTTTTTACAAAATCTCTGTGATCACCAGAGAGAATGGGAATCTCTACCATTGCCATTTCTCAGGCTGTATATCTTCACCCTGCAAACATGGCTGTACAAGGAGGATATAAATTTCCCCTGAGTATTGCTGCTTCTGTTAAAGCACCAGACAGAGCACCCACCCTGGGTTCCTGAGGAAATGGGATGGTGCAATAATGCTGTGTAAGCTCCTACCTATGTGTGAGTGGAGAGGCAATATACAGAAAGTCCTTTTTGTGAAAGGATCTTGAGGGCTTGACCTAACCCAGTTAGTGGAAGAAACCACTATCTGCTCTGAAGTGAACATTAATAATGGAAAAAGAAAAACCCAATCAGAGAGTGATTTAAATCTGTCTAGAGTGGTGCAGCGGTAATGCATGCCACATGTTATTAAACTGTGTTTCAAGAGGATTCATGTATTGCTGAGATTGCTATGGTGATTACTGCTTGCCCTGAGAAGACAACAGTACATGCTTCAATGAAAAATCCCACACAAATGGATTAAGCACAAATTGGGACTTTCACTTATCCTCCCTCTTTTTTGGAAATCATTCTAATATTTTCCTCTTGAATTGGCATAAGCTGCTCCTTTGAGTGGCTAACAACTTCTTTTCAGCTGACTCCACCCTCCTTTCTTGGATTGCATATGCTTCCAAACTGCAGTGGTGAGTTAGCCATTTGCTCAGAGAGCCTTTACAACAGCAAACCCCTTTGCTCTCGTGGCTGCAGATGCAGGTGTCCTTTCCTGTAGGTAGGGGTCCAAATGAGTTTGAAACAGCTTGGGCATCTGTGAACACAAGTGTGCCAGCTTGCCCACCTACAAGCAGTGCAAGTGTATCACTGCTACAGTTCTGACAGACTATGGCATACAGTTGTCAGCGGGCCCAAGGGGATTGGTTTTGATGGACCCAGGTGGGGGCTTCTAGTCCTGTGTTTCTGACAGCAATGGTAGTTTGTACTCTTTCTGCTGAGATGCAGGCTGATAAAAAGACAGAAGATCCTTGTCCTAGGAAAGAAGGACTATTAATAGTAAATAGGAAATGTCTAAAGCTCTGTGTGCATTGAAAAATTACAGGGCCTGCCAGACTGTTTTGTGCCATTTTGGCAATGCAAGAACTAACGTTACTAACCCTGGTTCAGTAGAGCTACTATGGCAGTTCTTACATCACTGCCTTCCAAGCCCCATTTCAAGTCAAGGAAGAAGAGAATATGACTGGGGCATTCCCCTCGCACAGGAGTAATGATTAGCTGCTAGAGCAGCCTGTGACAACTACTGTTGGCACAAGCAAGGTCAGTCAATCTTTTCTTTAAAACTACATTTTCCTCTCCATTTCTGAAGTTGAACCAAGTGTTCTTTTCTCACAACCCAGTACTGGGTCATAGTTTAACTGGATTAGTGGGCACTAATCACTGGGCCTTATTTACCTGGATTAGTGATAGTTCTTGGAACTACAAAACTGAGTTGGAAATGCCACAGGAAAAGGTTTTCACATGATGGGCTGTATTCTCATTTAGTGTAAATAGACCCAGGTACATTAACTCCAAGATGGTTAATACTTCAAACTTTCTCATTTTTTGCATCATAAAGTTATACTTCTACCATCTCAGATATGCCTATTTAAATACATAAATACATAAACACATATATATTTATATAATATAAATGGATAAAAATGAATCTGTTTCTCTACAAATACATGCACATATCCATCTTAACCCAATATATCACATGCAGGTTGGACATATCAGACCTGCTTTTTCTCTCAGTTATACCAAGTCTAGACTGGTGTAACTCAGCCAACTTTAACAGAATTACCTTGATTTACATCAGAGCCAAGAAGATCAGAAT
>NW_017729030.1:46723128-46724818 GCF_001723915.1 Gavialis gangeticus | reverse complement strand
GCACATATCCATCTTAACCCAATATATCACATGCAGGTTGGACATATCAGACCTGCTTTTTCTCTCAGTTATACCAAGTCTAGACTGGTGTAACTCAGCCAACTTTAACAGAATTACCTTGATTTACATCAGAGCCAAGGAGATCAGAATTAGGACCAGAGTATTCATAGAACAAATATTGCCAGGCTGCATGCTGCACATCTTTGGACTCACCCCAGTTTCTGAGCCTTGCTGTTTATCTTATCCAAGAGTGTTCAAAGCTGACTTCTTAAAAGTGGCTCCATGTGACTCCTACAACTAGTAAAGTATGGTTTTGTAAATGGAGTTTTCTTCTGCAGCTTGGTACAACCCTTTCAATAGTGAAACATTGACATTGGCATGTCTTCTCTATTTACTCTTATATGCACAATGAAATAAACATTTGTGCTGACCATTTTTCCATACCTGGCTCATATAACTTAATCTGCACGCAATCTGCATGCAATCAGCACTCTGAAGTAACATGCTTTACAGAGTTAATAAACAGAGGATTGTACTCTGGTAGGCAAGACATATTTTTCTTTAAATATCTATTTATTTATTTTTATTTTTGATGTCAGATTACTTTGTAGAATTACTTCTGACTGGACTCACATTATTCCATGCCTGTTTTTACTGTAACTTAGTGTATTTCAAGATAAACAAGTCAGCAGATGCTATTTATACATTTTGAACACACACGTCGTAACATTGTGTACTGTGCTAATATGAAAAATTGGGCTAAGCAGTAAGCATTGCATTTAGGATGTTGCAACTCATTGACATTGCTCTTTCACAGAAAGAAAATAGTCTAGCTTTGTTGATAAATAGATGCTCAAATAATATTTTAGGACATATTTGAACATTAAATCATTTGCACTTTTGTACTGCTGGGAAAAATGTTGTGTAAAGTTAAAGCTGAAGAAAGGTTTCTTTATGATACCATACGGCAAATCTCTCTAATGAGAGGCCATTTACTGCCTAAGTCTCCTACATGTGGTACTTGACAGCAGGTGTCTGGAGAAAATCCTGCAAACATTTTGAAGTGTACTATTACTGGCAACTTGCTAGAAAAATTTAAATTTCTGAGTGGTCAGGTCTGAGCCAGGAAGTAGGATAAAATTTAAAACAATAATGAAAGAGAAAAATTCTTCTAACCAGCATGTTTCTACATTAAAGGGTTGTATAAACAGTTCCATCAGAGAGTACTAAACATGACATATTAGCTACATGGGATATAAAGAACTTATTGTGCTTGCACTATAAACTTTTAAAAGGTTCCTTTACCAACAGAAAGTGGAAGTGAGTGAGTATACTTGCATCAGCCTGTCTTTACTTTAAGGACGTTAAGAATATGAGTTTACCTGTAGAGGCTAGAAAAGGTTTTGATTACTGTTAATTGAGTATCATAGCAGTTCTTTGAGATGACTTAAATAATGCTTTGCTGTGGACCTACTTAAGCTGTAATATTTGCATTGTACACTCAAATATCATTTTTTAAAACAGGTAGGGCCTGCTGTAGTTCTCATGAGAATTAATAAAATTCTCACCTGATCTCACGAGTCCTTACATTGATCTCTAGCAATCTGCTACAAGCTGCCAAATAGATTTGAATCGAAATATCTTTTTCATAAGGACATGGTGGTAGAATGGCTAAGATATCGTAAGTGGA
>NW_017729030.1:46709343-46718128 GCF_001723915.1 Gavialis gangeticus | reverse complement strand
ATTCTCACCTGATCTCAGGAGTCCTTACATTGATCTCTAGCAATCTGCTACAAGCTGCCAAATAGATTTGAATCGAAATATCTTTTTCATAAGGACATGGTGGTAGAATGGCTAAGATGTCGTAAGTGCAAGCCTTCCTGTGGACTCACGAGGTGATTGGAGATGACGCTGGCCACCTTGTTCCCTTGTGTGCTGTTGGCTGCAGAAATTGGTGTGCCATAATTGTGTTAGCTTGTTGAGTTGTTTGCCTTAGGAGAAGCTTTGACTTTGATTTGCTATTTTTCTTAAAAATTCTGTATCTGTTTAACTTAAAACCTGTTTCTGTTTTCAGGGTCCTCATGAAAAGGGCAGAATTACCATATTTACTCGAATAGAGGATAACCCTGATCATAAGATGACTACCCCAATAATTCAATTCTATCTATGGAAAAATTATAAATTTGTTATAATTTTCCAGGTATAGAATCTAATTACTGAAGATTGGCCTTTAATTTGTCTCCCTGCCACAGCTACAGCTACAGCAGGGAAAATACATCTTGTGGGGTTGGAGTCAAGTGACCCCCCTGCCCTCTACCCCTCAGCTTCTTTCCCCCGTATCTCCTTCCCCCTCTCCTTATTATCAGACCCTGTTCTCCCTGAGCACATGGAAGTGAGGAGCAAATATAAAAACAATAACCTTGAAAGTAAACATAGGTGTAGCAATTTGCATATACTACCCATATGCACTTTGTTCATCCAAAATCGATGCATGGTATCTTTTTTTGAAACTGCTAAAAGTTTTACCACAGGTACTCCATAAATACACTTTTGAACAACACACTTTGACACCTACTTTATGTAGTACAGAGTATTGGTCCAAAGCCAAAGGCTTGTGATTTATCACATAGTTCATTGGGCTGGATCCCACCCGAGTCAATAGTATTTCAAGCCACAGCTCAGCACTGCTCAGGATGTGTATGTACTCCAGACGCCTCTCCCCCCCTGCCACAAGGGGGGTTCTAATTAGCCCCCACTCATGACTGGAGCCAGGTGTTCTTGCCACGACTCATTGGATGCTCCAAAAATGTATAGGCAGATGAGGCACAGGGCAACCTTTGTGGCTTCACCTCATGGAAGGCAGGGCCGCACTAATCATATGCACCAGGCTGAGCGAAGGGCCAACAGAGGGATTCTGGGTGAACAATATGCAATGTTGTGGTTCACCATGACTGGAAATAGAGTTGGTGGTGAGAGGGGATGTCACAGGTAAACGAGATCGAAGGGGTGGAAACCCCTTTGCTGGGGGCCAAGCGGAATGTGGGAAACCCCACAGTCCCAGGAAAACATCCCCGAAAGCCCCATGACCCCGGGAAACTTACCCAAGACAGGCACGGAAGCAAAAAGCAGAGAATCACAGGTAGAGGTGCCCCCGCATCTCATCAGCCACTTATCTGTGCGGCTGGGGGCAGCATGGGGAGATGAAATCGTTAGAAAACACCAGTAGTCAGCTACAAAATCTGGCTGCCGGTAACAAGCAGGGGAGCAACAGCCCAGAGGCAGCTGCATGCTCCCGGCCACCAGACCTGGTCTCACCTCAAGCCAGGAACACTGGGTAGAGTCCGGAAGAGGAGCTTGCCTTCTTAAGGAGCAACACTTGACACCTGGTGAGGATGCCAAGGGGCTAATGTCACAGCTACATGCAGGGGCGCATGAGTAGGGAGGATGAAACTTTACCTCCCTGAGTCTTTTTGTTTCTTTTCTTTGTGTCATCTTGTAAGACTTCTGGGCCCAGAGCCAGAGGCTATGTTCAGGGATATTACTCCCCGGGCTTGGGGAATTAGGAGCCTCAGAGACTCTGGGACAGAAGACTGGAGTGGGCAGACTGGCTTGCCTGTCTGACCCCAGGGATACAACTGTAAGGGGGAAGGTTGTTCTCCCATATCCATGGAGCATTCTTCTACAGGCAGAATGGTCAGCCTGTGAACAGCGCACACCTAAATGCTACATTTATTGAAATACCGTAGCAGACTAGTTGGGGTGACGATGCACATAATGGTGCCCGAGTGTACTCCAGTTATTGAGCATATGGCCGAGACTATCAGGTTGGCGTATGGAAGGAGTGTAGGGGAGATGGATCCTCAAGGATATCTGCATGTGACATATTCAAGTAAATCTGAGACAAGATGGGAACCTCTCGCTTCTGAAGTTATGAGCAAGAGGTGGTAGGTGAGTATCAGGGGCTTCCCTTAAGAGGTGGCACATGATAGGGGCAAGTGCCAGAGAAAGACCAAACCTGAGCCAGAACCGCCCATCCCAGAGCCGCTCAGGAGCAAGTGCTTGGGCTTAGGCAGGCACAGGGGAGTGTACTTAATGGGCACTACCACGTATCTTCTTCAGGTGGGCTACACTAACCTATTTTTGTGGTAGGTCCCCATCAACATGTTTGCCCAGTATGGGCCATGTGTTTCATAGTTATGCTCAGTGTTGGTTGTGTTCAATCAACTTCGTATTTAGTTTCCATTGCTGAGCACATACTGCTTTTGACAGCAGTTTAATGACAGACAATGTATTTAGTGAGATTTTGTTGTATGTGATTATAAAATGAGGAGGCTTTTATTCCCATGCTGATTGGGGTAAAAACCTCATCTTGTATTTGAGTAAATGTGGTATTAACACTTGATTGCTCTGTAAGGTGATAAACAAATCAGTTTGAACAAGTCACAGCCAGCTGCTAAGCTACTAAACAAACAAAATGTGTTTGATAGTTTTCAGTGTGTATGGTACTGACACAATCACTGTGAGCCATATTTCTGCTGCAGCAGGCATGTCAGGGTATGTTCAGAAGGCATGTCAAGAAAAAGGCACTGGTCTGTTCCAGCAACCCCAGTCCTGCATAATGGCTACTTGAGTGCCATGACAAACTGATGTAGCTTAGGCTAACACACAGCTACTTTAATTTCCTGTGGGAGCCAATCTGATTTTAGCCTGGCAAATAACTAGGGGAGGAAAGTTAAAAATGGCATACAGCTCCTTTCTTACCCTGCATAGTTGGAGCAGGATATAGTGTACTATGTTGTGGTTTTTTACTTTGTAACTTTAAAAGAGAAGTTGAAAGACAGAATCCACTCTGGCAGAAGGGAAATTGAGTACTGCCAAACCCAAACATTAAACATTTAAGTCAGACCCCAGAATCATAAGTTTTAACTTTGAAATCATGAGATTTTAAAATAAAAAGTTGGATTTTGTTTTTGTGTATAGATTTTATAGCCTTTGAGGCTCTCAGTTTCAAACTTTCTGCTCAAAGACATATTAGTCAGAAGTCAGGCAGAAAGTAAGGTAGAGGGACAACTTAGGCTAGGTCCAGACATTCAAAAAGCCTGAGGCAGAATTGATTTAAATTACTAAGTTTTCTGTAAGTGGCATAGTTTAGATTGGTAGTAAACAGAACATACATTTGCCCTTTGGTGTTGTACAAATCTTAGACTGGGTTCTGGCATTTTTAAACCAGTCTATATGTGCCAAACCTCAGTTTGGTTATGGGTATAGACCAGTTTCCGATTACCTATATTGGTAAAAGTATAATGTCTGTCCCTGGCCTTAGAGACTAAATGATTCAGAGAGGCATGAGCTTTTATAGGCACCAACCTACTTCATCAGCAGGGATCCAGGTTTTCCATTCGTTGCAGAAAAATGCGGAAAAGCATGGATGTTCTCATTTTAAGGATAAAAATGCACATTTTCTCCTTTAAAGGAGTAAAACATGGGAAATGGTGGGTTTCCCCTTGCAGGCTGGCAGAGTTCCAGCCTGCAAGGGGCTGGAGGGAGCAGGAGGAGGTCAATCAGGCAGGGGGCACCACATGCATGTGCACATGCACACATGCACCTGGAAGCCAGACATCATGGACAGCAACTCCCGCGCTTCCCTGCAAGTAAGTCTGCCGGGGAGGGGATTGAGGCCTCCATAGTAAGGGAGGGAGGGATGGAGGGAGTTGTGCAGGGCTGGGGCTGTGGCTGGGGCACTGTCAGGCTGGGGCAGTGTGTGGGGCCTGGAGCTTGGGGTCCAGGGCTGGGGCAGGAATGTGCAGCCACAGGGCCTGGGTGGGAAGTGGGAGGGAGCCACAGGCCCCTCATCCTGGGGTTGGTGTGGGGATGGATCCCTGCCACTGTGCGCACTCCCAGGCAGAGTATGGGGGACATGTGTTCCCCTGATTTGTGCGTGGGGTGAGGGTGAGTGCAGCCTACCCACTGCAGTTCTGGGGTTCCCCACCCTGTTGCCCCCCAGGGGCCTCTGCAGCTCAGCAGGCAGGACCCGGTGCAGCAAGGCAGACTGGGGCGGGAAGACTAAGTGCCACCACTGGGAGCCCTGTGCCGTGGCGAGGTTCCCTCTGCCCAGCCAGCAGTAGCGGGGGTGGTGGCGTGGAGTTGTGCCTGTGGGGAAGGGCAGCAGGGCAGGGAGCCCTGTGCTCACAGCTGCCAGCCCATATCTGTCCCTCCCACCGGCTCTGCTCCAGCTCTGCTGCCCATGGGAGAGGGGGAGCCAGGCTCTGTGCTCTACTCCAGCTGCAGCAGCCACTTCCTTCTGTGGGTGGTAGCCAGGCCTTAGGCACTGCTGGGTGGGGGAAGAGGGCTGTGGACCTGGGTCTCTGGCCTTGTAGCCCTGGTACCTGGGGACCCCCTCTGGTAGGGCTGGGGGGGTTGTGGGTAAGGAGTGAGGGGCACCAGCAGGGCCAGAGGGCTGTGGGTTCAGAGTGATGGGCACTGGCAGGGCTGGGGGGCTATGGGTTGTGAGTGAGGAGCACCGGCAGAGATTTGAGCTGTGGGTCAGGAGTTAGGGGCACCACCAGGGCCAGATGTGGGGCTGTGGCTTGGGAGTGAAGGGCAATGGCACGGGCAGGGCACCAGCATATCAGTGCCACAAAGCAGTGGGGAGACACAGTTGCAGCTGGACCTGTGTCCTGGTGAGCAAAGGGGGCAGGGGGAGCTCTGATTTTCCATGATAAAAAACCCAAAATTAAACTCCAAAATGTATAATCCTTTACCCCTTACTTTATTATAGTGATTGAGGCACTGGTGGGCTTCCAAATTGCTTAAAAATGGTAAATATATCCATAATACATTTTTTTCACTATATGTATAGTGGCATTTCACTTCAATTGTGGAAAAACATGGACTTGTGGGTTTTTAATCAGAGAATTTGCAATTTTCTATCAGAGAATTTGAGATTTTTAAACAGAAAACCAGGATCCCTGTCATCAATAATTTTACCTATTTGCTCAGTATATGGCAAAATAGTTGTGCTTTCATATGTTCATAAGACCAAATAAATCCCATAATTTTAGTCACAGAAAAAGCACAGGTAGTGGTGGGGGAAAGCAGGCTCCTTCTTTTTTTGTGACTAGGGCATTTGCCCAAGACTTAGGCTCTCCTCACTTGAAGAGGGTTTGAACCTGCATCTACTTGCTTGTGAAGTGCTCTAGTCACCAGTCCCTATTTCAACCTTCCTCTTGAAGCTGGCAATCTAGGTATCCAAAAGGATATTTGAGACCAGAAAAAAGAGAACAAGGTAGAAAGTCTGTGGCTCAATGACATGGATGTAACTCTGGAAGGGAAGGGACCCTGATTCTAGCCTTATCTCTTGTTCCCAATGGAGTAGAAACTTTCCCAGTGTTTTTTGTCCTGTGAATACTAAATGCAAGGTGCTGTGGACCATCTTTAAGAGCAGAGATAAAAAGGGACATGGGCAATACTTAGCCTGATAGGAAGAGTTCTTTGGGAAGTAAGAGACACAGTCTCAATCGTATTTGAGGACTCCCACTCCCTTGGTAGGTGCCTTGCCACTAGGCTATAGGACTAAAAAGTGAGAGGATTGTCCTTCTCTTCCTCCATTTAGCTTTAGGCAAGCATGGGGCAATTTTGTTTTTTTCACAGAAGGAAACAGAATCATAAAATATGCATAAGTGCCAAGAACTGCAGTTAGGCGCACAGTAGATCTTGGGTTGCTTTTAAATGCCACAGGTGATCTCCTACTTAGAAAGGTTGGAGACCACAGTTTTAGACCAACAGAGAGCTGTCAACCCACTAAATTTCTCACAGGGTGCATCTACATGAGACATTTACTGCAGTGGACTAATTAGCTCCACAGTAAAAGCCATGTGTCTACATGTGCACCCCTATTAGGCTGGAGTAAACTAAATAACTCAGAAGCAGGGTAATACTTGTAAATACAAGTACTGTCCTGCTGAGGAGTTTTTTACTCAGCAGCAGCACATGTGTAGATGCTGCCCTGGCTAGCTGGGGCACGAGGGTGCTGCAGTGTGGGGGCCATCTGCCAGCTAGCCCCATGCCAAAGCACCCTCATGCACCAGCCAGCCACTCCACAGCACATTGAGCTAGGGGGAGGAGGCCTGACCTGGCATGCTGACCCCTTGGGCTCCCTACCAGCTGGGGCTGCTCTGACCCGACTCAATGTGCTGCAATCCCGGGCATAGGTTCAAACAGCACATTTGGGAGCAATAAAATCCATAGTTTATTGCTTCACATTAAATGCATGTGTAGATGCACCCATAGACTACCAGACTCTTAATTGAAAAGGAGAAGGTCCAAAGTGATCCATGGACCACTTGCCATGCCTCACAGACCACCAGTGATCCATAGGCCAGAATTTGGAAACAGATGTTGTACAACATGAGTTACTGTGACACAGTCACAATGCTGGCCAACAAAACCATTTGAACAGAAAGCTCTTTCATAGGATCTTATAGCACTTACCTTTAATATGTTAAATGCCCTAAAATGGGAATAGTGTAGTATCAAGGGAGTATACTAAGCCATTGTGTATAATGCCTTAATTGGAAAAATTATAGGATAAAAATGTGATAGAGACTATTATTTAGCTTAATTTGTGTGATATATATAGCCACAGAATCTCTGATCTTCTTCACCCTTTGGTTTATTTTTTTTTGCTCGTGGTGGTGGGGTGGCCAATTACCAGCTGCAGTAGTGGCTATTTTCCCACAGACCCCAATTAATGTCGGTACCTAGGACTGCTGCCCCAGTCCCCCCCACCTCCCAGTTATGCTATTGTATCGTTTAAATTGTTCTTGTTGAAGTGTTCAGAATAGTTGAGATTGGAAGGATCTATGAAATCTATGAAAGAGGCTTATATTGATCTGTGGTGATTTTTTAGTTTGTTAGTGATCTGCCTTTTCCACTTGCCTAAGAAACACTGCCACCAGATAACAGCATACACCACAGATAGCTCAAATGGATTGAACCTTGTAATTGTGGGCAAGGATTTGAAGTGGTGATTATGAGGACCCCTCAGCTAAATGGCTGCCCATGAACACAGGGGATAGGTCTCAATGGTTTGAGAGCTCCCTTTCAGTCCTGTTTCCTCACTTCTTCCAGGAAACTCCAAATCTTTTAGGAATCTGTATATAGGAACACATATTAAAATATCAGATACACCAAAGTATCAAAGAGCAATACGCTGTTGGACTAGCTAAACATTTGGCTCAGCAAGTAAGCTTTATTGACCTAGGAGTATTCAGTAGCATAACCAAGGGAGGCATAGTAGCTCAGGCACTGCCTCTGGGGGAGCACCAGAATACCTGCAAGCACCACAACGACTGATCATGCCGCTGTGATTGGTACTGTTGCAGTCAATGCTGCCCTGATTGTTGCATAGCTGCCAAAGGTGTGGAGCTGCCTGGCTGTGTCTGGGAATACTCTATGGAGGAAATTATTTTCCTGCTCTCTTGTTCTGGGGAAAGGGGTGCAGAAATGGTGCAGTCCTCTCTAAGATACAACTGAGAATGTTTCAGCTTTGCTGGAATGAATAAACTGCTTGTGATAAATAGTAACCAACTCAGACCTGTGCATTAGATGTTCTTACAGTCTTCTGAAGAGGCCAGGAAGGAATTCTTTTATTTCATAAATGTTTTATCAGCTTCTGTTTTATTTTACCTTCTTCCTTTTTCTGAAGCACTGGACACTGGCCATAGCTCAAGGTGCGAGGCTGACTTTTATGCACTGGTATCCCAGCTGGTACTTAGAAGTACCAATCTCAAGTGCCTGGCAGGAAGAACTTGCCAGGGTCACTCAATCACCAGATTTGGGGGCAGGAAGAATTTTTTTTTCCCCTGGGTCAGATTAGCAAGGATTATAGGAGGTTTTGCCTTCCTGTCTAACATGATTTGGGGTTCTTGGTTATAACCATGTTAACCTAAGATCATAGGCAGACACATTTCTTTGGATAAATGTGATATCTTTTATTAGACAAACTAAATAGTTGGGAAAATTGTTCTTACAAGGTTTCAGGCACAAATACTCTTTCAGGCATAGGGAGAGTCTGCTGGTGTTTGTGTACTCTCTTGGGTGGAACAGAGGCTTAAGACAATATGCAAAGTGCAGGTCTGTGACAATGCAAATGTATGGCAGGGAAGATCAGAGGGGATGGGAGTTAATTGGTGCATGATAGGTTGGGGGAGGGAAATGAGAGAGAGAGGCATGTTGACGGGTGATAAAATGTAGCTGGTAAAATATAGAGGGGTTACCTGGAGTTATTGGATGGCAGGCTGGGTTATAATTTGCCATAAATCCAATATCTATATTTAGTCCATGCTTTTTTATATGCAGTAGATTTATGAAGTGAAGTTCATAGGCTCATCTATGAAAGTGTTTTCTAAATTCTCTTTGAGGATTAGACCTGAGAGATTGGAGAGAGAGTGATTGTCTTGTGAGAAATGTGGTTATTGGGTATTTTTGTCTTTGATAGATTTTTTATGTCCTTTCATTCTGGTACACA
>NW_017729030.1:46704014-46709332 GCF_001723915.1 Gavialis gangeticus | reverse complement strand
CTTTGATAGATTTTTTATGTCCTTTCATTCTGGTACACAGTTGTTTGGTTTCTCCTACATAGGAGAAATAATAAAAGATATCACATTTATCCAAAGAACTTAGTCTGTCTAACACGAAGCACTTTCCTCCTCCCAGGGTCATCTGAGGACATATTAACCCAGGGCTGTCCCACTGACAGCCCCCAGGCTTCATGTATTGCTCAGGGGATTGACATGGGGCCTGTGAGCTCTCACCTAGCTGCCACTTCCCTCCCCTCCAATTGCTCCTAAAGGTAGAGAGCAGGGGAGATAAAGGCCCTGCTAATACCCTGTAATAATGGAGAACGTATTAGCTGTCCAACTTCTGTGCGGAGAAGACTAACCTGCCCTTGCAGATTATGGGGGGGTGGGCAGCCTGCCTTGCCCGCACAGCATGTGCAATGAGGCTAAGGGTAGGAAAGGGAGGATGGAGAGCTACAGTGCCTGTGCTCTGCACATGATGGAGTCCAGGTTGCCCACAAAGTGAGGGGGAGTCTCCTGTGCAGCCTGCACGGTGTTGTGCAATGAAGTGGGAGCAGCTGAGATGCCTGCGCTCTGTGGGGAGCCCAGCTGCTCATACAGTAAGAGGATAGTCCTGTGTGCAGTCATGCTCAGTGTGTGGCTTGCAGACCATGTACTGTGTGGCCCCCCACTGCTCAGAAGTTGGCCTGCCCTGTATTAACCTCCTAACTTTAGTGTCATTGCAGGGCATTGGCAATACCTTTATCTCCCCTGCTTTTTACCTATAGCATGATGTAGGGTGGTTTTGGCTTTGTTTACCTAAGGTTCTTTATGGTGTGTGAAGGATTGGAGCGAATGATTTATAGGGTCCTTTGAATAAATGGTTGTCTGCAAGTACAGGAGACTGGACTTAATGGCCCTAGAGGCTCCATCCAGTCTAATATTTCTATTTTCTTTATCCAGAATTTGGTTTGAATGTGAACTGGTGAACCAAGAGGATTGCAAAAGCACAGTCAGCTGAGACTTTGGAAAGCTCAGGTTCTGATACATAGCCCCCACCTGTGGGAAATATTAACCATTGATGATTTAATTGTTTAGTGAAAATCAGCATAGCAGTACAGAGTATAAAATATAAATTTGATATCCAGGACTCACATGGATCCATTTATAAATCACATTTGATAGATATTTTGAAGACTAAAAATGTTACAGAAATGCTGTGTCACTGTATAAGTATAGAAATTAAATAATGATCACCCACATGACTATTAAGTTTCCAGAGCAGATTAAATGAGAAATGGAATTTTACTTTTTCAATAAAATTAAAAAAATACATCTGCTAGAAATGCTTCCAAGTCAAATGTTGGATGAAATAAGGGAATGATCTAAATTAATTTACAGATATGAATTTTGAATAGAATTACATCTACTTTCTCCTTTCATGAATTTGCTCCCATTGATTTATCATCTGTTGAGGTATAGGAAACACTTTTTATGTCATAAGTGGTTATTGCAGAACATCTTCAATGGCCTACTACTGTTGTCTCATCACAGATTTGAAAAATGTCTGCCAAGTTGGGGGAGAAGATCCTTGTTTCAGATTAGTTTTTAGCGGACAAGTTTACACTACAAAAATAACCATCTCACATAGCACTAATCGGCCATGTATCCCCTGCTCTCTCTCTTGCACATGAAGTCTGTGGTTAATAATGGTGTGGACAAGCATGCAGGGCTCATGCTACTCTCTCAGTAGAGAGACCTTCAGTTTTCAATATAGTCAGTCAGTCTACACCTTCTATAAATGTAAAGGTATTTTTGTAACTAAACTAATTTAGACTAATTAACTAATATAAAATACTTTTCAGCATACAATACACCACATCATTTCTGATTGAATAACCTATCTATCAGGCTACAAAGGGTAGTCTGAAATTCCCACCGAGTGCATATAGCTACTATCTGGTTTACAGCTGGCAAACGTTTAACTGCATTTACTATTCTATCAAAGGATGGTACTGCTTTGCATTGCACACTGTTCTGTATCCTGTGTTGTGTCAGTCTTAAGAGCAGGTCAAGAAGAAGTACAGAATGAAAGAAACTAAAACTTTAAAAGAAATTTGTTTTTTCCAGCTCAGTAACTTATTTCATCAAGATCCTTTGGGAGCTGGTCTCAATGAAAAAAAACAGAGGGAGAACATTAATGAATCTTCCGTATTCATCCCTGACTGTTCAAACAAGTTGGCTGCTACAGTTTTTCAAACATTCCAAAGTCATCTCTCATTGTCTTTTGTGGTTTTGGACAGCCAGTTGTTGATTGTTGGACTGGTTTTGAGGTAGTCCCTTGAGCCAAGATGTGGAGCCTATCTCGCATAATATCATCTACATTTGCATATTTTGGAGACCTAGGCTTTCTGGCAATCTGTGGATGGAATGTCATGGAGGGGCTGCTATATTTTCTATGAACAAACACAGCATGCATGCCATCTCAGGATGCAGGTCAGGGATTTTTCCATGGAATATTTTTATTAAATCCAGTCAAGCCCTTTGGATGATATTAGATGCAGGCTAAAACCCTCGCTTCAAGCCTTCTTTCATTTGACTTTTGGGGATTCAGATAAAATGGCATTTTATCCTTATCACACTGAGTCTTGGTTTTGTAAAACCCAAACCATCCCAATCTTGTCCCTCTATTTGAGAGCCCCTTTTTAAAGAAGCAAGACATACTTTTGGTAACTAATGTGTATGTGCATGTGGGAGAGAGAAACCACAGAGGCACTTTATAATGAACGTTGCTCCTGCAGCAACCAGTGGGGTTAGAGGTTGCTGTAGCAATGACTTGTATTACATAATACCTCCCATCTGTCTGCAGATGTGTGAGTTTGTTTAAATGTTTTATGAGGTTTTTATTACACTATAATACAGTCCCAACGCCTCTGCAGTTGCCAGTTTGGTCACAAAATATAATAAATTTCAAAATACCTAATGCTTCAGCTATTCAATATTTTTTTCTGACAGGGCCCCCAACAAGATTACAGTACTACTATACCTCTGAACTACTCAGGCATGGGGTGTGCCGAACAGCGCTTTTAATTCTCTTATCCTATGTTACAAAATCCCCAGATTTAAAACCTATTCTAATGTGGTCTACACATATTAAATCAGGTTGATTACTGTTCTCTGGCTCATACCCATTATTGGATGCAATATGCCAGCAAGTTAGACAAATGAGAACAATAAATAGTTTGATCTGGATCCTTTTCCAGGTTAAGGTAATATGATGTAAGATAGCAGTACTAGTCACACTAGTATTTCAAACTACTGAGGCTGTACTCTTTATTCACAGTGAACATGTGTGCTCTACCCTGGGGTGCAAGGGCTACTTTTTGTCCATTCAGAAAGCACTTCGGAGTCGGTTAAATCCTAGCCTTATGTGAGACAGGAGCACAGGGAAGCCCAGTCTTCACCTTGCTTTATAGCAAATGTAAGTGAAGGTAGAAACAGTAGAAATCACTGACTGATTGAGCTAGTGTTTTGTAAACTTTCAAGAGTTTTTTTTTCCAGCAACAAGCACCCTTCCTCAGTGTTTCCCTCCCTTCAGACTCCAAATTGTACATGAAAGGAAGAGACATAAAATACTGAAAGCAGTGAAAATGATTTCTGAAAGGGAAATTGTGTTTAAAACCTCATATAAAAACAAAAGCAAAGAATTGGGAAAAATAAAAACCAAAGTACTCAAACTGTAGTGAAGCAGGGAGTGGAAACAGATAAATAAAGTTTCCTGTATCAACATTTTTATGGGGTAGCATAGTGATGAGAAAATTAGTTACTAATCAGGGATCTCTGAATAGCAGAATTGTTTGGCAAATGAAAATATATTGTGTGATAACTTTTTAAAAATTTCAATCATTTCTTTCACAAAGTGTGACATTGATCCATCTTACATATTTAAGGTTTGCTGAGTAAATTTCTATACAGAAAGTTTGATAAAGTTAATATGTTATTAGAGGAATTCTAAAATTGTTACCAAAATCTTCTCTCCTGAAAATGCTAACAATTAAAAAATAATTTTGATTAAAAAATCACTAAAATGACAATAGAAATATTAGGAAAAATATTGGAGAAAAGTTAAAAAACAGAGCATTGAGCAGTACTGATACATTTTCATGAAAGGTTTCATTTTAGGGGAAAAGCCCACTTTTCAATTAAATAACATGTAAAAAATTCATCTACTTGTAGAGAACTATGATGAAAGAGAAAAAATACATAAGACTTTTTATCTTGATATTTCAAGGAATTTAGAAAGAAAACAGAGACAAAAGGCAAGTAACTTCAATTTTCTAATACAGTCTCAGTCATTCTTTAGCCATTCCAGGTGCCTTCTAACAGAACTTTGTGCCCCGGGCCAATGGTCAGCCCTAACTGGAAAAACTGCATAGGGGAGGAGGGAACTCGCCCTATAAAATCACCCCTCATTTTGATCTTTGAAGACAAATACTGCTCCTGATGTATGAAATCAGATAAAGAGTTATTTTATTTTCCTTGTTGTGTTACATTCTGAACTGAATCTAGTTCTGAGGAAGGCAAGAAAAAAATATAGACCCAAGAAACTTCCTTTTGAAAATACCCTTGTTTTAATTCTTTTAATGTGGGAGAAGGGACAAAGTCTGTCTCCAGGTGTAAGTATAGAAAAAAAGTAACTAGAGGAGAGAGAACAATTTTGGAATAGAAAACATTTCTCTATCGTATCTGTTGCAAAGTTACAAAAGGAATACTGCAATGATGCTGTAACCATGATGGTCCATGGAATATGGGAGAAACAGGATTTGTTTGGTAATGTCTTTGTTGGTCCAAATGTTAGTCCAGTGAAAGATATTACCAGAAAAAATCCTGCTTCTTACAGAAGGAAGGCAGATGAAAGGAAGAAGGGAGTAAACATCCTTTCACCCTAAGAGTTTTGATTCTAGTAGAAAGGTAAACACACATGAGGAAAGACTGAAATGAGCCTGCTTTCCATAGCTTTGGAATCCCAGGTGGCCTTTCCAACAGGTAGGTAGTTTTCTTTCATACATATGTACAAAATCCAAGGCTTAACTGCCATACTATATCAGACAACTGTATTTAAAATTAGGCTTACAGGATGCTATTAAGAAAGCATGGTTCAGAACACCTAAATTTAATTTACACTGTGCTCAGTTAACAAAGACAACATTGTATTTAAAATAGATTGGATTATCTGGATTGTTACTATCTGAATGGCAAGAGGCAAAACATAAAGTTGGGTCTAGTGAAGGTTCTTACCTAGAGGAGAACAAAGTGATCAGAAACAGCCAGCATGGATT
>NW_017729030.1:46701515-46703907 GCF_001723915.1 Gavialis gangeticus | reverse complement strand
TGTCTCCTATGACATTCTCATTAACAAGCTAAGGAAATGCACCTGACATCTCAAACTCAGTAGCATGATGGCAAGTGAGTAGTTGGATGGGAGATGCCAAAGAACTGCAGTAATTAGTGTGACATAATTCAATAAATGCCATTCTTCCCTCTTTTTCTGTAAAATGGATCAATGTCAGAGTGGTGTGGTCTGGTGTTAAGAATACCGGGCACTCAGAGATGCTGTCTTTTAAATAAAATAGAAAATACAGATCTGATCATTTCAAGACCATAGGAAAGTTTTGAAAATGTAGGGATGTTAATTTCTTCAGATCATATGCAACTACATCTTCATTGATTAATTTATTTTGGTAATTTGGATACATTATTTTTCAGTAGTTATACTTGTTATTTTTTGTCATCTTAAACACATACTGTGGATTTCAGCTTGTGGCTTTTCTGGTGGATAAATTATCACTTGAATAAACCACAATTATCTCAACAGCAGAATGGCTTCTTTAGATGTTCAGTGGCGAGTGTGATTTGAATATGAAATGTTTTTGCAATTTGTTGATTTTCTCCCCTGTGGAAATGAAATAACAATATCAACCTGAGCTGAGAGGAAATAATTTTAACTTAACTTCAGCCAGATGGAACCAGTTCATAAACAGGGGTGAGCTGAAAGAGACTTATTTCCAATTATGACTTCTATGACTCAGGTGAGGAGAAAGTATGTTAGCTGCAGAGAGAGGGCCTGTGAGGCATGGTACATGGTATAGAGGGTCAGAGGTGTGTACATAGGCCCTTGGCATTAGGGCAAGTAAATGGGAAGCCTTCCACCTGATTAACATATCTTAATCATTATCATCAAGGCATGGCAGGAGAGGAAGGCAGGCTGTTAGCCAGAGACAAGCGGGTGGGCCAACGACTGACCGGCCCCAGGACACTTACTTGTTACAGTACCCCAGGTGCTTCCAGCTCACATCAAAGATGTCTTTGGGTCTGCAGTGGATGTGGTACAAGGCATCTAACAGGACTATGCAGCATGTCATATTTGGGAATCCTGTCCTGCATTCCTGTAACTCAGAATTTAGCTAAGCAAGAAGGGATGGCTTGGTGGCTTCTACTGCCTAAACTTCTTCCTGCTAGTCCCTGAGGATTACTGGTACACTGCTGAGCTTCTCTGCTTGATCCTGCTTCTCTGCTGAATGCAGTGAAAGCAGGAGTACATTGGAGGTGGGCATAGAAGCAGCACAGGAGAAAGAGCCTGATGCTGCCCCAGAGACCCTCCACATACCCACCACCCCCAGCCCCAGCAGGTCAATCTGTGGGGGAGGGAAGGGGTGGGGGCCAGATAGAGGCCCCCATGGTGAGTAACTGACCATGTGGTGCAGCCAGGAGCAGGGGAAGGTAAGTAGGGCCCCAGCCTGGCCAGGTGGTGGGAGGATTGGAGCCCAGGGGTCTCCTTCAGGGATGTGGGGTGGCTCCTTCCCCATCTCTGTGGGGGTGAAGGTGGCTGCTGCTGTGCCTCGAGTCCCACTGCAGCTGGCAATGTGTGGGTGCGGCTCAGCTCAGCAGCGGGGACTCACGTGGGGATGGCCCCAGCCCAGCCAGGTCTGGGAACATCTGGTTGTCCAGGAGTGCATGGGGAGGACTCCCACCACTGGGCGCAAGCCGGCAGAGGCCCCAGGGGCCCATGCCCCCCCCCACCTGTGCTTGGGGGTGCAGTGGGCAGCCTACAGCAGCAGCCACCTTGTTCTGAGCATAGGTCGGGGGGGCATGGACAGGCCTGACCCCACCTCTGTGCCACCACTGTGCTGAGCTGCGCTGGCCCTGGGGACCTGTTTTCCCCCCAACCTGTGCTCAGGATGAGGCAGCTGCTGCCGCCTGCCCACTGTGTCCAGAGCACAGGTAGGAGGGGCACAGGCCCACATGCCCCTGGGCTGCAGAGTGTCCCAGACCTGGCTGGGCTGGGGCCTGACCCCACTTCTGTGCTGCCACTGTTCTGTGCTGAGCCGTGCCCACCTGGCGACCAGAGGGACGTGGCATCCAGCCCCAGCCTCAGCCCAACCGGGTCTGAAAGTCTCTGCAGCCCAGCAGTGGATGAGGGGGAGGACTCCTGCTGCATATGGCCCAGCAGAGGTCTTGGGGGCCCACGCTCCCCCACCTCTGCTCCGGGCACAGCAGGTAGCCTGCAGCAGCAGCAGCCTCCTCCTGGAGCACAGGTGGGCGGCACACAGGCCCCTGGGGCCTTGGGAGTATAGGTTGGAGAGCATGGGTCCTGGGGCCCTCAGAGCACAGGTGGGGGGGCATGGGCCCCCGGGGCCTCTGATGGGCTGTGCCTAGCAGCGGAAGCCCTGCCCCCCCCCCCCACACACACCGCTGGACCACAGAGAGTCCCAGACCTGGCCAGG
>NW_017729030.1:46679156-46696269 GCF_001723915.1 Gavialis gangeticus | reverse complement strand
AGGTGGGCAGATGGTGGGGAGGGACAGGGCAAAGGCAGGGGGGCACAGTAGATCTTGGAGTGCCCTTTACTTCCAAAAAGTGATCTTCACCATAAAAAGATTAGAGACCACTGATTTAGAGTATCCTAGGCTCTGTGGTGTGCTTATGCACTCATACAGATGTTGTACTAGCGCACCATACATATAGTAGGCCCTCAGGAACTATTTTTACAGTATTATTATCAGATGAAATAAATCCTGCTTCAGTGGTATGTTAGTTATGTGTAGGCTAACTGCACAGAGTTGAATTTAATCCTATTTGTTTTACGGTGGTCCCCAAAGCCTCTGACCAGAAATGGGGCCTCACTGAGCTAGGTGCTGTCCAAGCACATAAGATTCAGGCTCTCTGTCCCAAAGACCTTCCCATTCAAGGACAGTCCTGACAGCTCAGACATGTGGGTGGATCCTGATGCAGTTTGAGTGCCTTGATTTTTACAGTAGGGTAATAACAGTTAACTTATTGGATTGGAAGTCAAATGAAGATGCATGAGTAAGGGTTTTTTTAAGCAGCAAGAGGAAGCAAGAGTGGAAGGAAAAAAGGTAAAACAAAAATGAAAATAATGTAATTACTCAAAATTGCGAATACATCTTGACATAGGTCAGTGGGGAGCTCTTCTCAATTTGCTGCTGACAAACAGAGATAAGTTAATTACTTGAGAATGTGATGATGGAAGGTGACAGTGACTTGGGTCATAGCAACCACAAAATAATAGAGTTCAAGAGTCCTTCCTAAGGGGAGGAAGGAGGGAAAGCAGGAGAATAAAGACACTGGACTTTAGAAAAGCAGACTTTAACAAGCTCAGTGAACTGCTGGGCAGGATCTCTTGGGAGGCATGTCTAAGGGGAAGGGAGTTCAGGAGAGCTGACTGTACTTTAAGGAGTCCGTTTTAAGAATGTCGGAGCGAGCTATCCCGATGTGACAGAAGAATAGGAAGTGAAACAGGAGACCAGCCTGGCTAGGTAGAAATCTCTTCAATGAGTTGAAACTCAAAAAAGAATCCTATAAAAAGTGGAAACTTGGTCACAGTACTAGGGAAGAGTGTAAGAATACCGCACAGGCACACGGGAGAATATTAGGAAGGCCAAGGTACAATTTGAGGTGCAATTGACAAGGGACATAAAATGCAGTAAAAAGGGATTGTACAAGTTTGTTAAAAGTAAGAGGAAGACCAGAGAAACCATAGGCCCCTTACAGAATGCAGAAGGCAATTTAGTGAAAGATGATGCAGAGAAGGCTGAAGCATTTAATGCCTTTTTTACTCCAGTCTTTACAAATAAGGGCATTTACAGTGTACAGATGAGTACAGTTGGCAGCAAAGGTAAGAGACACAAACATCCTTGAGTAGTATTAGAAGAATTAAGAATTAATTAGAGAAGATAAATGACATCAAGTTGACCAAGCTAAATGGGATACACCCTAGGGTACTGAAGGAATTGGCTGAGGTAATTTTGGAGCCATTAGCTATCTTCTTTTAGAATTCATGGAGGTCGGGTGAGATCCTAGGAAAGGGCAAATATAGTGTCTATTTTTAAGAAAGGGAGGAAGGAAGATTTGGAGAATTACAGATCAGTCAGTATGACCTGTAAATGTCATGGGGTAGGTCCTCAAGGAATGTCATGGGGTAGGTCCTCAAGGAATTTATTGAGAAGCATTTCAAGGAGAACAGTCAATCATAGAATCATAGAAATTCAGGGCTGGAAAGGACCTTGAAAGATCATCAAGTCCACCCCTCCCCCTCCACTCTGGGCAGGAAAACTGCTGAGATCAAATGATCCCAGCAAGGTGTCTGCCCGGTCTCCTCCTGAGGAGTTCCAAAGTTGGGGACTGCACCACCTCTTGGGGAAGTCTATTCCAGATTCTGGTCTCCCTTACTGTAAAGAAGTTCTTCTTTACATCCAACCTCAAACCATCCTCTAATAGTTTATGGTCAATGCTCCTTGTCCTCCCTGGGGCACCCTAGTGAACAATTTTTCTTGCAGCTCCCGATATTCACCTCTTACATACTTATGGCCACCAAGTCCCCCCTCTGTCTTCTTTTCCCCAGCACGAACAGTCCCAGATCCCTTAACTTTCCTTATAAAGTTTGTCCTCCAGGCCCTTAATCATTCTTGTGGCCCTTCCCTGGACCCTTTCAAGATTCTCCATGTCTTTTTTGAAGTGTGTTGCCCAGAACTGGACACAGTACTCCAGCTGGGGTCTCACCAATGCTGAATAGAGTGGAAGTATCACTTCCTTAGCCCTGCTTGCAATGCATTGGCTAATGCATCCCAGTATGCCCCACACTGGTGGCTTATGTTTATCCTGTGATCAACCATAGCCCTGAGGTCCCTTTCAGCCCTTGTGCTGACTAGGACATCTCTTCCTAACCTATATTCATGTAGCTGGTTACTTCTCCCCAGATGAAGTACTCTGCATTTATCCTTATTGAAGCACATCTGGTTCCACTCCGCCCACCTTTCTAGTTTGTCCAGGTCCACTTGGATCCACATCCTATCCTCTAGCATGACTACTTTTCCCCATAATTTAGTATCATCAAGTGATCTGGGTTATTATCAGGGACAGTCAGCATGAATTCACCAAAAGCAAGTCATACCTGGTATCCTTCTATGATAAGATGATAGGCCCTGTGGATGTGGGGAGAGCAATAGATGTGATATACCTTGACTTCAGCCAGGCTTTTTATGCTGTCTTCCATGACATTCTCATTAACAAGCTAAGGAAATGCAGACTAAACCTAAGTACTGTAATGTGGTTTTGCAACTGGTTGGATCATCATGCTCAATGAGTAATCATCAGTGCTCAGTGTCGAGTTAGGAGGAAGTATCAGTTGGAAGAGGCTACCTAGAGAAGTTGTGGAGTCTCCACCCTTGGAAATTTCCAGGAGTAGGTTGCCAACCTGTCACCAAGCAGACACTTGGCAGAGAGCTGAACTAGATGTGGGGTCCTTTTCAAATGTGCTTCCTATGATCCTGTCGAGAGGATTCTGGAACAGGGACTGGAAGATGGAATTTTTCCTCTAAAATTCAGTCAGTATGACTTCTGAACTCTTATTTCAGTAGGCAAAACAAGTGCTACATTGTTAAATGTATGCCATTGAGTTATTGTTTCATTTAAGAGCAGTGCTTGTGCTAGCAGCATTATTTTATTCAGTAATTAGAAAGATAACTCTATTCTTTTTTAACAAGATAATTTCTTCTTTTCTATTTCATTATAATCTTAGTGTGGAGGCTAAGTTAAAGGGCACAGAATGATCATCTTTCCCAACTGTATCAGTTTGAATGTGGTGATTTATTAGCATTTCATCATTAGAAATAATACTAAATCAGAGCTGTGAGCTCTATTCAGCTCTTCTCCAACTGAAATGCTACTTAGAGATGAGCCCAAAAGGTATAATGTCCCTACACCTCTCTCACTTTTGTTAGGCATGCTAATGCCAGCTTCTTTCAGAGAGAACCATGCAATGCAGATGGTTTCTTTGAAGCAGCTAAAAGAAGCAAAGATTCCTCTTTCCCATTTTGTTTTTAATGATGGCAAGCAACCTGTGCAGCCAGGAGCATTGAGCCCCTGGAGCCTTAACGTCCACTTGGAGCAAAACTGACCACTCTGACCCACCCCAGATCTGATTCTCTGTTGTGGGGGTGTGGATTGGTATTGGTTTTCAATTTAGACAAGATGTTGTATGAGTCACCCTGCCCCTTGCCCTCTCATCAGTGCTCTGAATAATAAACTTAGTGAGAAATTTCAAGCCAATTGATGTACTGCCAGTGTACAGCTCCTTCTCCCTGAAGCCCCCTTCCTCCCTGCACTTTGTTGGACCTGCAAAGTCTGATGTGGGTGGAGGTGAAGTACATCTGGAATCAGCTGATGCAAATAACACTAGTAAGTGAACAAGGGGGTTCTAAATCTGACCCGCCCCAGGGGGAAGAGGCTTAGGTCATAGGAGGGTAGAATGCAGAGCATTATTATGATGAAAAAGTGAAAAAAATTACATCAAATGTTTGTGTAAGGATCAGAAAGCTTGACCCAGCCCCTCTGGAGTGCCAAATATTACATGAACCATCATAAAAACCAAACTGTAACCTCTTGTAGCCCTCCCATTAGGTCACATTAAAGCTTTGGCAGTGAGGATGGCCTACTTGGTGGTTTTCTGATTTGTGGCTTGTATTTGGCCAACCTGACTTATTTAAATTTATTTTATTTTGTAAACGGTCAATGATAGAGTAAAACTCTAGAGTAAACTTGTTCTAGCCAAAATTTACTGTGGAAATATTTTGTATTATCAAGAGATTTTTGCAGAACAGCTAACAAAGTAAAACAAAGCGTTTCAAGCACACATTGAAAATTTTTTCTATAAACAAAGGAAATTTGCAGATGGCTCTCAGCCATACACTTTCAGTTGTTACCCACTTCTTACTCGCTGGGTGTCTATGTTCTGGTGGATCTCGCCATCAGGGTGGCTCTCTGTCTATCTAAAGGGATAACCAGGAGAGTGTATGATATACTTTCACTTCCTCTTAGCTTTAACAGCCTTCTCATGTTTGTCTGCCTTTCTTTGTGGTTGACTTGTTTATTCTTATTCTTTGCTTGAATTGTCTCATCACAATGATGGGGCCTTCAGCATATAACTGTGCTATCAAATTGGTAGCTATGATGACAAGCTCTGTGCAAGACTCCTCTTTGCATATTTCTTCTTTAGCAGTCTCTGAAACTGTAAACAGCATCTCATTTAAGGCGGTCCTGATTGTCCCAGGTTTTAATCCAGATCAAAGCACAAAGCGGCACAACCATTTACACACGTAGCCCTTCCAAGCTGCACTACTGCCTATCTGATAGGCTTGCCTCCTGGATTGAGTGGTAGTTAACTTGAATGAACCACTATTAATTCACAAATGTAGATGATGTTGTTCTGGGGAAAAGTGTTAGCATGTGTTATCTCTCATGCTTCATGGGTACTTAAAGTGGGACAATGGACTTGTAAATTTGGAGGATTGGACAAATTCTTGAAGGAAAGGGGTATCAGTAGCTATTGAGCATGGAAGTTAGGGATAAAGCCTCTGAATCAGAATTTCCTAGACCAGGGGCAGGCAATTATTTCAGCTGGAAGGCCATTTAATGAGGTTTGGTGAGCTTTTGAGGGCCGCATGGGTAACCTTGCCCCTTGATAGTTACCCCAGCCCCCTGGTCGCCATCTTGGGAGCAGAATTGCCACCCCTGACCCCTGACCTTTGGCACTGGAAGTCCCTCCTCTTGCCCTGGGTGATACTCCTTTTGGGAGGGGGGATTGCCATCTTAGAACCGGGAAAAAACGAAGTCATACACTAAAAGTCAAATACCTAGTATAACCTATTTAAATTTTATTACAACAAATATTTTTGTCATGATTTGTGTTTGTGTACTGTGTGTAGAGGTAATTATATAATAACTAAAAAATAAGGTCTTAGTCTTGTATATTGTGCGGCGAGTGTGTGTGTGTATGGTGGGGTGTTAGAGGTGCATGTGTACAGTGGGGTGTGTGGTGGGGTGTGGTGTGTATGTGTATTGTGGGGGGGTGTATGGTGGGGCGCGAGTGTATGTGTGTACGGTGGGGTGGGTGTGTGGGGGGGATTGTAAGGGAGTGTGGCTGTCTGTGCGATGGGCAATAGGGTATGTTGTGGGGTATGTACATGTGGGGGAGTTGTGGGGGCAGGTTGTGGGTGTGTGGCATTTGTGGGGTGTGTGGGACCCCCACACTCTCCCTATGGGGTGCAGCCCCTGCAGGTGGTGGCAGCAGCAGCAGAAGTGGCAGCTACAGCAGCAGGAGGCTGGGGCCCTTGGGGCACTTGTGCTTGGCACAGACACCAGTGGCACGTAGCTCCAGCCAGTGCTGCACATTGCAGCAAGGAGCATAGCCTGGCCAGGCTGCCTCTATCACTGGGGCTCCCTGCCATGCACACGCAGCTCCTGGCACTCACACGCCACTGGAGGGAAGCCCCCATGCACGGGAGCTGGCTGCCTTCACTGCTCCCTGCTGATCCGGTTCCGGCACTTCACTGGAAATGGGGGGGGGGGCCTGGCCTCTGCTTCTCCATGCAGCCCAGGAACTATGCAGTGAGGAGCAGTGAAGACAGCTTGCTCCAGCATGTAGAGCTTCCTTCCAGTGGCGTGTGAGTGCTGGGAGCTGCAGATGTGCAGTGGGGAGTTCCAGTGATAGAGGCAGCCTGGCTGGGCTGCACTCCTCCCCCCCATGAGCAGCACTGGCAGAAGCCATATGCTGCTGGGCACCAGTACCCCGAGTGCCCCAGCCTGCTGATGCCATCTGTGGGAGCTGCGTGCCATGGGGGGGAGTGTGGGAGGGCCCCCACAGCTCCAACATCCTCCCTCACATGCACACCCTGCCCACCCAAGCTCCCTGCTGCTGCTGGCCCCGGGCACAGGCTCCATGCTACTGCCAGTCCCACGTTCTGCACTCCTGCACAGCTGCAGCTCCATCTCCTTCCCCCGCCCCCACTCCTGCCACTTCCCTACCTGGTGCCCAGAGCGAGTGAGATGCCGAGGTAGCCAAGAAGGTCCCCTGGTGACTGCAGCAGTGGCAGCAGCTGTCCCATCCAGAAGCTGTGTGCTGGCCTAGCCGGGCTCTTCTGCCAACAAGGTTGGGATTGAGGCACAATAGGGTATTTTGGTGGGGATATATACATGGTGACCTTGTTCCCACCTTTGTGGGCGGAAGGGCTGGGCAGGATACAGTTAGTTGGTGGGTGCTGTGGGCCAGATGAAAGTGTCTGGCGGGCTGGATTTGGCCCATGGGTCATATTTTGCCCACCCCTTTCCTAGACCTTAGATGCTGGAGGTTACAAGTGATAAAGGGACAGTGGGAAAAACCCTGGTCATACCCAGTTCACTTTCCCTTTCAGCATCCATACTGCCCCTGTGTGACACAGGATACTGGGTGAGATGAACCTATGGCCTGATCTAGTAAATGACAATTCTTATGTAGGATCCGAGGGCAAAAGCCTTTTCTCCTGGGACAAATGTGATGTTTGTTTAAACCTTGAAGTAGCAAACATGCTAGGTGTCTTCACCACACCCCAAATTACTGAAATGCTTCTATAGTATTAGTGTAATTAGAGTGGGGCAGAAAGAAGAGTAGAAAGTATCAGCTGCTGCTGCAGTCACAAAATGTACCAGTGGCACCTGGAAGCCACTACTGCCCATATATGTCCCACTGCCCAGAGGACCCAGCTGCTTTTTTATGTTTCTATTCTATAGTGTCCCCATAACCTGTTGCCAAAGCTAAGAAGCAGAATTTGAAGGCACTGCATATCAATGCCAGTTTAATCCATAACTTGTGAGTAGAAGGGTTTATGCATTCTGTGCATTTCATTGTTCAGTGGATGTTCTTTTGTACAGTTAGTTGCACAAATCTTGTTAGTCTGTAATTTTGCATTTATAAATTTGGGGAGCAGAAAAGAAAAGGTCAGTGGTGATTCTTAATCTAGTGACAGTGTGTGAATACACCAGTTCTTCCAGTTTGTGGTCTTGGGCTATGCCTGCTAGCTTTTCCAGGCATGCAGATGAAATAAATATTAAATCATCAGCTTACTAGGGCTGAGAAGAGATTGCTAGTTACCCTATTCTAGGAGCCTGAGTGAGTAAAAAATGGGAAACCCAAACACCAGTAATTCCTTGAATACTGATGGGCAAATCAACAGTATTGGCCATTGTTCTCAACAACCACTGTGAAGTATTTGTCTTGCCAAGCTACTTGGCAAGTAAAATGTGTATTTACTATGGCAGGTTGTGTTTTTTTAACACCCTTGCAGAAACTAGGCCAGATAGAGAAATAGGGAAGAAGGGGGTTGTTTTTCTGCCATGGTTGGATTATAAAAGTAGATTTTAGTTTCCCATACATGTTCTGTGACAGCAGCACTTCTACTAGTTTGTAATGATGGACTGGTCACTGGCAGAATCTAGAAACTTTCCCTCTATGTGTCATAGGAATCATTGTCTCATAATTAGCACAGTAGTATACCGGCAAAATCCTGAACTTTGTTCTGCTTTCATTCTACATCTATGGACTTCAGCAGAAGAGATTTAATATTTGGTTGTTCTGGTAAACCCTACAAAACAATGCTGCTCAGAGAACTGGATGAAAAAAATTGCATTTCAATGAAAAAGGTGGGAATATTTAATAAAAAAACTCCATTTTTCTGATGTTTCATAGATTCATAGATGCTAGGATCAGAAAGGACCTCAACAGTTCATTGAATCTGACCCCCTGCCCTGGGCAGGAAAGAGTGCTGGGGTCAGATGACCCCAGCCAGATGCCTATCCAGCCTTCTCTTAACGACCCCCAAGTTAGGGAAGAGCACCACCTCCCTTGGAAGCCCATTCCAAATTTTGGCCATCCTTACTGTGAAGAAATTCTTCCTGATGTCCGACTTAAATCTGCTCTCTGTCAGTTTGTGACCATTGTTCCTTGTTACCCCAAGAGGCACCCTGGTGAGCAGAGCATCTCCGATTCCTTGCTCCCCCCAACTCCGCAGAATGAATTTGTAGGAGGCCACAAGATCACCTCTCAGCCTTCTCTTGTGGAGGCTGAAGGGATCGAGGTCCCTCAGTCTCTCCTCATAGGGTTTGGCCTGCAAACCCTTAACCATATGAGTGGCCCTCCTCTGGACCCTCTCAAGGTTATCCACATCCTTCTTAAAGTACGGTGCCCAAAACTGGACACAGTACTCCAACTGTTGTCTAACCAATGCCACATAGAGGGGAAGCATCACCTCCTTGGATCTATTCGTCATGCATCTGCTAATGCATGATAAAGTGTAATTACCTTTGCTATTGATTTCATCACACTGATGACTCATGTTCATCTTGGAGTCCACTATGACTCGAAGATCCCTTTCCGCTTCTGTGCTTCTGAGAGGTCATTCCCCAGGCAGTAGGTGTGCTGAATATTTTTATGCCCTAGGTGCAGCACTCTGCACTTGTCCTTCTTGAGCTGCATCCTATTGTGTTCTGCCCACTTTTCCAACCTGTCCAGGTCCACCTGCAATCGTACCCTACCTTCCAGTATGTTCACTTCCCCACACAATTTAGTATCATCCGCAAATGTGGACAGAGTATGTTTCATGCCCACATCCAAGTCACTGATGAAGACATTGAAGAGTACAGGTCCAAGGACCGAGCCCTGCAGGACCCCATATTCTTCCAGGTCAAAACTGACCCATCCACCTTCACTCTCTGGGTGGGACCCCAAAGCCTATTTGCCACCCACCGGACTGTGTAATCATCCAAGAAACAGCCTCTTAATTTATTTATTAGAATGGGATGAGCTACCATATTGAAGGCCTTTTAATACGGTAACCACAATTAATTTGTGTTGCCAGCCTCAGCTCTATAGTTGCTTCGACCTTTCTAACTGCCTTGCTGCAAGTGCTGACCAAATAGGTATACCCCTCCTTTGTAGCTTCCCCCTGCTTCCACTGCCTATATGCCTCTTTTTTTGCCCTTAGGCTTCCCTGGATTTCTCTGTTTAGCCAGGGAGGTTTTTTGACTCTCTTGCCCCCTTTCCCTCACAATGGGATTGTCTCCCTCTGTGCCCAAGGAATTGCTTCCTTTAGGAACGACCACCCTTCCTGGACTCCTATCTCACTAATACTCCTGTCCTGCAGTGCACTAAACTCCTGAGCACACTGAACTTAGACTTCCTGAAGTCAAGCACTTCCACCCAACTAGTTATCTTCCCCACCCTACGCCGTACGGTGAATTCTGTTAATTGATGGTCACTGTCCCCAAGGTGACCTCAAATCTGCAGCTCCCCTACCAGGTCATTCCCTGTAGCCAACACCAAGTCCAGTAAGGCTTTGCCCTTAGTGGGACCATATACCTTCTGCGTAAAGTGAAAGTCCTGTACGCAGATTAAGAAAGGTTGGATTTGGCTGACTGCTCCTCCCAGCAGGTGTCAGGGTAGTTTAGGTCCTCCATGACAACCACGTCCCTAGACCGTACGGTCTTTGAGAGCTGTCTTGAGAATTCCAAACCTAGCTCCTCCTCTTGATGTGGCGGTCTGTAGCAACTGCCCCCCTGCCCCAGTCCCTTTCCCCCTCATCTCCATGTATCCTAACCCACAATACCTAAACTTTCTTCTCCTCTGATCCCATTTTGTTTAGGGTTGATGTATAGTGCTCCTTAACTTAGAGAGCAACGCCCACCTCCCTTCCTCCCTACTGTGTCCTTTCTGTACAACCTAGAGCCTTCAATGTGTACTGCCCAGTTATATTATCTCAAATGTTATTTATTGGATGGCATCACAAAATTAATCAAGAAACTGTTCATATATTATTTGTGATAACTGTATATTATTATTCCTTTTGCATTGAGATAACTTCACACATCACACACCGTAATGTCATCATGAATTATGATTATGTCATTTTCTCTGGGGCTCTGCAGAAAACCAGCTTTTGCTTCCCCCCACCCCCTTTATCTCTCCTTCTGTCGGTTTGGTGTAAGGGGGTGTATCTCTAGTAGATTAGATGCTCATAGGTATCATAGCCACTCACATTTTAACATTCATCCTTCATGCATATTGTAACTCTTGTGCTAATAGCAAGATAACAACCTATATGTTTACACAATTCCAATTATTTATTTGCAGATTGTAACATAAAGGACTCTGTTTTTATCTCAGTTATCCATGGTAGTATTTTATTAGCCTTTGAATGCCTGAGCTACCACTTTTTCCTGCTAAGACTCCCCTGTGATGACAGTGAGTGCTGCCAGTCACATGGCTAAGATTCAGGGCTGGGATGAGTGCCATAGTAAACTGAATTTGAACTCTGGTCTTCTCATCCCTCCACTGGGATCCATAACTGTCTAAATGGCAGGTCTCGCCAGAAAAATTTTGCATTGCAAAATTAGTTTTGATGTGCAGCTGGCTATTTAAATACTGGTATGTTATCATGGGCTGTTCTTATTTATTTATTCCAATTCCACAGGTGATTTAGATTACATATTATAACCAATAATACAAGTTTTATTTAAATTACCAGTTTTAATCTTTTTTTCTCCTTAGTTCAATCCATTTTTGTTCATAACTGAGCCAAAACATCTTTGAACACGCCAACTGCAAACTACAAGTCTTTGATTTATTTTAAATTACTTAGGCTAATGCTTCTGTGTATTTTCCTTGTTGGGGCAGTTGCAGGGACCAAAAAGTAATAATTCTTCAGAATTTTCATAAGCTGTCATAAAAATGGAGAACATTTCTGATTTACCAAACATAAATGTATCCATCAGACATTATTTTTCCAAGCACTCAAATTATGCAAGAAACTACAGAAGGGCTCTGTAAAGCAATGGAGTTTCATTGACTTCAATGGTTCTGCACCTTTTAAATGGACTACAAATCCTGACTCAAGGTTCCTGTCTCAAGGCGGTACAATATCAATTAATCCAGACAAAACAGGTGGGTGGGAAAAAGGACACAAGGAAGGAGAACTCAAGTCAGTGAAGCAGATGCTTATTTTGATGGTTACATTCATTTTTTAGAAAATATTTCCTCCTTGAGGAAATGAATTGAAATGAGTTTACTTTCAGCTTGGGGGTATTTTAAGATTCAACCAAAAATTATCCATTCCATTGCTATGTAAAAATGGTGAAAATACTGCCAATAGGATATTACCATACAAAGAACTGTAATGCAACATATGTGTATAGATGTACTTGTCAACCTAACCATCAAAGACAAAGTAAAGATCTCCAAAATGTGGAGTGAGTAGCTAGTAAACACATTTTTTTCTTTGCATACATACAACTGTTTGAATTTTACCACTGGAAATAAATGAACTACTTATTTCCTTGTACAATAAATGTACAATATTGAAAAATCTATTTTATTTTAATCTGTATCAAATGGAATATACAGAAGTTGTTTTAATTAACTACATAGCCAGGGAGAAAAAATGGAACCATGAAAGTGCTCACTAAGGGTTTTTACTGTTTCTGTGTGCATGGTTCAGCCTCTCAAAAGGTTTTCACTTCCATCTTCTGTTATTTCGTGTCTGATGGACTGGTATGGTAATTTCTGTGCATCAGAAATGGGTCTGAATACTTGGTATCCCCATAAAAGAGAATTTCATCTTTTTGTGGTAGGTGTTTGAAAATCCCAGTTTTGTATCTCCTGTTGGTCACCTGTAGAGGCTGGGAAGAACTGCTTTTTTCTTCCTAAGAATACAGTGCTGGCTTACTGGAGATTTATTTGCTTTCCTCCAAGGCCTTGGACATTGGCCACAGCTAAAGACAGGAATTTGGCTGAGATGTTCTTGTGCTCCTACTGTATACTTAAAGCATCTCAGGTGCCCGTCTGGTGCATCTGACTCATTCATTAAGGTTCAAACCAGTCACCAACTTTGAAGTCAGGCAGAATTTTTCCCAGATCAGACTGACAAGGGCCATGGGTATTTTTGCCTTCCTGTATACCGGGGTCCTCTTTCTAGGACCATCTCAGTATATTTTAACCTACATCGTTTTCTGTGACTAGAGTAGCAAGCTCTCTTTTACTCTTCTGTCCCATTGTGTGGCTTTTTAATAACGTGCTTCCTGGCTGTGATGTATCAGGGAATCAGAGGAGATATTCTTGTGGAACCTTTTGCCCAGCTCATTCTGTGAGGACACTGGACTCTGGCCCAGTGACTCTGTAGTCTCTGATTTTTTTTGCTGAGGATGGCAAATTTGGAACCAGAGTCAGTGCCACCCACTAAAGTAACTCTAACTGGCAGAATACGAGGGATACAGAAAATGTCCTGTCACTATCTGTCACTGAATTCTGGCTCCAGCATGTTAAGAGACAACATCGATTTTAGATAGCAGTAAAGAATCCCAGAAAGACCTCCTTTCTCTTCATACTGAGCAAGGAATGTTGTTTTAGTAAGGGATAAGTCTCAGTCACTGTATCGCCTTATGCTTCACAGTATTACTTTTGCTTAGAGTCCTTCTCAGCTGCTTTCTTTCTGATTTCCTGCAATAAATTTGAAGAATATGAATTGATCCTTCTTTTCCACTTTTTCAGAGTTCAGTGTTGTTTGTACCTAGAGTTTTATTCAGTTCACTACTGAGCTATGGCTAACCACAAAGTTTGAATCAACTTGTTTGTTTGCAGGATCTGGCCTGTGATTTATAGATTCAAAGGAAATAGTTGAATGAACACAAAAAATCTGGGAACTCAGACAACAATTTCAAAATAATTTACTTTACTTATAATAACATTAAAATGTATGTAGAAAATATGAAGTGCTCAATATTAAGCCAATGTTAAATAAAAAGAAAAATTGCTTCAGCGACTGTGAAATGCTCTAACAATTCCATGAAATATCACTTTTTCATAAACAATCACCTGCCCGGTATGATGGTGGCTTCCTGTTTCTTTAAACATGTTACATTATTTTTACAGTTAACAGCAGTTAAGAAATTATTGGTGGCCTACACATGGTTGCATGATACGATTAAAATATTTTAAATGAATTACAGTTTTCCTTTTAATGTTCCTAGTGGATCTTACTATCCCACTTGAATGCTGTACAAAGTACTTATAACCCTAGCCTTGCTTGAACCCCTATGAAGTGTCAAGGTGAGTTCTGAGCTAATCTTGGAAGTGGATACAATTTGGTTCAGTCTAAAATGTGCCCTCCGAAGGTGAAAAATCAAAATAGTATGTTGTCTAAAGAAATACACACAGCTGGAAAAAAGACCTGCCAATTAATGTTAATTTATAACAGGTTTCAAGAGCTTGTCTTAGATCATAAGATGAATAGTGGGGGTGCAAAGGAGGGAATCATGCAAAAATTCAGGAAAGGATACAGTTTTCTGGGGAAAAATGGATAAGCACCAACATCTGGAAACTGACTGAAAAGAGGAAACAACTGAAAGTGCAACTGGTAAGAGAAAACAAAATCCAGATTGCAACTAATTAGGAAAGATCAAAAGTACTCTAAGAAAGAACTTGTGGTGAAATGCCAGGCTGCAAGAGAAAAATGCGGCTGTTTCTTTTAACTTGGAAAGCTGTCTGTGTATTTCTCCATGCATTCAAACCAGTGCAATATTTAGCCTTGTCAAATATACTAGCTATAAACAAAAGGTGCTAAGATTAACAAAAATTGTTTTTTAAAAGTAGATGTAAGTGAACACACTCCATTGCTCCCTTTCTTGCTCTACTGCCCATGATTGTCTTAAGGTTACTGGAGTTCTTTTACCACCCAAATATTTAGATGTCATTATAAATAACCTTACCAAATCATTCATTTAAACTGCCTTGGGACATGTGCCACTAGAAGAGCATCTTTGGCTGCTTATATATCATATATCATGGGATAAATACAGTATTGGCATGACTGTTCATAAATCATGCTATCATCATGCTTTCCAATCATATGGAGCCAATCATAGGTTTCCTTATCCATTTCAAAAAATGCAGGGTAAACCATTCAAAGCAACCCTAGCATACATGCCTGAATGTTACCATGGGGTTTTGTTCAGCTCCAGTAAGATTAGTTAGTAATGAACAAGTCTATGTCTAGAGCAGCGTATGTGTAGCCATCACTCAAAACACATATTAGCAATAAAGATTGACAGAGCTACTAGACTGCTGGTTACCCCTGAATAAATATTCCTGAGGAAATCATTAGAAATTTGATGAGTAATTTGGCAATTCTTCCTTATAAAAGACAATTATTTCTATTAGACCTGAGCTGACCTTCATATTCAAGGTCCTATAGATTTTTTATAATAAGAAATTTGGAAATGCATGAAATAAAAAAAATTAGCAATATGGTAAACCAATGATCAGTTAAACAATTCCATGGCATAGTTATGTAAAGACCAAAAATAATATTAGATGACTAAGGAGATGGGAAGCTTCCATCTTACCAGTCAGCTAATGGTGTATGAAGAAGGAAGTGATATGCATGAAAATTGTTAGAGAATTTCACAGCTGCTGTCTTGTTTCCCTTTTTTTTTTGAGTCCTTAATTCCAATTGCTTCTGTTGAAGGCTTCCCCAGGGTAGAATGTCAGGCACAGAATGCACCCAATCTGAATACATACTTTTGAAGATTTTTCTTCCAAAATAACCTGGCCAGTGTAATTTTCAAAGAGGGACAGTAAAAAAGATGCATCTAATTTTGATGCCCCCTCAGAGCATTCTGGAGAGATATATTTTATGTATGTTGTCTTTTTATTTAGATGAAAAGTATTAAACACATTTCTTGCCTTTTTTCCTATTTGTGCGTGAGGGGTTGGGGGCTAAGGCGCATGGTTGACAGCCTGGAGGTTATATTTGAGGCCATAACAGAAGCACTCAACGTGTGGCCCGTCAGATTCCAACAAATCTGCAATTTCAGCTAAATAACCTTGTCATAAGGACGTGAAAAGGGATCTAAGTCTCTCCCTGGGGAGGAATTGTCTGTGTGCTGGTATTGTCCAGCATTCAGTACAATAGGGCCTCAACCCGGATAGGATTTTTGGACACTGTCATAACATTGCATATTTCATAATAATATATGACCATACAGGCCAGCGTGCTTCAACAACCATTTAATAGATATTCCTACTGTCTAACACACATTATGATGGTTTCTCATCTTTTGGTGTTTCCACTCTACTATCCAGTAAGGCCATTTCATCATGGGTACAAGCTAGTCCTTTCCAAAGCAAAAGCAAAGCTGGATTAGCAGTACGTTGCAGGAAACTATGTGGACCGATGCTGGACAACAGGCTCTATACACATGGCTCCTCTATACCCTCCCAGAAATCACTAAATGAGAGACTGTGTATGTGTGCATGTAATAAGTTATTTGTATAGAAAAGTATGTGTGAGCGTGTCTGTGTATAATATATACACATACACACCTGTTACATATATACACACACACTATATATATACACACATCCCCAAGTTAAATATATATTATACATAATCCATATATATAATGCAACCCCTATATATGTGTGTGTATTTATAGTAATCTACTCATCTGTACATTCATACACATGTCCTGGAAGGGCACAATTGCAGCTTAATTGTGTTAACACAGAGTTTCTAACAGTGGTCCGCAATGGCAGTCTGAGCAGCATTGGCTCATCACATTATCCTGGTTTTTTTCTTGTTGTTCTTAGCTGCTAACTTTAATTAAACAGTGAAAGAAAGAGAAATGCAGGACACTGTTTTCTCTTCATTGTCATATGGATGTTATCTGGTTACACGCTGGCAGTGAAATGGCCCAAGCGTCTCCTTCCTGACTCCAGATGGGTTTCATATCTTTCTCACCTTGTTTTCCCTTTGACTTTGATTTCCTAGATGCACAATGTCATCTCTTCTTTTGCTTCTTTAAAAAAGTAACAACTGGAACATAGAAAAGGTGCTCATAAAATTGTGGTACACAAATGTTCAAACACAAGCAATTTTAGTGACTGGAAGCAAAATCTAGATTGACTTCCTAGGCATTACAGTGGCTAAAATGTGATGCCTGGCCCTAGAAGTGTGATTCAAAGAAACAGTGTAAGGAACCTAAGCTACCTTAGTGGGGTATGATGATTTAGAGAGCCTTGAGCCTGCCTAGAGCTAGCCAACAGGAAAAACTGAGCAGATGGATGTGTTTCTTCTTCCACCTTTTTGTGAAGCTTAGGCATCTGACCCATGGATACATATTAGATGCAAGGTTCAGGTTGCTGAGTTTGGTGAAGATTGGTGCCTTGTCCTGCTAGTGCCAGTGCTCCCCACCTTACAGACCGAAGAGGATCTCAAACAAGGTCTCCCACTTAAGTTGTGGGATAAATTGTGTTTTCCTCCTAAGAATACAGTGCTGGCTTACTGAAGATTTATTTGCTTTCCTCTGAGGTACTGGACATTGTCCACAGCTAAAGACAGGACTTTGGCTGAGATGTTCTTGTGCTCCCATTGTATACTTAATGCATCTCAGGTGCCTGTCGGGTGGGTCTGACGCATTCATTAAGGTTCAAACCAATCACCAAATTTGAAGTCAGGAAGAACAGCACTAGGCTTTTATATACAAGGTGAGTGATACCATGACCCTGACTTC